>NW_028125888.1:0-392062 GCF_965194825.1 Balaenoptera physalus | reverse complement strand
ACACTCACAGACTTATCAAATAAACTAATGGTTAGCCAAAATGAAAGGTGGGAGGATGGGTAAATTAGGACTATGGGGTTAACATACATATACTAATATAAGTTAAATGTATATAAACATATAACATATAAATGATATGAATTATATAATCACCAATACCTTCAAAATATACATTCTGTAATCACATACATGGTAACAGGATCCGAAGATGAACAGACATATGTGTGAATCATTGAACAGATTCTGTACAGCCAGACAATCAAAACACTCTAATCAAATTTACTCCGATAAAAAATACAAATTAAATTTAAAAAACAAACATAAGTAAGGAGACATAAACTTCTGGGGGCTTGTCCCAGCACATTGCACTCTAATTTACAAGCTCGGAACACTACCTCCAGGAAGACTCTGTTGTCCTAGTAACAAGACTTGAGAACGTAATAATGCTGCCGCCTTGTGGCTGTCTCCCAAAACAGCAGCTTTAAACCCAGTGACAATGGTTGCTTATATAGTCCCAAGGACTGCAGGGCTGTAAATGACACAGGCCCTCAAAAATTGCCCTGGGGTAGGGAATAGGCAAGAAAATCCAACACATGAGAAATTTTTCAAGAAGTCAATAAGAGGAGGGGAGTTGTACTCACTCTTTAAAAAAAAAAAGGAAAAGAAAAAAAAGGACATGCCTAAAGCTTAGTGTAAGGAATTATTAGCCACATACAAATTCAAATTCAAAAAGGTTTCAGCTCACACCAGTCATTACCATCAGCAAAATGTCTACAAACTATAAATGCTGAAGGGGTTTTAGAGATCTGTGTACCTTCTAGCTGCTGGTGGGATGTAAAGTGGAAACAGCACTAACGCAAACTGAATCGAGCTGCTTGAAAAGGTAAAAATTGAGCTACCAAATGATGCGGCAGGGCACCTTTTGGGCCTATAACCTAAGACCACCAAAATTGGAAAGACAGAGGCAGGCAAATATGCACTGCAACAATACTGAAATAGCCAAGATATGGAAGCAAAAAAAAGGTCCATAAACAGATGAATGGACAAAGAAGAAGTGGTATACGGACAGAATGGAATAGTAGCCTCGGGAGAAAAATGAACAATGCTGTTTTCAGGACTACAGTTGAGCCTAGAAAAAATCATATAAGGTTAAGTAAGTCAAAAGGGTATGACAAATATCCTATGATATCATTTATACAAGTTTTCTTAAGATTGCTACCAATGAACATATTTCCACAGAAAAAGACACTCACAGACTTATCAAATAAACTAATGGTTAGCCAAAATGAAAGGTGGGGGGATGGGTAAGTTAGGACTATGGGGTTAACATACATATACTAATGTAAGTTAAATGTATATAAACATATAACATATAAACGATATGAATTATATAATCACCAATACCTTCAAAATATATATTCTGTGATCACATACATGGTAACAGGATCTGAAGATGAACAGACATATGTATGAATCATTGAGCATATTCTGTACAGCCAGACAATCAAAACACTCTAATCAAATTTACTCCGATAAGAAATAGAAATTAAATTTAAAAAAAAAACATAAGTTAGGAGACATAAACTTCTGGGGGCTTGTCCCAGCATATTGCACTCTACTTTACAAGCTCAGAACACTACCTCCAGGAAGACTCTGTTCTCCTAGTAACAAGACTTGAGAACGCAATAATGCTGCCGCCTTGTGGCTGCTTCCCACAACAGCACTTTAAACCCAGTGCCAATGATTGCTTATATAGTCACAAGGACTGCAGGGTTGTAAATGACACAAGCCCTCAAAATATGCCCGGGGGTAGGGAATTGGCAAGAACATTCAACACATGAGAAATTTCCAAGAAGTCAATAAGAGGAGGGAAGTTGTACTCACTCTTTAAAAAAAAAAGGAAAAGAAAAAAAACGACATGCCTAAAGCTTAGTATAAGGAATTATTAGCCACATACAAATTCAAATTCAAAAAGGTTTCAGCTCACACCAGTCATTACCATCAGCAAAATGTCTACAAACTATAAATGCTGAAGGGGTTTTAGAGATCTGTGTACCTTCTAGCTGCTGGTGGGATGTAAAGTGGTAACAGTAGTAACGCAAACTGAATCGAGCTGCTTGAAAAGGTAAAAATTGAGTTACCATATGGTGCGGCAGGGCACCTTTTGGGCCTATAACCTAAGACCACCAGATTCGGAAAGAGAGAGGCAGGCAAATGTGCATTGCAACAATATTGAAATAGCCAAGACATGGAAGCAAAAAAAAAGGTCCATAAACAGATGAATGGACAAAGACGAAGTGGGATACGTACCAAATGGAATAGTAGCCTCGGGAAAAAAATGAACAATGCCGTTTTCAGGACTACAGTTGAGCCTAGAAATAATCATATAAGGTTAAGTAAGTCAAAAGGGTATGACAAATATCCTATGACATCATTTATACATGTTATCCTAAGATTGCTACCAATGAACATATTTCCACAGAAAAAGACACTCACAGACTTATCAAATAAACTAATGGCTAGCCAAAATGAAAGGTGGGAGGATGGGTAAATTAGGACTATGGGGTTAACATACATATACTAATGTATGTTAAATGTATATAAACATATAACATATGAACTATATAAATTATATAATCACCAATACCTTTACAATATACATTCTGTAATCACAGACATGCTAACAGGTTCGAAGATGAACAGACATATGTATGAATCATTGAGCAGATTCTGTACAGCCAGAAAACCACAACACTCTAATCAAATTTACTCCGATAAGAAATAGAAATTAAATTTTAAAAATAAACATAAGTTAGGAGACATAAACTTCTGGGGGCTTGTCCCAGGATATTGCACTCTAATTTACAGGCTCGGAACACTACCTCCAGGAAGACTGTGTTGTCCTAGTAACAAGACTTGAGAACGTAATAATGCTGCCGCCTTGTGGCTGCTTCCCACAACAGTAGCTTTAAACCCAGTGCCAATGGTTGCTTATATAGTCACAAGGACTGCAGGGCTGTAAAAGACACAGGCCCTCAAAAAATGCCCTGGGGTAGGGAATTGGCAAGAAAATTCAACACATGAGAAATTTTCAAGAAGTCAATAAGAGTACGGAAGTTGTACTCACTCTTTAAAAAAAAAGGAAAAGAAAAAAAGGACATGCCTAAAGCTCAGCATAAGGAATTATTAGCCACATGCGTATCCAACCTCCAAAAAGGTTTCAGCTCACACCAGTCATGACCATCAGCAAAAAGTCTACAAACTATAAATGCTGAAGGGGTTTTAGAGAACTGTGTACCTTCTAGCTGCTGTTTGGATGTAAAGTGGTAACAGCAGTAACGCAAACTGAATCGAGCTGCTTGAAAAGGTAAACATTGAGCTACCATATGATGCGGCAGGGCACCTTTTGGGCCTATAACCTAAGACCACCGGATTCGGAAAGACAGAGGCAGGCAAATGTGCACTGCAACAATATTGAAATAGCCAAGACATGGAAGCAAAAAAAAGGTCCATAAACAGATGAATGGACAAAGACGAAATGGTATACGTACCAAATGGAATAGTAGCCTCTGGAAAAAAATGAACAATGCCGTTTTCAGGACTAGAGTTGAGCCTAGAAATAATCATATAAGGTTAAGTAAGTCAAAAGGGTATGACAAATATCCTATGATATCATTTATACATGTTATCCTAAGATTGCTACCAATGAAAATATTTCCACAGAAAAAGACACTCACAGACTTACCAAATAAACTAATGGTTAGCCAAAATGAAAGGTGGGGGGATGGGTAAATTAGGACTATGGGGTTAACATACATATACTAATATAAGTTAAATGTATATAAACATATAACATATAAATGATATGAATTATATAATCACCAATACCTTCAAAATATACATTCTGTAATCACATACATGCTAACAGGTTCCGAAGATGAACAGATATATGTATGAATCATTGAACAGATTCTGTACAGCCAGACAATCAAAACACTCTAATCAAATTTACTCCGATAAAAAATACAAATTAAATTTAAAAAACAAACATAAGTAAGGAGACATAAACTTCTGGGGGCTTGTCCCAGCATATTGCACTCTAATTTAAAAGCTCGGAACACTACCTCCAGGAAGACTCTGTTGTCCTAGTAACAAGACTTGAGAACGCAATAATGCTGCCGCCTTGTGGCTGCTTCCCACAACAGCACTTTAAACCCAGTGCCAATGATTGCTTATATAGTCACAAGGACTGCAGGGCTGTAAATGACACAAGCCCTCAAAATATGCCCTGGGGTAGGGAATTGGCAAGAACATTCAACACATGAGAAATTTCCAAGAAGTCAATAAGAGGAGGGAAGTTATACTCACTCTTTAAAAAAAAAAGGAAAAGAAAAAAAAGGACATGCCTAAAGCTTAGTATAAGGAATTATGAGCCACATACAAATTCAAATTCAAAAAGGTTTCAGCTCACACCAGTCATGACCATCAGCAAAAAGTCTACAAACTATAAATGCTGAAGGGGTTTTAGAGAAGTGTGTACCTTCTAGCTGCTGGTGGGATATAAAGTCGTAACAGCACTAATGCAAACTGAATCGAGCTGCTTGAAAACGTAAAAATTGAGCTACCATATGATGCGGCAGGGCACCTTTTGGGCCTATAACCTAAGACCACCAGAATCGGAAAGACAGAGGCAGGCAAATGTGCACTGCAACAATACTGAAATAGCAAAGACATGGAAGCAAAAAAAAGGTCCATAAACAGGTGAATGGACAAAGAAGAAGTGGTATATGGACAGAATGGAAGAGTAGCCTCGGGAAAAAAATGAACAATGCCGTTTTCAGGACTAGAGTTGAGACTAGAAATAATCATATAAGGTTAAGTAAGACAAAAGGGTATTACAAATATCCTATGATATTATTTATACAAGTTTTCCTAAGATTGCTACCAATGTACATATTTCCACAGAAAAAGACACTCACAGACTTATCAAATAAACTAATGGTTAGCCAAAATGAAAGGTGGGAGGATGGGTAAATTAGGACTATGGGGTTAACATACATATACTAATGTAAGTTAAATGTATATAAACATATAACATATAAATGATATGAATTATATATTCACCAATACCTTCAAAATATACATTCTGTAATCACATACATGGTAACAGGATCCGAAGATGAACAGACGTATGTGTGAATCATTGAACAGATTCTGTACAGCCAGACAATCAAAACACTCTAATCAAATTTACTGCGATAAGAAAGACAAATTAAATTTAAAAAACAAACATAAGTAAGGAGACATAAACTTCTGGGGGCTTGTCCCAGCACATTGCACTCTAATTTACAAGCTCGGAACACTACCTCCAGGAAGACTCTGTTCTCCTAGTAACAAGACTTGAGAACGCAATAATGCTGCCGCCTTGTGGCTGCTTCCCACAACAGCACTTTAAACCCAGTGTCAATGATTGCTTATATAGTCACAAGGACTGCAGGGCTGTAAATGACACAAGCCCTCAAAATATGCCCTGGGGTAGGGAATTGGCAAGAACATTCAACACATGAGAAATTTCCAAGAAGTCAATAAGAGGAGGGAAGTTGTACTCACTCTTTAAAAAAAAAAGGAAAAGAAAAAAAAGGACATGCCTAAAGCTTAGTATAAGGAATTATTAGCCACATACAAATTCAAATTCAAAAAGGTTTCAGCTCACACCAGTCATTACCATCAGCAAAATGTCTACAAACTATAAATGCTGAAGGGGTTTTAGAGATCTGTGTACCTTCTAGCTGCTGGTGGGATGTAAAGTGGAAACAGCACTAACGCAAACTGAATCGAGCTGCTTGAAAAGGTAAAAATTGAGCTACCAAATGATGCGGCAGGGCACCTTTTGGGCCTATAACCTAAGACCACCAAAATTGGAAAGACAGAGGCAGGCAAATATGCACTGCAACAATACTGAAATAGCCAAGATATGGAAGCAAAAAAAAGGTCCATAAACAGATGAATGGACAAAGAAGAAGTGGTATACGGACAGAATGGAATAGTAGCCTCGGGAGAAAAATGAACAATGCTGTTTTCAGGACTACAGTTGAGCCTAGAAAAAATCATATAAGGTTAAGTAAGTCAAAAGGGTATGACAAATATCCTATGATATCATTTATACAAGTTTTCTTAAGATTGCTACCAATGAACATATTTCCACAGAAAAAGACACTCACAGACTTATCAAATAAACTAATGGTTAGCCAAAATGAAAGGTGGGGGGATGGGTAAGTTAGGACTATGGGGTTAACATACATATACTAATGTAAGTTAGATGTATATAAACATATAACATATAAACGATATGAATTATATAATCACCAATACCTTCAAAATATATATTCTGTGATCACATACATGGTAACAGGATCCGAAGATGAACAGACATATGTATGAATCATTGAGCAGATTCTGTACAGCCAGACAATCAAAACACTCTAATCAAATTTACTCCGATAAGAAATAGAAATTAAATTTAAAAAAACAAACATAAGTTAGGAGATATAAACTTTTGGGGGCTTGTCCGAGCACATTGCACTCTAATTTACAAGCTCAGAACACTACCTCCAGGAAGACTCTGTTCTCCTAGTAACAAGACTTGAGAACGCAATAATGCTGCCGCCTTGTGGCTGCTTCCCACAACAGCACTTTAAACCCAGTGCCAATGATTGCTTATATAGTCACAAGGACTGCAGGGCTGTAAATGACACAAGCCCTCAAAATATGCCCTGGGGTAGGGAATTGGCAAGAACATTCAACACATGAGAAATTTCCAAGAAGTCAATAAGAGGAGGGAAGTTGTACTCACTCTTTAAAAAAAAAAGGAAAAGAAAAAAAGGACATGCCTAAAGCTCAGTATAAGGAATTATTAGCCACATGCAAATTCAAATTCAAAAAGGTTTCAGCTCACTCCAGTCATGACCATCAGCAAAAAGTCTACAAACAATAAATGCTGAAGGGGTTTTAGAGAAGTGTGTACCTTCTAGCTGCTGGTGGGATGTAAAGTGGTACCAGCAGTAACGCAAACTGAATCGAGCTGCTTGAAAAGGTAAAAATTGAGTTACCATATGGTGCGGCAGGGCACCTTTTGGGCCTATAACCTAAGACCACCAGATTCGGAAAGAGAGAGGCAGGCAAATGTGCATTGCAACAATATTGAAATAGCCAAGACATGGAAGCAAAAAAAAAGGTCCATAAACAGATGAATGGACAAAGACGAAGTGGGATACGTACCAAATGGAATAGTAGCCTCGGGAAAAAAATGAACAATGCCGTTTTCAGGACTACAGTTGAGCCTAGAAATAATCATATAAGGTTAAGTAAGTCAAAAGGGTATGACAAATATCCTATGATATCATTTATACATGTTATCCTAAGATTGCTACCAATGAACATATTTCCACAGAAAAACACACTCACAGACTTATCAAATAAACTAATGGCTAGCCAAAATGAAAGGTGGGAGGATGGGTAAATTAGGACAATGGGGTTAAAATACATATACTAATGTATGTTAAATGTATATAAACATATAACATATGAAATATATAAATTATATAATCACCAATACCTTTAAAATATACATTCTGTAATCACATACATGCTAACAGGTTCGAAGATGAACAGACATATGTATGAATCATTGAGCAGATTCTGTACAGCCAGAAAACCACAACACTCTAATCAAATTTACTCCGATAAGAAATAGAAATTAAATTTAAAAAACAAACATAAGTTAGGAGACATAAACTTCTGGGGGCTTGTCCCAGCACATTGCACTCTAATTTACAAGCTCGGAACACTATCTCCAGGAAGACTGTGTTGTCCTAGTAACAAGACTTGAGAACGTAATAATGCTGCCGCCTTGTGGCTGCTTCCCACAACAGTAGCTTTAAACCCAGTGCCAATGGTTGCTTATATAGTCACAAGGACTGCAGGGCTGTAAAAGACACAGGCCCTCAAAAAATGCCCTGGGGTATGGAATTGGCAAGAAAATTCAACACATGAGAAATTTTCAAGTAGTCAATAAGAGGAGGGAAGTTGTAGTCACTCTTTAAAAAAAAAGGAAAAGAAAAAAAGGACATGCCTAAAGCTCAGCATAAGGAATTATTAGCCACATGCGTATCCAACCTCCAAAAAGGTTTCAGCTCACACCAGTCATGACCATCAGCAAAAAGTCTACAAACTATAAATGCTGAAGGGGTTTTAGAGAACTGTGTACCTTCTAGCTGCTGGTGGGATGTAAAGTGGTAACAGCAGTAACGCAAACTGAATCGAGCTGCTTGAAAAGGTAAACATTGAGCTACCATATGATGCGGCAGGGCACATTTTGGGCCTATAACCTAAGACAACTGGATTCGGAAAGACAGAGGCAGGCAAATGTGCACTGCAACAATATTGAAATAGCCAAGACATGGAAGCAAAAGAAAGGTCCATAAACAGATGAATGGACAAAGACGAAATGGTACACGTACCAAATGGAATAGAAGCCTCTGGAAAAAAATGAACAATGCCGTTTTCAGGACTAGAGTTGAGCCTAGAAATAATCATATAAGGTTAAGTAAGTCAAAAGGGTATGACAAATATCCTATGATATCATTAATACATGTTATCCTAAGATTGCTACCAATGAACATATTTCCACAGAAAAAGACACTCACAGACTTATCAAATAAACTAATGGTTAGCCAAAATGAAAGGTGGGAGGATGGGTAAATTAGGACAATGGGGTTAACATACATATACTAATGTATGTTAAATGTATATAAACATATAATATATAAACTATATAAATAATATAATCACCAATACCTTTAAAATATACATTCTGTAATCACATACATGCTAACAGGTTCCGAAGATGAACAGATATATGTATGAATCATTGAACAGATTCTGTACAGCCAGACAATCAAAACAGTCTAATCAAATTTACTCCGATAAAAAATACAAATTAAATTTAAAAAACAAACATAAGTAAGGAGACATAAACTTCTGGGGGCTTGTCCCAGCACATTGCACTCTAATTTAAAAGCTCGGAACACTACCTCCAGGAAGACTCTGTTGTCCTAGTAACAAGACTTGAGAACGTAATAATGCTGCCGCCTTGTGGCTGTCTCGAAAAACAGCACCTTTAAACCCAGTGCCAATGGTTGCTTATATAGTCACAAGGACTGCACGGTTGTAAATGACACAGGCACTCAAAAAATGCCCTGGGGTAGGGAATAGGCAAGAAAATTCAAAACATAAGAAACTTTTCAAGAAATCAATAAGAGGAGGGAAGTTGTACTCACTCATTTTAAAAAAAAGGAAAAGAAAAAATAGGACATGCCTAAAGCTCAGCATAAGGAATTATTAGCCACATGCGTATCCAACCTAGAAAAAGGTTTCAGCTCACACCAGTCATGAGCATCAGCAAAAAGTCTACAAACTATAAATGCTGAAGGGGTTTTAGAGAAGTGTGTACCTTCTAGCTGCTGGTGGGATATAAAGTCGTAACAGCACTAATGCAAACTGAATCGAGCTGCTTGAAAACGTAAAAATTGAGCTACCATATGATGCGGCAGGGCACCTTTTGGGCCTATAACCTAAGACCACCAGAATCGGAAAGACAGAGGCAGGCAAATGTGCACTGCAACAATACTGAAATAGCAAAGACATGGAAGCAAAAAAAAAGGTCCATAAACAGATGAATGGACAAAGACGAAGTGGGATACGTACCAAATGGAATAGTAGCCTCGGGAAAAAAATGAACAATGCCGTTTTCAGGACTACAGTTGAGCCTAGAAATAATCATATAAGGTTAAGTAAGTCAAAAGGGTATGACAAATATCCTATGACATCATTTATACATGTTACCCTAAGATTGCTACCAATGAACATATTTCCACAGAAAAAGACACTCACAGACTTATCAAATAAACTAATGGCTAGCCAAAATGAAAGGTAGGAGGATGGGTAAATTAGGACAATGGGGTTAAAATACATATACTAATGTATGTTAAATGTATATAAACATATAACATATGAAATATATAAATTATATAATCACCAATACCTTTAAAATATACATTCTGTAATCACATACATGCTAACAGGTTCGAAGATGAACAGACATATGTATGAATCATTGAGCAGATTCTGTACAGTCAGAAAACCACAACACTCTAATCAAATTTACTCCGATAAGAAATAGAAATTAAATTTAAAAAACAAACATAAGTTAGGAGACATAAACTTCTGGGGGCTTGTCCCAGCACATTGCACTCCAATTTACAAGCTCGGAACACTACCTCCAGGAAGACTGTGTTGTCCTAGTAACAAGACTTGAGAACGTAATAATGCTGCCGCCTTGTGGCTGCTTCCCACAACAGTAGCTTTAAACCCAGTGCCAATGGTTGCTTATATAGTCACAAGGACTGCAGGGCTGTAAAAGACACAGGCCCTCAAAAAATGCCCTGGGGTATGGAATTGGCAAGAAAATTCAACACATGAGTAACTTTTCAAGAAGTCAATAAGAGGAGGGAAGTTGTACTCACTCTTTAAAAAAAAAGGAAAAGAAAAAAAAAGGACATGCCTAAAGCTCAGTATAAGGAATTATTAGCCACATGCAAATTCAAATTCAAAAAGGTTTCAGGTGACACCAGTCATGACCATCAGCAAAAAGTCTACAAACTATAAATGCTGAAGGGGTTTTAGAGAATTGTGTACATTCTAGCTGCTGGTGGGATGTAAAGTGGTAACAGCACTAACGCATACTGAATGGAGCTGCTTGAAAAGGTAAAAATTGAGTTACCATATGATGCGGCAGGGCACCTTTTGGGCCTATAACCTAAGACCACCAAAATCGGAAATACAGAGGCAGGCAAATGTGCACTGCAACAATACTGAAATACCCAAGACATGGAAGCAAAAAATGGTCCATAAACAGGTGAATGGACAAAGAAGAAGTGGTATATGGACAGAATGGAAGAGTAGCCTCGGGAAAAAAATGAACAATGCCGTTTTCAGAACTACAGTTGAGACTAGAAATAGTCATATAAGGTTAAGTAAGTCAAAAGGGTGTGACAAATATCCTTTGAAATCATTTATACATGTTTTCCTAAGATTACTACCAATGAACATATTTCCACAGAAAAAGACAGTCACAGACTTATCAAAAATACTAACGGTTAGCCAAAATGAAAGGTGGGAGGATGGGTAAATTAGGACTATGGGGTTAACCAACATATACTAATGTATGTTAAATGTATATAAACATATAACATATGAACTATATAAATTATATAATCACCAAACCTTTAAAATATACATTCTGTAATCACATACATAATAACAGGTTCCGAAGATGAACAGATATATGTATGAATCATTGAGCAGATTCTGTACAGCCAATCAAAACACTCTAATCAAATTTACTCCGATAAGAAATAGAAATTAAATTTAAAAAGCAAACATAAGTTAGGAGACATAAACTTCTGGGGGCTTGTCCCAGCACATTCCACTCTAATTTACAACCTTGGAAAACTACCTCCAGGAAGACTCTGTTGCCCTAGTAAGAAGAGGTGAGAACGTAATAATGCTGCTGCCTTGTGGCTGTTTCCCACAACAGCAGCTTTAAACCCAGTGCCAAAGGTTGCTTAATAGTCACAAGGACTGAAGGGCTCTAAATGACACCTGCCTTCAAAAAATGCCCTGGGGTAGGGAATAGGCAAAAAAATTCAACACATGAGAAACTTTTCAAGAAGTCAATAAGAGGAGGGAAGTTGTACTCACTATTTAAAACAAAAGGAAAAGAAAAAAATGACATGCCTAAAGCTCAGTATAAGGAATTATTAGCCACATGCAAATTCAAATTCAAAAAGGTTTCAGGTAACACCAGTCATGACCATCATCAAAAAGTCTACAAACTATAAATGCTGAAGGGGTTTTAGAGGAATGTGTACCTTCTAGCTGCTGGTGGGATGTAAAGAAGTAATACCACTAATGAAACTGAATGGAGCTGCTTGAAAAGGTAAAAATTGAGTTACCATACGATGCAGCAGGGCACCTTTTGGGCCTATAACCTAAGACCACCAGAATCGGAAGGACAGAGGCAGGCAAATGTGCACTGCAACAATACTGAAATAGCCAAGACATGGAAGCAAAAAAAGGTCCATAAACAGATGAATGGACAAAGACGAAATGGTATACATACCAAATGGAATAGTAGCCTCTGGAAAACAATGAACAATGCCGTTTTCAGGACTAGAGTTGAGCCTAGAAATAATCATATAAGGTTAAGTAAGTCAAAAGGGTATGACAAATATCCTATGATATCATTTATACATGTTATCCTAAGATTGCTACCAATGAACATATTTCCACAGAAAAAGACACTCACAGACTTATCAAATAAACTAATGGTTAGCCAAAATGAAAGGTGGGGGGATGGGTAAATTAGGACTATGGGGTTAACATACATATACTAATATAAGTTAAATGTATATAAACATATAACATATAAATGATATGAATTATATAATCACCAATACCTTCAAAATATACATTCTGTAATCACATACATGGTAACAGGTTCCGAAGATGAACAGACATATGTATGAATCATTGAACAGATTCTGTACAGCCAGACAATCAAAACACTCTAATCAAATTTACTCCGATAAAAAATACAAATTAAATTTAAAAAACAAACATAAGTAAGGAGACATAAACTTCTGGGGGCTTGTCCCAGCACATTCCACTCTAATTTACAACCTTGGAAAACTACCTCCAGGAAGACTCTGTTGCCCTAGTAACAAGAGTTGAGAACGTAATAATGCTGCCGCCTTGTGGCTGTCTCCAAAAACAGCACCTTTAAACCCAGTGCCAATGGTTGCTTATATAGTCACAAGGACTGTACGGTTGTAAATGACACAGGCACTCAAAAAATGCCCTGGGGTAGGGAATAGGCAAGAAAATTCAACACATAAGAAACTTTTCAAGAAATCAATAAGAGGAGGGAAGTTGTACTCACTCTTTTTAAAAAAAAGGAAAAGAAAAAATAGGACATGCCTAAAGCTCAGCATAAGGAATTATTAGCCACATGCATATCCAACCTCCAAAAAGGTTTCAGCTCAAACCAGTCATGACCATCAGCAAAAAGTCTACAAACTATAAATGCTGAAGGGGTTTTAGAGAAGTGTGTACCTTCTAGCTGCTGGTGGGATATAAAGTCGTAACATCACTAATGCAAACTGAATCGAGCTGCTTGAAAACGTAAAAATTGAGCTACCATATGATGCGGCAGGGCACCTTTTGGGCCTATAACCTAAGACCACCAGAATCGGAAAGACAGAGGCAGACAAATGTGCACTGCAACAATACTGAAATAGTCAAGATATGGAAGCAAAAAAAAGGTCCATAAACAGATGAATGGACAAAGAAGAAGTGGTATACGGACAGAATGGAATAGTAGCCTTGGGAGAAAAATGAACAATGCTGTTTTCAGGACTACAGTTGAGCCTAGAAAAAATCATATAAGGTTAAGTAAGTCAAAAGGGTATCACAAATATCCTATGATATCATTTATACAAGTTTTCTTAAGATTGCTACCAATGAACATATTTCCACAGAAAAAGACACTCACAGACTTATCAAATAAACTAATGGTTAGCCAAAATGAAAGGTGGGGGGATGGGTAAGTTAGGACTATGGGGTTAACATACATATACTAATGTAAGTTAAATGTATATAAACATATAACATATAAACGATATGAATTATATAATCACCAATACCTTCAAAATATATATTCTGTGATCACATACATGGTAACAGGATCCGAAGATGAACAGACATATGTATGAATCATTGAGCAGATTCTGTACAGCCAGACAATCAAAACACTCTAATCAAATTTACTCCGATAAGAAATAGAAATTAAATTTAAAAAAAAACATAAGTTAGGAGACATAAACTTCTGGGGGCTTGTCCCAGCATATTGCACTCTAATTTACAAGCTCAGAACACTACCTCCAGGAAGACTCTGTTCTCCTAGTAACAAGACTTGAGAACGCAATAATGCTGCCGCCTTGTGGCTGCTTCCCACAACAGCACTTTAAACCCAGTGCCAATGATTGCTTATATAGTCACAAGGACTGCAGGGCTGTAAATGACACAAGCCCTCAAAATATGCCCTGGGGTAGGGAATTGGCAAGAACATTCAACACATGAGAAATTTCCAAGAAGTCAATAAGAGGAGGGAAGTTGTACTCACTCTTTAAAAAAAAAAGGAAAAGAAAAAAAAGGACATGCCTAAAGCTTAGTATAAGGAATTATGAGCCACATACAAATTCAAATTCAAAAAGGTTTCAGCTCACACCAGTCATTACCATCAGCAAAATGTCTACAAACTATAAATGCTGAAGGGGTTTTAGAGATCTGTGTACCTTCTAGCTGCTGGTGGGATGTAAAGTGGCAACAGCACTAACGCAAACTGAATCGAGCTGCTTGAAAAGGTAAAAATTGAGCTACCAAATGATGGGGCAGGGCACCTTTTGGGCCTATAACCTAAGACCACCAAAATTGGAAAGACAGAGGCAGGCAAATATGCACTGCAACAATACTGAAATAGCCAAGATATGGAAGCAAAAAAAAGGTCCATAAACAGATGAATGGACAAAGAAGAAGTGGTATACGGACAGAATGGAATAGTAGCCTCGGGAGAAAAATGAACAATGCTGTTTTCAGGACTACAGTTGAGCCTAGAAAAAATCATATAAGGTTACGTAAGTCAAAAGGGTATGACAAATATCCTATGATATCATTTATACAAGTTTTCTTAAGATTGCTACCAATGAACATATTTCCACAGAAAAAGACACTCACAGACTTATCAAATAAACTAATGGTTAGCCAAAATGAAAGGTGGGGGGATGGGTAAGTTAGGACAATGGGGTTAACATACATATACTAATGTAAGTTAAATGTATATAAACATATAACATATAAACGATATGAATTATATAATCACCAATACCTTCAAAATATATATTCTGTGATCACATACATGGTAACAGGATCCGAAGATGAACAGACATATGTATGAATCATTGAACAGATTCTGTACAGCCAGACAATCAAAACACTCTAATCAAATTTACTCCGATAAAAAATACAAATTAAATTTAAAAAACAAACATAAGTAAGGAGACATAAACTTCTGGGGGCTTGTCCCAGCACATTGCACTCTAATTTAAAAGCTCGGAACACTACCTCCAGGAAGACTCTGTTGTCCTAGTAACAAGACTTGAGAACGTAATAATGCTGCCGCCTTGTGGCTGTCTCCAAAAACAGCACCTTTAAACCCAGTGCCAATGGTTGCTTATATAGCCACAAGGACTGCACGGTTGTAAATGACACAGGCACTCAAAAAATGCCCTGGGGTAGGGAATAGGCAAGAAAATTCAACACATAAGAAACTTTTCAAGAAATCAATAAGAGGAGGGAAGTTGTACTCACTCTTTTTAAAAAAAAGGAAAAGAAAAAATAGGACATGCCTAAAGCACAGCATAAGGAATTATTAGCCACATGCGTATCCAACCTCCAAAAAGGTTTCAGCTCACACCAGTCATGACCATCAGCAAAAAGTCTACAAACTATAAATGCTGAAGGGGTTTTAGAGAAGTGTGTACCTTCTAGCTGCTGGTGGGATATAAAGTCGTAACAGCACTAATGCAAACTGAATCGAGCTGCTTGAAAACGTAAAAATTGAGCTACCATATGATGCGGCAGGGCACCTTTTGGGCCTATAACCTAAGACCACCAGAATCGGAAAGACAGAGGCAGGCAAATGTGCACTGCAACAATACTGAAATAGCAAAGACATGGAAGCAAAAAAAAGGTCCATAAACAGGTGAATGGACAAAGAAGAAGTGGTATATGGACAGAATGGAAGAGTAGCCTCGGGAAAAAAATGAACAATGCCGTTTTCAGGACTAGAGTTGAGACTAGAAATAATCATATAAGGTTAAGTAAGACAAAAGGGTATTACAAATATCCTATGATATTATTTATACAAGTTTTCCTAAGATTGCTACCAATGAACATATTTCCACAGAAAAAGACACTCACAGACTTATCAAATAAACTACTGGTTAGCCAAAATGAAAGGTGGGAGGATGGGTAAATTAGGACTATGGGGTTAACATACATATACTAATGTAAGTTAAATGTATATAAGCATATAACATATAAATGATATGAATTATATATTCACCAATACCTTCAAAATATACATTCTGTAATCACATACATGGTAACAGGATCCGAAGATGAACAGACATATGTGTGAATCATTGAGCAGATTCTGTACAGCCAGACAATCAAAACACTCTAATCAAATTTACTCCGATAAGAAAGACAAATTAAATTTAAAAAACAAACATAAGTAAGGAGAGATAAACTTCTGGGGGCTTGTCCCAGCACATTGCACTCTAATTTACAAGCTCGGAACACTACCTCCAGGAAGACTCTGTTGTCCTAGTAACAAGACTTGAGAACGTAATAATGCTGCCGCCTTGTGGCTGTCTCCCAAAACAGCAGCTTTAAACCCATTGACAATGGTTGCTTATATAGTCACAAGGACTGCAGGGCTGTAAATGACACAGGCCCTCAAAAATTGCCCTGGGGTAGGGAATAGGCAAGAAAATCCAACACATGAGAAATTTTTCAAGAAGTCAATAAGAGGAGGGGAGTTGTACTCACTCTTTAAAAAAAAAAAAGGAAAAGAAAAAAAAGGACATGCCTAAAGCTTAGTATAAGGAATTATTAGCCACATACAAATTCAAATTCAAAAAGGTTTCAGCTCACACCAGTCATTACCATCAGCAAAATGTCTACAAAGTATAAATGCTGAAGGGGTTTTAGAGATCTGTGTACCTTCTAGCTGCTGGTGGGATGTAAAGTGGAAACAGCACTAACGCAAACTGAATCGAGCTGCTTGAAAAGGTAAAAATTGAGCTACCAAATGATGCGGCAGGGCACCTTTTGGGCCTATAAACTAAGACCACCAAAATTGGAAAGACAGAGGCAGGCAAATATGCACTGCAACAATACTGAAATAGCTAAGATATGGAAGCAAAAAAAAGGTCCATAAACAGATGAATGGACAAAGAAGAAGTGGTATACGGACAGAATGGAATAGTAGCCTCGGGAGAAAAATGAACAATGCTGTTTTCAGGACTACAGTTGAGCCTAGAAAAAATCATATAAGGTTAAGTAAGTCAAAAGGGTATGACAAATATCCTATGATATCATTTATACAAGTTTTCTTAAGATTGCTACCAATGAACATATTTCCACAGAAAAAGACACTCACAGACTTATCAAATAAACTAATGGTTAGCCAAAATGAAAGGTGGGGGGATGGGTAAGTTAGGACTATGGGGTTAACATACATATACTAATGTAAGTTAAATGTATATAAACATATAACATATAAACGATATGAATTATATAATCACCAATACGTTCAAAATATATATTCTGTGATCACATACATGGTAACAGGATCCGAAGATGAACAGACATATGTATGAATCATTGAGCAGATTCTGTACAGCCAGACAATCAAAACACTCTAATCAAATTTACTCCGATAAGAAATAGAAATTAAATTTAAAAAAAAAACATAAGTTAGGAGACATAAACTTCTGGGGGCTTGTCCCAGCATATTGCACTCTAATTTACAAGCTCAGAACACTACCTCCAGGAAGACTCTGTTCTCCTAGTAACAAGACTTGAGAACGCAATAATGCTGCCGCCTTGCGGCTGCTTCCCACAGCAGCACTTTAAACCCAGTGCCAATGATTGCTTATATAGTCACAAGGACTGCAGGGCTGTAAATGAAACAAGCCCTCAAAATATGCCCTGGGGTAGGGAATTGGCAAGAACATTCAACACATGAGAAATTTCCAAGAAGTCAATAAGAGGAGGGAAGTTGTACTCACTCTTTAAAAAAAAAAGGAAAAGAAAAAAAAGGACATGCCTAAAGCTTAGTATAAGGAATTATTAGCCACATACAAATTCAAATTCAAAAAGGTTTCAGCTCACATCAGTCATTACCATCAGCAAAATGTCTACAAACTATAAATGCTGAAGGGGTTTTAGAGATCTGTGTACCTTCTAGCTGCTGGTGGGATGTAAAGTGGAAACAGCACTAACGCAAATTGAATCGAGCTGCTTGAAAAGGTAAAAATTGAGCTACCAAATGATGCGGCAGGGCACCTTTTGGGCCTATAACCTAAGACCACCAAAATTGGAAAGACAGAGGCAGGCAAATATGCACTGCAACAATACTGAAATAGCCAAGATATGGAAGCAAAAAAAAGGTCCATAAACAGATGAATGGACAAAGAAGAAGTGGTATACGGACAGAATGGAATAGTAGCCTCGGGAGAAAAATGAACAATGCTGTTTTCAGGACTACAGTTGAGCCTAGAAAAAATCATATAAGGTTAAGTAAGTCAAAAGGATATGACAAATATCCTATGATATCATTTATACATGTTATCCTAAGATTGCTACCAATGAACATATTTCCACAGAAAAAGACACTCACAGACTTATCATATAAACTAATGGTTAGCCAAAATGAAAGGTGGGAGGATGGGTAAATTAGGACTATGGGGTTAACATACATATACTAATGTATGTTAAATGTATATAAACATATAACATATAAATGATATGAATTATATATTCACCAATACCTTCAAAATATACATTCTGTAATCACATACATGGTAACAGGATCCGAAGATGAACAGACATATGTATGAATCATTGAGCAGATTCTGTACAGCCAGAAAACCACAACACTCTAATCAAATTTACTCCGATAAGAAATAGAAATTAAATTTAAAAAACAAACATAAGTTAGGAGACATAAACTTCTGGGGGCTTGTCCCAGCACATTGCACTCTAATTTACAAGCTCGGAACACTACCTCCAGGAAGACTGTGTTGTCCTAGTAACAAGACTTGAGAACGTAATAATGCTGCCGCCTTGTGGCTGCTTCCCACAACAGTAGCTTTAAACCCAGTGCCAATGGTTGCTTATATAGTCACAAGGACTGCAGGGCTGTAAAAGACACAGGCCCTCAAAAAATGCCCTGGGGTATGGAATTGGCAAGAAAATTCAACACATGAGAAATTTTCAAGAAGTCAATAAGAGGAGGGAAGTTGTACTCACTCTTTAAAAAAAAAGGAAAAGAAAAAAAAAGGACATGCCTAAAGCTCAGTATAAGGAATTATTAGCCACATGCAAATTCAAATTCAAAAAGGTTTCAGGTGACACCAGTCATGACCATCAGCAAAAAGTCTACAAACTATAAATGCTGAAGGGGTTTTAGAGAATTGTGTACATTCTAGCTGCTGGTGGGATGTAAAGTGGTAACAGCACTAACGCATACTGAATGGAGCTGCTTGAAAAGGTAAAAATTGAGTTACCATATGATGCGGCAGGGCACCTTTTGGGCCTATAACCTAAGACCACCAAAATCGGAAATACAGAGGCAGGCAAATGTGCACTGCAACAATACTGAAATACCCAAGACATGGAAGCAAAAAATGGTCCATAAACAGGTGAATGTACAAAGAAGAAGTGGTATATGGACAGAATGGAAGAGTAGTCTCGGGAAAAAAATGAACAATGCCGTTTTCAGAACTACAGTTGAGACTAGAAATAGTCATATAAGGGTAAGTTAGTCAAAAGGGTATGACAAATATCCTATGATATCATTTATACATGTTATCCTAAGATTGCTACCAATGAACATATTTCCACAAAAAAAGACACTCACAGACTTATCAAATAAACTAATGGTTAGCCAAAATGAAAGGTGGGAGGATGGGTAAATTAGGACTATGGGGTTAACATACATATACTAATGTATGTTAAATGTATATAAACATATAACATATGAACTATATAAAATATATAATCACCAAACCTTTAAAATATACATTCTGTAATCACATACATGATAACAGGTTCCGAAGATGAACAGATATATGTATGAATCATTGAGCAGATTCTGTACAGCCAGACAATCAAAACACTCTAATCAAATTTACTCCGATAAGAAATAGAAATTAAATTTAAAAAGCAAACATAAGTTAGGAGACATAAACTTCTGGGGGCTTGTCCCAGCACATTCCACTCTAATTTACAACCTTGGAAAACTACCTCCAGGAAGACTCTGTTGCCCTAGTAACAAGAGGTGAGAACGTAATAATGCTGCCGCCTTGTGGCTGTTTCCCACAACAGCAGCTTTAAACCCAGTGCCAAAGGTTGCTTAATAGTCACAAGGACTGAAGGGCTCTAAATGACACCTGCCTTCAAAAAATGCCCTGGGGTAGGGAATAGGCAAAAAAATTCAACACATGAGAAACTTTTCAAGAAGTCAATAAGAGGAGGGAAGTTGTACTCACTCTTTAAAACAAAAGGAAAAGAAAAAAACGACATGCCTAAAGCTCAGTATAAGGAATTATTAGCCACATGCAAATTCAAATTCAAAAAGGTTTCAGGTAACACCAGTCATGACCATCATCAAAAAGTCTACAAACTATAAATGCTGAAGGGGTTTTAGAGGAATGTGTACCTTCTAGCTGCTGGTGGGATGTAAAGAAGTAATACCACTAATGCAAACTGAATGGAGCTGCTTGAAAAGGTAAAAATTGAGTTACCATACGATGCGGCAGGGCACCTTTTGGGCCTATAACCTAAGACCACCAGAATCGGAAAGACAGAGGCAGGCAAATGTGCACTGCAACAATACTGAAATAGCCAAGACATGGAAGCAAAAAAAGGTCCATAAACAGATGCATGGACAAAGACGAAATGGTATACGTACCAAATGGAATAGTAGCCTCTGGAAAAAAATGAACAATGCTGTTTTCAGGACTAGAGTTGAGCCTAGAAATAATCATATAAGGTTAAGTAAGTCAAAAGGGTATGACAAATATCCTATGATATCATTTATACATGTTATCCTAAGATTGCTACCAATGAACATATTTCCACAGAAAAAGACACTCACAGACTTATCATATAAACTAATGGTTAGCCAAAATGAAAGGTGGGAGGATGGGTAAATTAGGACTATGGGGTTAACATACATATACTAATGTATGTTAAATGTATATAAACATATAACATATAAATGATATGAATTATATATTCACCAATACCTTCAAAATATACATTCTGTAATCACATACATGGTAACAGGAATCGAAGATGAACAGACATATGTATGAATCATTGAGCAGATTCTGTACAGCCAGACAATCAAAACACTCTAATCAAATTTACTCCGATAAGAAATAGAAATTAAATTTAAAAAACAAACATAAGTTAGGAGACATAAACTTTTGGGGGCTTGTCCCAGCACATTGCACTCTAATTTACAAGCTCGGAACACTACCTCCAGGAAGACTGTGTTGTCCTAGTAACAAGACTTGAGAACGTAATAATGCTGCCGCCTTGTGGCTGCTTCCCACAACAGTAGCTTTAAACCCAGTGCCAATGGTTGCTTATATAGTCACAAGGACTGCAGGGCTGTAAAAGACACAGGCCCTCAAAAAATGCCCTGGGGTAGGGAATTGGCAAGAAAATTCAACACATGAGAAATTTTCAAGAAGTCAATAAGAGTACGGAAGTTGTACTCACTCTTTAAAAAAAAAGGAAAAGAAAAAAAGGACATGCCTAAAGCTCAGCATAAGGAATTATTAGCCACATGCGTATCCAACCTCCAAAAAGGTTTCAGCTCACACCAGTCATGACCATCAGCAAAAAGTCTACAAACTATAAATGCTGAAGGGGTTTTAGAGAACTGTGTACCTTCTAGCTGCTGTTTGGATGTAAAGTGGTAACAGCAGTAACGCAAACTGAATCGAGCTGCTTGAAAAGGTAAACATTGAGCTACCATATGATGCGGCAGGGCACCTTTTGGGCCTATAACCTAAGACCACCGGATTCGGAAAGACAGAGGCAGGCAAATGTGCACTGCAACCATATTGAAATAGCCAAGACATGGAAGCAAAAAAAAGGTCCATAAACAGATGAATGGACAAAGACGAAATGGTATACGTACCAAATGGAATAGTAGCCTCTGGAAAAAAATGAACAATGCCGTTTTCAGGACTAGAGTTGAGCCTAGAAATAATCATATAAGGTTAAGTAAGTCAAAAGGGTATGACAAATATCCTATGATATCATTTATACATGTTATCCTAAGATTGCTACCAATGAACATATTTCCACAGAAGAAGACACTCACAGACTTATCAAATAAACTAATGGTTAGCCAAAATGAAAGGTGGGGGGATGGGTAAATTAGGACTATGCGGTTAACATACATATACTAATATAAGTTAAATGTATATAAACATATAACATATAAATGATATGAATTATATAATCACCAATACCTTCAAAATATACATTCTGTAATCACATACATGGTAACAGGATCCGAAGATGAACAGACATATGTATGAATCATTGAACAGATTCTGTACAGCCAGACAATCAAAACACTCTATTCAAATTTACTCCGATAAAAAATACAAATTAAATTTAAAAAACAAACATAAGTAAGGAGACATAAACTTCTGGGGGCTTGTCCCAGCACATTGCACTCTAATTTAAAAGCTCGGAACACTACCTCCAGGAAGACTCTGTTGTCCTAGTAACAAGACTTGAGAACGTAATAATGCTGCCGCCTTGTGGCTGTCTCCAAAAACAGCACCTTTAAACCCAGTGCCAATGGTTGCTTATATAGTCACAAGGACTGCACGGTTGTAAATGACACAGGCACTCAAAAAATGCCCTGGGGTAGGGAATAGGCAAGAAAATTCAACACATAAGAAACTTTTCAAGAAATCAATAAGAGGAGGGAAGTTGTACTCACTCTTTTTAAAAAAAAGGAAAAGAAAAAATAGGACATGCCTAAAGCTCAGCATAAGGAATTATTAGCCACATGCGTATCCAACCTCCAAAAAGGTTTCAGCTCACACCAGTCATGACCATCAGCAAAAAGTCTACAAACTATAAATGCTGAAGGGGTTTTAGAGAAGTGTGTACCTTCTAGCTGCTGGTGGGATACAAAGTCGTAACAGCACTAATGCAAACTGAATCGAGCTGCTTGAAAACGTAAAAATTGAGCTACCATATGATGCGGCAGGGCACCTTTTGGGCCTATAACCTAAGACCACCAGAATCGGAAAGACAGAGGCAGGCAAATGTGCACTGCAACAATACTGAAATAGCAAAGACATGGAAGCAAAAAAAAGGTCCATAAACAGGTGAATGGACAAAGAAGAAGTGGTATATGGACAGAATGGAAGAGTAGCCTCGGGAAAAAAATGAACAATGCCGTTTTCAGGACTAGAGTTGAGACTAGAAATAATCATATAAGGTTAAGTAAGACAAAAGGGTATTACAAATATCCTATGATATTATTTATACAAGTTTTCCTAAGATTGCTACCAATGAACATATTTCCACAGAAAAAGACACTCACAGACTTATCAAATAAACTAATGGTTAGCCAAAATGAAAGGTGGGAGGATGGGTAAATTAGGACTATGGGGTTAACATACATATACTAATATAAGTTAAATGTATATAAACATATAACATATAAATGATATGAATTATATAATCACCAATACCTTCAAAATATACATTCTGTAATCACATACATGGTAACAGGATCCGAAGATGAACAGACATATGTATGAATCATTGAGCAGATTCTGTACAGCCAGACAATCAAAACACTCTAATCAAATTTACTCCGATAAGAAATAGAAATTAAATTTAAAAAAAAAACATAAGTTAGGAGACATAGACTTCTGGGGGCTTGTCCCAGCATATTGCACTCTAATTTACAAGCTCAGAACACTATCCCCAGGAAGACTCTGTTCTCCTAGTAACAAGACTTGAGAACGCAATAATGCTGCCGCCTTGTGACTGCTTCCCACAACAGCACTTTAAACCCAGTGCCAATGATTGCTTATATAGTCACAAGGACTGCAGGGTTGTAAATGACACAAGCCCTCAAAATATGCCCTGGGGTAGGGAATTGGCAAGAACATTCAACACATGAGAAATTTCCAAGAAGTCAATAAGAGGAGGGAAGTTGTACTCACTCTTTAAAAAAAAAAGGAAAAGAAAAAAAAGGACATGCCTAAAGCTTAGTATAAGGAATTATTAGCCACATACAAATTCAAATTCAAAAAGGTTTCAGCTCACACCAGTCATTACCATCAGCAAAATGTCTACAAAGTATAAATGCTGAAGGGGTTTTAGAGATCTGTGTACCTTCTAGCTGCTGGTGGGATGTAAAGTGGAAACAGCACTAACGCAAACTGAATCGAGCTGCTTGAAAAGGTAAAAATTGAGCTACCAAATGATGGGGCAGGGCACCTTTTGGGCCTATAACCTAAGACCACCAAAATTGGAAAGACAGAGGCAGGCAAATATGCACTGCAACAATACTGAAATGGCCAAGATATGGAAGCAAAAAAAAGGTCCATAAACAGATGAATGGACAAAGAAGAAGTGGTATACGGACAGAATGGAATAGTAGCCTCGGGAGAAAAATGAACAATGCTGTTTTCAGGACTACAGTTGAGCCTAGAAAAAATCATATAAGGTTAAGTAAGTCAAAAGGGTATGACAAATATCCTATGATATCATTTATACATGTTATCCTAAGATTGCTACCAATGAACATATTTCCACAGAAAAAGACACTCACAGACTTATCAAATAAACTAATGGCTAGCCAAAATGAAAGGTGGGAGGATGGGTAAATTAGGACAATGGGGTTAAAATACATATACTAATGTATGTTAAATGTATATAAACATATAACATATGAAATATATAAATCATATAATCACCAATACCTTTAAAATATACATTCTGTAATCACATACATGCTAACAGGTTCGAAGATGAACAGACATATGTATGAATCATTGAGCAGATTCTGTACAGCCAGAAAACCACAACACTCTAATCAAATTTACTCCGATAAGAAATAGAAATTAAATTTAAAAAACAAACATAAGTTAGGAGACATAAACTTCTGAGGGCTTGTCCCAGCACATTGCACTCTAATTTACAAGCTCGGAACACTACCTCCAGGAAGACTGTGTTGTCCTAGTAACAAGACTTGAGAACGTAATAATGCTGCCGCCTTGTGGCTGCTTCCCACAACAGTAGCTTTAAACCCAGTGCCAATGGTTGCTTATATAGTCACAAGGACTGCAGGGCTGTAAAAGACACAGGCCCTCAAAAAATGCCCTGGGGTATTGAATTGGCAAGAAAATTCAACACATGAGAAATTTTCAAGAAGTCAATAAGAGGAGGGAAGTTGTAGTCACTCTTTAAAAAAAAAGAAAAAGAAAAAAAGGACATGCCTAAAGCTCAGAATAAGGAATTATTAGCCACATGCGTATCCAACCTCCAAAAAGGTTTCAGCTCACACCAGTCATGACCATCAGCAAAAAGTCTACAAACTATAAATGCTGAAGGGGTTTTAGAGAACTGTGTACCCTCTAGCTGCTGGTGGGATGTAAAGTGGTAACAGCAGTAACGCAAACTGAATCGAGCTGCTTGAAAAGGTAAACATTGAGCTACCATATGATGCGGCAGGGCACATTTTGGGCCTATAACCTAAGACCACCGGAATCGGAAAGACAGAGGCAGGCAAATGTGCACTGCAACAATACTGAAATAGCCAAGACATGGAAGCAAAAAAAAAGGTCCATAAACAGATGAATGGACAAAGAAGAAGTGGGATACGTACCAAATGGAATAGTAGCCTCGGGAAAAAAATGAACAATGCCGTTTTCAGGACTACAGTTGAGCCTAGAAATAATCATATAAGGTTAAGTAAGTCAAAAGGGTATGACAAATATCCTATGATATCATTAATACATGTTATCCTAAGATTGCTACCAATGAACATATTTCCACAGAAAAAGACACTCACAGACTTATCAAATAAACTAATGGTTAGCCAAAATGAAAGGTGGGAGGATGGGTAAATTAGGACAATGGGGTTAACATACATATACTAATGTATGTTAAATGTATATAAACATATAATATATAAACTATATAAATAATATAATCACCAATACCTTTAAAATATACATTCTGTAATCACATACATGCTAACAGGTTCCGAAGATGAACAGATATATGTATGAATCATTGAACAGATTCTGTACAGCCAGACAATCAAAACACTCTAATCAAATTTACTCCGATAAAAAATACAAATTAAATTTAAAAAACAAACATAAGTAAGGAGACATAAACTTCTGGGGGCTTGTCCCAGCACATTGCACTCTAATTTAAAAGCTCGGAACACTACCTCCAGGAAGACTCTGTTGTCCTAGTAACAAGACTTGAGAACGTAATAATGCTGCCGCCTTGTGGCTGTCTCCAAAAACAGCACCTTTAAACCCAGTGCCAATGGTTGCTTATATAGTCACAAGGACTGCACGGTTGTAAATGACACAGGCACTCAAAAAATGCCCTGGGGTAGGGAATAGGCAAGAAAATTCAACACATAAGAAACTTTTCAAGAAATCAATAAGAGGAGGGAAGTTGTACTCACTCTTTAAAAAAAAAAGGAAAAGAAAAAATAGGACATGCCTAAAGCTCAGCATAAGGAATTATTAGCCACATGCGTATCCAACCTAGAAAAAGGTTTCAGCTCACACCAGTCATGACCATCAGCAAAAAGTCTACAAACTATAAATGCTGAAGGGGTTTTAGAGAAGTGTGTACCTTCTAGCTGCTGGTGGGATATAAAGTCGTAACAGCACTAATGCAAACTGAATCGAGCTGCTTGAAAACGTAAAAATTGAGCTACCATATGATGCGGCAGGGCACCTTTTGGGCCTATAACCTAAGACCACCAGAATCGGAAAGACAGAGGCAGGCAAATGTGCACTGCAACAATACTGAAATAGCAAAGACATGGAAGCAAAAAAAAAGGTCCATAAACAGATGAATGGACAAAGACGAAGTGGGATACGTACCAAATGGAATAGTAGCCTCGGGAAAAAAATGAACAATGCCGTTTTCACGACTACAGTTGAGCCTAGAAATAATCATATAAGGTTAAGTAAGTCAAAAGGGTATGACAAATATCCAATGACATCATTTATACATGTTACCCTAAGATTGCTACCAATGAACATATTTCCACAGAAAAAGACACTCACAGACTTATCAAATAAACTAATGGCTAGCCAAAATGAAAGGTGGGAGGATGGGTAAATTAGGACAATGGGGTTAAAATACATATACTAATGTATGTTAAATGTATATAAACATATAACATATGAAATATATAAATAATATAATCACCAATACCTTTAAAATATACATTCTGTAATCACATACATGCTAACAGGTTCGAAGATGAACAGACATATGTATGAATCATTGAGCAGATTCTGTACAGCCAGAAAACCACAACACTCTAATCAAATTTACTCCGATAAGAAATAGAAATTAAATTTAAAAAACAAACATAAGTTAGGAGACATAAACTTCTGGGGGCTTGTCCCAGCACATTGCACTCTAATTTACAAGCTCGGAACACTACCTCCAGGAAGACTGTGTTGTCCTAGTAACAAGACTTGAGAACGTAATAATGCTGCCGCCATGTGGCTGCTTCCCACAACAGTAGCTTTAAACCCAGTGCCAATGGTTGCTTATATAGTCACAAGGACTGCAGGGCTGTAAAAGACACAGGCCCTCAAAAAATGCCCTGGGGTATGGAATTGGCAAGAAAATTCAACACATGAGTAACTTTTCAAGAAGTCAATAAGAGGAGGGAAGTTGTACTCACTCTTTAAAAAAAAAGGAAAAGAAAAAAAAAGGACATGCCTAAAGCTCAGTATAAGGAATTATTAGCCACATGCAAATTCAAATTCAAAAAGGTTTCAGGTGACACCAGTCATGACCATCAGCAAAAAGTCTACAAACTATAAATGCTGAAGGGGTTTTAGAGAATTGTGTACATTCTAGCTGCTGGTGGGATGTAAAGTGGTAACAGCACTAACGCATACTGAATGGAGCTGCTTGAAAAGGTAAAAATTGAGTTACCATATGATGCGGCAGGGCACCTTTTGGGCCTATAACCTAAGACCACCAAAATCGGAAATACAGAGGCAGGCAAATGTGCACTGCAACAATACTGAAATACCCAAGACATGGAAGCAAAAAATGGTCCATAAACAGGTGAATGGACAAAGAAGAAGTGGTATATGGACAGAATGGAAGAGTAGCCTCGGGAAAAAAATGAACAATGCCGTTTTCAGAACTACAGTTGAGACTAGAAATAGTCATATAAGGTTAAGTAAGTCAAAAGGGTGTGACAAATATCCTATGAAATCATTTATACATGTTTTCCTAAGATTACTACCAATGAACATATTTCCACAGAAAAAGACAGTCACAGACTTATCAAAAATACTAACGGTTAGCCAAAATGAAAGGTGGGAGGATGGGTAAATTAGGACTATGGGGTTAACCAATATATACTAATGTATGTTAAATGTATATAAACATATAACATATGAACTATATAAATTATATAATCACCAAACCTTTAAAATATACATTCTGTAATCACATACATAATAACAGGTTCCGAAGATGAACAGATATATGTATGAATCATTGAGCAGATTCTGTACAGCCAATCAAAACACTCTAATCAAATTTACTCCGATAAGAAATAGAAATTAAATTTAAAAAGCAAACATAAGTTAGGAGACATAAACTTCTGGGGGCTTGTCCCAGCACATTCCACTCTAATTTACAACCTTGGAAAACTACCTCCAGGAAGACTCTGTTGCCCTAGTAAGAAGAGGTGAGAACGTAATAATGCTGCCGCCTTGTGGCTGTTTCCCACAACAGCAGCTTTAAACCCAGTGCCAAAGGTTGCTTAATAGTCACAAGGACTGAAGGGCTCTAAATGACACCTGCCTTCAAAAAATGCCCTGGGGTAGGGAATAGGCAAAAAAATTCAACACATGAGAAACTTTTCAAGAAGTCAATAAGAGGAGGGAAGTTGTACTCACTCTTTAAAACAAAAGGAAAAGAAAAAAATGACATGCCTAAAGCTCAGTATAAGGAATTATTAGCCACATGCAAATTCAAATTCAAAAAGGTTTCAGGTAACACCAGTCATGACCATCATCAAAAAGTCTACAAACTATAAATGCTGAAGGGGTTTTAGAGGAATGTGTACCTTCTAGCTGCTGGTGGGATGTAAAGAAGTAATACCACTAATGAAACTGAATGGAGCTGCTTGAAAAGGTAAAAATTGAGTTACCATACGATGCAGCAGGGCACCTTTTGGGCCTATAACCTAAGACCACCAGAATCGGAAAGACAGAGGCAGGCAAATGTGCACTGCAACAATACTGAAATAGCCAAGACATGGAAGCAAAAAAAGGTCCATAAACAGATGAATGGACAAAGACGAAATGGTATACATACCAAATGGAATAGTAGCCTCTGGAAAACAATGAACAATGCCATTTTCAGGACTAGAGTTGAGCCTAGAAATAATCATATAAGGTTAAGTAAGTCAAAAGGGTATGACAAATATCCTATGATATCATTTATACATGTTATCCTAAGATTGCTACCAATGAACATATTTCCACAGAAAAAGACACTCACAGACTTATCAAATAAACTAATGGTTAGCCAAAATGAAAGGTGGGGGGATGGGTAAATTAGGACTATGGGGTTAACATACATATACTAATATAAGTTAAATGTATATAAACATATAACATATAAATGATATGAATTATATAATCACCAATACCTTCAAAATATACATTCTGTAATCACATACATGGTAACAGGATCCGAAGATGAACAGACATATGTATGAATCATTGAACAGATTCTGTACAGCCAGACAATCAAAACACTCTAATCAAATTTACTCCGATAAAAAATACAAATTAAATTTAAAAAACAAACATAAGTAAGGAGACATAAACTTCTGGGGGCTTGTCCCAGCACATTGCACTCTAATTTAAAAGCTCGGAACACTACCTCCAGGAAGACTCTGTTGTCCTAGTAACAAGACTTGAGAACGTAATAATGCTGCCGCCTTGTGGCTGTCTCCAAAAACAGCACCTTTAAACCCAGTGCCAATGGTTGCTTATATAGTCACAAGGACTGCACGGTTGTAAATGACACAGGCACTCAAAAAATGCCCTGGGGTAGGGAATAGGCAAGAAAATTCAACACATAAGAAACTTTTCAAGAAATCAATAAGAGGAGGGAAGTTGTACTCACTCTTTTTAAAAAAAAGGAAAAGAAAAAATAGGACATGCCTAAAGCTCAGCATAAGGAATTATTAGCCACATGCGTATCCAACCTCCAAAAAGGTTTCAGCTCACACCAGTCATGACCATCAGCAAAAAGTCTACAAACTATAAATGCTGAAGGGGTTTTAGAGAAGTGTGTACCTTCTAGCTGCTGGTGGGATACAAAGTCGTAACAGCACTAATGCAAACTGAATCGAGCTGCTTGAAAACGTAAAAATTGAGCTACCATATGATGCGGCAGGGCACCTTTTGGGCCTATAACCTAAGACCACCAGAATCGGAAAGACAGAGGCAGGCAAATGTGCACTGCAACAATACTGAAATAGCAAAGACATGGAAGCAAAAAAAAGGTCCATAAACAGGTGAATGGACAAAGAAGAAGTGGTATATGGACAGAATGGAAGAGTAGCCTCGGGAAAAAAATGAACAATGCCGTTTTCAGGACTAGAGTTGAGACTAGAAATAATCATATAAGGTTAAGTAAGACAAAAGGGTATTACAAATATCCTATGATATTATTTATACAAGTTTTCCTAAGATTGCTACCAATGAACATATTTCCACAGAAAAAGACACTCACAGACTTATCAAATAAACTAATGGTTAGCCAAAATGAAAGGTGGGAGGATGGGTAAATTAGGACTATGGGGTTAACATACATATACTAATATAAGTTAAATGTATATAAACATATAACATATAAATGATATGAATTATATAATCACCAATACCTTCAAAATATACATTCTGTAATCACATACATGGTAACAGGATCCGAAGATGAACAGACATATGTATGAATCATTGAGCAGATTCTGTACAGCCAGACAATCAAAACACTCTAATCAAATTTACTCCGATAAGAAATAGAAATTAAATTTAAAAAAAAAACATAAGTTAGGAGACATAGACTTCTGGGGGCTTGTCCCAGCATATTGCACTCTAATTTACAAGCTCAGAACACTATCCCCAGGAAGACTCTGTTCTCCTAGTAACAAGACTTGAGAACGCAATAATGCTGCCGCCTTGTGACTGCTTCCCACAACAGCACTTTAAACCCAGTGCCAATGATTGCTTATATAGTCACAAGGACTGCAGGGTTGTAAATGACACAAGCCCTCAAAATATGCCCTGGGGTAGGGAATTGGCAAGAACATTCAACACATGAGAAATTTCCAAGAAGTCAATAAGAGGAGGGAAGTTGTACTCACTCTTTAAAAAAAAAAGGAAAAGAAAAAAAAGGACATGCCTAAAGCTTAGTATAAGGAATTATTAGCCACATACAAATTCAAATTCAAAAAGGTTTCAGCTCACACCAGTCATTACCATCAGCAAAATGTCTACAAAGTATAAATGCTGAAGGGGTTTTAGAGATCTGTGTACCTTCTAGCTGCTGGTGGGATGTAAAGTGGAAACAGCACTAACGAAAACTGAATCGAGCTGCTTGAAAAGGTAAAAATTGAGCTACCAAATGATGGGGCAGGGCACCTTTTGGGCCTATAACCTAAGACCACCAAAATTGGAAAGACAGAGGCAGGCAAATATGCACTGCAACAATACTGAAATGGCCAAGATATGGAAGCAAAAAAAAGGTCCATAAACAGATGAATGGACAAAGAAGAAGTGGTATACGGACAGAATGGAATAGTAGCCTCGGGAGAAAAATGAACAATGCTGTTTTCAGGACTACAGTTGAGCCTAGAAAAAATCATATAAGGTTAAGTAAGTCAAAAGGGTATGACAAATATCCTATGATATCATTTATACATGTTATCCTAAGATTGCTACCAATGAACATATTTCCACAGAAAAAGACACTCACAGACTTATCAAATAAACTAATGGCTAGCCAAAATGAAAGGTGGGAGGATGGGTAAATTAGGACAATGGGGTTAAAATACATATACTAATGTATGTTAAATGTATATAAACATATAACATATGAAATATATAAATCATATAATCACCAATACCTTTAAAATATACATTCTGTAATCACATACATGCTAACAGGTTCGAAGATGAACAGACATATGTATGAATCATTGAGCAGATTCTGTACAGCCAGAAAACCACAACACTCTAATCAAATTTACTCCGATAAGAAATAGAAATTAAATTTAAAAAACAAACATAAGTTAGGAGACATAAACTTCTGAGGGCTTGTCCCAGCACATTGCACTCTAATTTACAAGCTCGGAACACTACCTCCAGGAAGACTGTGTTGTCCTAGTAACAAGACTTGAGAACGTAATAATGCTGCCGCCTTGTGGCTGCTTCCCACAACAGTAGCTTTAAACCCAGTGCCAATGGTTGCTTATATAGTCACAAGGACTGCAGGGCTGTAAAAGACACAGGCCCTCAAAAAATGCCCTGGGGTATTGAATTGGCAAGAAAATTCAACACATGAGAAATTTTCAAGAAGTCAATAAGAGGAGGGAAGTTGTAGTCACTCTTTAAAAAAAAAGAAAAAGAAAAAAAGGACATGCCTAAAGCTCAGCATAAGGAATTATTAGCCACATGCGTATCCAACCTCCAAAAAGGTTTCAGCTCACACCAGTCATGACCATCAGCAAAAAGTCTACAAACTATAAATGCTGAAGGGGTTTTAGAGAACTGTGTACCCTCTAGCTGCTGGTGGGATGTAAAGTGGTAACAGCAGTAACGCAAACTGAATCGAGCTGCTTGAAAAGGTAAACATTGAGCTACCATATGATGCGGCAGGGCACATTTTGGGCCTATAACCTAAGACCACCGGAATCGGAAAGACAGAGGCAGGCAAATGTGCACTGCAACAATACTGAAATAGCCAAGACATGGAAGCAAAAAAAAAGGTCCATAAACAGATGAATGGACAAAGAAGAAGTGGGATACGTACCAAATGGAATAGTAGCCTCGGGAAAAAAATGAACAATGCCGTTTTCAGGACTACAGTTGAGCCTAGAAATAATCATATAAGGTTAAGTAAGTCAAAAGGGTATGACAAATATCCTATGATATCATTAATACATGTTATCCTAAGATTGCTACCAATGAACATATTTCCACAGAAAAAGACACTCACAGACTTATCAAATAAACTAATGGTTAGCCAAAATGAAAGGTGGGAGGATGGGTAAATTAGGACAATGGGGTTAACATACATATACTAATGTATGTTAAATGTATATAAACATATAATATATAAACTATATAAATAATATAATCACCAATACCTTTAAAATATACATTCTGTAATCACATACATGCTAACAGGTTCCGAAGATGAACAGATATATGTATGAATCATTGAACAGATTCTGTACAGCCAGACAATCAAAACACTCTAATCAAATTTACTCCGATAAAAAATACAAATTAAATTTAAAAAACAAACATAAGTAAGGAGACATAAACTTCTGGGGGCTTGTCCCAGCACATTGCACTCTAATTTAAAAGCTCGGAACACTACCTCCAGGAAGACTCTGTTGTCCTAGTAACAAGACTTGAGAACGTAATAATGCTGCCGCCTTGTGGCTGTCTCCAAAAACAGCACCTTTAAACCCAGTGCCAATGGTTGCTTATATAGTCACAAGGACTGCACGGTTGTAAATGACACAGGCACTCAAAAAATGCCCTGGGGTAGGGAATAGGCAAGAAAATTCAACACATAAGAAACTTTTCAAGAAATCAATAAGAGGAGGGAAGTTGTACTCACTCTTTAAAAAAAAAAGGAAAAGAAAAAATAGGACATGCCTAAAGCTCAGCATAAGGAATTATTAGCCACATGCGTATCCAACCTAGAAAAAGGTTTCAGCTCACACCAGTCATGACCATCAGCAAAAAGTCTACAAACTATAAATGCTGAAGGGGTTTTAGAGAAGTGTGTACCTTCTAGCTGCTGGTGGGATATAAAGTCGTAACAGCACTAATGCAAACTGAATCGAGCTGCTTGAAAACGTAAAAATTGAGCTACCATATGATGCGGCAGGGCACCTTTTGGGCCTATAACCTAAGACCACCAGAATCGGAAAGACAGAGGCAGGCAAATGTGCACTGCAACAATACTGAAATAGCAAAGACATGGAAGCAAAAAAAAAGGTCCATAAACAGATGAATGGACAAAGACGAAGTGGGATACGTACCAAATGGAATAGTAGCCTCGGGAAAAAAATGAACAATGCCGTTTTCACGACTACAGTTGAGCCTAGAAATAATCATATAAGGTTAAGTAAGTCAAAAGGGTATGACAAATATCCTATGACATCATTTATACATGTTACCCTAAGATTGCTACCAATGAACATATTTCCACAGAAAAAGACACTCACAGACTTATCAAATAAACTAATGGCTAGCCAAAATGAAAGGTGGGAGGATGGGTAAATTAGGACAATGGGGTTAAAATACATATACTAATGTATGTTAAATGTATATAAACATATAACATATGAAATATATAAATTATATAATCACCAATACCTTTAAAATATACATTCTGTAATCACATACATGCTAACAGGTTCGAAGATGAACAGACATATGTATGAATCATTGAGCAGATTCTGTACAGCCAGAAAACCACAACACTCTAATCAAATTTACTCCGATAAGAAATAGAAATTAAATTTAAAAAACAAACATAAGTTAGGAGACATAAACTTCTGGGGGCTTGTCCCAGCACATTGCACTCTAATTTACAAGCTCGGAACACTACCTCCAGGAAGACTGTGTTGTCCTAGTAACAAGACTTGAGAACGTAATAATGCTGCCGCCATGTGGCTGCTTCCCACAACAGTAGCTTTAAACCCAGTGCCAATGGTTGCTTATATAGTCACAAGGACTGCAGGGCTGTAAAAGACACAGGCCCTCAAAAAATGCCCTGGGGTATGGAATTGGCAAGAAAATTCAACACATGAGTAACTTTTCAAGAAGTCAATAAGAGGAGGGAAGTTGTACTCACTCTTTAAAAAAAAAGGAAAAGAAAAAAAAAGGACATGCCTAAAGCTCAGTATAAGGAATTATTAGCCACATGCAAATTCAAATTCAAAAAGGTTTCAGGTGACACCAGTCATGACCATCAGCAAAAAGTCTACAAACTATAAATGCTGAAGGGGTTTTAGAGAATTGTGTACATTCTAGCTGCTGGTGGGATGTAAAGTGGTAACAGCACTAACGCATACTGAATGGAGCTGCTTGAAAAGGTAAAAATTGAGTTACCATATGATGCGGCAGGGCACCTTTTGGGCCTATAACCTAAGACCACCAAAATCGGAAATACAGAGGCAGGCAAATGTGCACTGCAACAATACTGAAATACCCAAGACATGGAAGCAAAAAATGGTCCATAAACAGGTGAATGGACAAAGAAGAAGTGGTATATGGACAGAATGGAAGAGTAGCCTCGGGAAAAAAATGAACAATGCCGTTTTCAGAACTACAGTTGAGACTAGAAATAGTCATATAAGGTTAAGTAAGTCAAAAGGGTGTGACAAATATCCTATGAAATCATTTATACATGTTTTCCTAAGATTACTACCAATGAACATATTTCCACAGAAAAAGACAGTCACAGACTTATCAAAAATACTAACGGTTAGCCAAAATGAAAGGTGGGAGGATGGGTAAATTAGGACTATGGGGTTAACCAATATATACTAATGTATGTTAAATGTATATAAACATATAACATATGAACTATATAAATTATATAATCACCAAACCTTTAAAATATACATTCTGTAATCACATACATAATAACAGGTTCCGAAGATGAACAGATATATGTATGAATCATTGAGCAGATTCTGTACAGCCAATCAAAACACTCTAATCAAATTTACTCCGATAAGAAATAGAAATTAAATTTAAAAAGCAAACATAAGTTAGGAGACATAAACTTCTGGGGGCTTGTCCCAGCACATTCCACTCTAATTTACAACCTTGGAAAACTACCTCCAGGAAGACTCTGTTGCCCTAGTAAGAAGAGGTGAGAACGTAATAATGCTGCCGCCTTGTGGCTGTTTCCCACAACAGCAGCTTTAAACCCAGTGCCAAAGGTTGCTTAATAGTCACAAGGACTGAAGGGCTCTAAATGACACCTGCCTTCAAAAAATGCCCTGGGGTAGGGAATAGGCAAAAAAATTCAACACATGAGAAACTTTTCAAGAAGTCAATAAGAGGAGGGAAGTTGTACTCACTCTTTAAAACAAAAGGAAAAGAAAAAAATGACATGCCTAAAGCTCAGTATAAGGAATTATTAGCCACATGCAAATTCAAATTCAAAAAGGTTTCAGGTAACACCAGTCATGACCATCATCAAAAAGTCTACAAACTATAAATGCTGAAGGGGTTTTAGAGGAATGTGTACCTTCTAGCTGCTGGTGGGATGTAAAGAAGTAATACCACTAATGAAACTGAATGGAGCTGCTTGAAAAGGTAAAAATTGAGTTACCATACGATGCAGCAGGGCACCTTTTGGGCCTATAACCTAAGACCACCAGAATCGGAAAGACAGAGGCAGGCAAATGTGCACTGCAACAATACTGAAATAGCCAAGACATGGAAGCAAAAAAAGGTCCATAAACAGATGAATGGACAAAGACGAAATGGTATACATACCAAATGGAATAGTAGCCTCTGGAAAACAATGAACAATGCCGTTTTCAGGACTAGAGTTGAGCCTAGAAATAATCATATAAGGTTAAGTAAGTCAAAAGGGTATGACAAATATCCTATGATATCATTTATACATGTTATCCTAAGATTGCTACCAATGAACATATTTCCACAGAAAAAGACACTCACAGACTTATCAAATAAACTAATGGTTAGCCAAAATGAAAGGTGGGGGGATGGGTAAATTAGGACTATGGGGTTAACATACATATACTAATATAAGTTAAATGTATATAAACATATAACATATAAATGATATGAATTATATAATCACCAATACCTTCAAAATATACATTCTGTAATCACATACATGGTAACAGGATCCGAAGATGAACAGACATATGTATGAATCATTGAACAGATTCTGTACAGCCAGACAATCAAAACACTCTAATCAAATTTACTCCGATAAAAAATACAAATTAAATTTAAAAAACAAACATAAGTAAGGAGACATAAACTTCTGGGGGCTTGTCCCAGCACATTGCACTCTAATTTAAAAGCTCGGAACACTACCTCCAGGAAGACTCTGTTGTCCTAGTAACAAGACTTGAGAACGTAATAATGCTGCCGCCTTGTGGCTGTCTCCAAAAACAGCACCTTTAAACCCAGTGCCAATGGTTGCTTATATAGTCAAAAGGACTGTACGGTTGTAAATGACACAGGCACTCAAAAAATGCCCTGGGGTAGGGAATAGGCAAGAAAATTCAACACATAAGAAACTTTTCAAGAAATCAATAAGAGGAGGGAAGTTGTACTCACTCTTTTTAAAAAAAAGGAAAAGAAAAAATAGGACATGCCTAAAGCTCAGCATAAGGAATTATTAGCCATATGCGTATCCAACCTCCAAAAAGGTTTCAGCTCACACCAGTCATGACCATCAGCAAAAAGTCTACAAACTATAAATGCTGAAGGGGTTTTAGAGAAGTGTGTACCTTCTAGCTGCTGGTGGGATATAAAGTTGTAACAGCACTAAAGCAAACTGAATCGAGCTGCTTGAAAACGTAAAAATTGAACTACCATATGATGCGGCAGGGCACCTTTTGGGCCTATAACCTAAGACCACCAGAATCGGAAAGACAGAGGCAGGCAAATGTGCACTGCAACAATACTGAAATAGCAAAGACATGGAAGCAAAAAAAAGGTCCATAAACAGGTGAATGGACAAAGAAGAAGTGGTATATGGACAGAATGGAAGAGTAGCCTCGGGAAAAAAATGAACAATGCCGTTTTCAGGACTAGAGTTGAGACTAGAAATAATCATATAAGGTTAAGTAAGACAAAAGGGTATTACAAATATCCTATGATATTATTTATACAAGTTTTCCTAAGATTGCTACCAATGAACATATTTCCACAGAAAAAGACACTCACAGACTTATCAAATAAACTAATGGTTAGCCAAAATGAAAGGTGGGAGGATGGGTAAATTAGGACTATGGGGTTAACATACATATACTAATATAAGTTAAATGTATATAAACATATAACATATAAATGATATGAATTATATAATCACCAATACCTTCAAAATATACATTCTGTAATCACATACATGGTAACAGGATCCGAAGATGAACAGACATATGTGTGAATCATTGAACAGATTCTGTACAGCCAGACAATCAAAACACTCTAATCAAATTTACTCCGATAAAAAATACAAATTAAATTTAAAAAACAAACATAAGTAAGGAGACATAAACTTCTGGGGGCTTGTCCCAGCACATTGCACTCTAATTTACAAGCTCGGAACACTACCTCCAGGAAGACTCTGTTGTCCTAGTAACAAGACTTGAGAACGTAATAATGCTGCCGCCTTGTGGCTGTCTCCCAAAACAGCAGCTTTAAACCCAGTGACAATGGTTGCTTATATAGTCCCAAGGACTGCAGGGCTGTAAATGACACAGGCCCTCAAAAATTGCCCTGGGGTAGGGAATAGGCAAGAAAATCCAACACATGAGAAATTTTTCAAGAAGTCAATAAGAGGAGGGGAGTTGTACTCACTCTTTAAAAAAAAAAAGGAAAAGAAAAAAAAGGACATGCCTAAAGCTTAGTGTAAGGAATTATTAGCCACATACAAATTCAAATTCAAAAAGGTTTCAGCTCACACCAGTCATTACCATCAGCAAAATGTCTACAAACTATAAATGCTGAAGGGGTTTTAGAGATCTGTGTACCTTCTAGCTGCTGGTGGGATGTAAAGTGGAAACAGCACTAACGCAAACTGAATCGAGCTGCTTGAAAAGGTAAAAATTGAGCTACCAAATGATGCGGCAGGGCACCTTTTGGGCCTATAACCTAAGACCACCAAAATTGGAAAGACAGAGGCAGGCAAATATGCACTGCAACAATACTGAAATAGCCAAGATATGGAAGCAAAAAAAAGGTCCATAAACAGATGAATGGACAAAGAAGAAGTGGTATACGGAGAGAATGGAATAGTAGCCTCGGGAGAAAAATGAACAATGCTGTTTTCAGGACTACAGTTGAGCCTAGAAAAAATCATATAAGGTTAAGTAAGTCAAAAGGGTATGACAAATATCCTATGATATCATTTATACAAGTTTTCTTAAGATTGCTACCAATGAACATATTTCCACAGAAAAAGACACTCACAGACTTATCAAATAAACTAATGGTTAGCCAAAATGAAAGGTGGGGGGATGGGTAAGTTAGGACTATGGGGTTAATATACATATACTAATGTAAGTTAAATGTATATAAACATATAACATATAAACGATATGAATTATATAATCACCAATACCTTCAAAATATATATTCTGTGATCACATACATGGTAACAGGATCCGAAGATGAACAGACATATGTATGAATCATTGAGCAGATTCTGTACAGCCAGAAAATCAAAACACTCTAATCAAATTTACTCCGATAAGAAATAGAAATTAAATTTAAAAAAAAAACATAAGTTAGGAGACATAAACTTCTGGGGGCTTGTCCCAGCATATTGCACTCTACTTTACAAGCTCAGAACACTACCTCCAGGAAGACTCTGTTCTCCTAGTAACAAGACTTGAGAACGCAATAATGCTGCCGCCTTGTGGCTGCTTCCCACAACAGCACTTTAAACCCAGTGCCAATGATTGCTTATATAGTCACAAGGACTGCAGGGTTGTAAATGACACAAGCCCTCAAAATATGCCCGGGGGTAGGGAATTGGCAAGAACATTCAACACATGAGAAATTTCCAAGAAGTCAATAAGAGGAGGGAAGTTGTACTCACTCTTTAAAAAAAAAAGGAAAAGAAAAAAAACGACATGCCTAAAGCTTAGTATAAGGAATTATTAGCCACATACAAATTCAAATTCAAAAAGGTTTCAGCTCACACCAGTCATTACCATCAGCAAAATGTCTACAAACTATAAATGCTGAAGGGGTTTTAGAGATCTGTGTACCTTCTAGCTGCTGGTGGGATGTAAAGTGGTAACAGTAGTAACGCAAACTGAATCGAGCTGCTTGAAAAGGTAAAAATTGAGTTACCATATGGTGCGGCAGGGCACCTTTTGGGCCTATAACCTAAGACCACCAGATTCGGAAAGAGAGAGGCAGGCAAATGTGCATTGCAACAATATTGAAATAGCCAAGACATGGAAGCAAAAAAAAAGGTCCATAAACAGATGAATGGACAAAGACGAAGTGGGATACGTACCAAATGGAATAGTAGCCTCGGGAAAAAAATGAACAATGCCGTTTTCAGGACTACACTTGAGCCTAGAAATAATCATATAAGGTTAAGTAAGTCAAAAGGGTATGACAAATATCCTATGACATCATTTATACATGTTATCCTAAGATTGCTACCAATGAACATATTTCCACAGAAAAAGACACTCACAGACTTATCAAATAAACTAATGGCTAGCCAAAATGAAAGGTGGGAGGATGGGTAAATTAGGACTATGGGGTTAACATACATATACTAATGTATGTTAAATGTATATAAACATATAACATATGAACTATATAAATTATATAATCACCAATACCTTTACAATATACATTCTGTAATCACAGACATGCTAACAGGTTCGAAGATGAACAGACATATGTATGAATCATTGAGCAGATTCTGTACAGCCAGAAAACCACAACACTCTAATCAAATTTACTCCGATAAGAAATAGAAATTAAATTTAAAAAACAAACATAAGTTAGGAGACATAAACTTCTGGGGGCTTGTCCCAGGACATTGCACTCTAATTTACAGGCTCGGAACACTACCTCCAGGAAGACTGTGTTGTCCTAGTAACAAGACTTGAGAACGTAATAATGCTGCCGCCTTGTGGCTGCTTCCCACAACAGTAGCTTTAAACCCAGTGCCAATGGTTGCTTATATAGTCACAAGGACTGCAGGGCTGTAAAAGACACAGGCCCTCAAAAAATGCCCTGGGGTAGGGAATTGGCAAGAAAATTCAACACATGAGAAATTTTCAAGAAGTCAATAAGAGTACGGAAGTTGTACTCACTCTTTAAAAAAAAAGGAAAAGAAAAAAAGGACATGCCTAAAGCTCAGCATAAGGAATTATTAGCCACATGCGTATCCAACCTCCAAAAAGGTTTCAGCTCACACCAGTCATGACCATCAGCAAAAAGTCTACAAACTATAAATGCTGAAGGGGTTTTAGAGAACTGTGTACCTTCTAGCTGCTGTTTGGATGTAAAGTGGTAACAGCAGTAACGCAAACTGAATCGAGCTGCTTGAAAAGGTAAACATTGAGCTACCATATGATGCGGCAGGGCACCTTTTGGGCCTATAACCTAAGACCACCGGATTCGGAAAGACAGAGGCAGGCAAATGTGCACTGCAACAATATTGAAATAGCCAAGACATGGAAGCAAAAAAAAGGTCCATAAACAGATGAATGGACAAAGACGAAATGGTATACGTACCAAATGGAATAGTAGCCTCTGGAAAAAAATGAACAATGCCGTTTTCAGGACTAGAGTTGAGCCTAGAAATAATCATATAAGGTTAAGTAAGTCAAAAGGGTATGACAAATATCCTATGATATCATTTATACATGTTATCCTAAGATTGCTACCAATGAACATATTTCCACAGAAAAAGACACTCACAGACTTATCAAATAAACTAATGGTTAGCCAAAATGAAAGGTGGGGGGATGGGTAAATTAGGACTATGGGGTTAACATACATATACTAATATAAGTTAAATGTATATAAACATATAACATATAAATGATATGAATTATATAATCACCAATACCTTCAAAATATACATTCTGTAATAACATACATGCTAACAGGTTCCGAAGATGAACAGATATATGTATGAATCATTGAACAGATTCTGTACAGCCAGACAATCAAAACACTCTAATCAAATTTACTCCGATAAAAAATACAAATTAAATTTAAAAAACAAACATAAGTAAGGAGACATAAACTTCTGGGGGCTTGTCCCAGCACATTGCACTCTAATTTAAAAGCTCGGAACACTACCTCCAGGAAGACTCTGTTGTCCTAGTAACAAGACTTGAGAACGCAATAATGCTGCCGCCTTGTGGCTGCTTCCCACAACAGCACTTTAAACCCAGTGTCAATGATTGCTTATATAGTCACAAGGACTGCAGGGCTGTAAATGACACAAGCCCTCAAAATATGCCCTGGGGTAGGGAATTGGCAAGAACATTCAACACATGAGAAATTTCCAAGAAGTCAATAAGAGGAGGGAAGTTGTACTCACTCTTTAAAAAAAAAAGGAAAAGAAAAAAAAGGACATGCCTAAAGCTTAGTATAAGGAATTATTAGCCACATACAAATTCAAATTCAAAAAGGTTTCAGCTCACACCAGTCATTACCATCAGCAAAATGTCTACAAACTATAAATGCTGAAGGGGTTTTAGAGATCTGTGTACCTTCTAGCTGCTGGTGGGATGTAAAGTGGAAACAGCACTAACGCAAACTGAATCGAGCTGCTTGAAAAGGTAAAAATTGAGCTACCAAATGATGCGGCAGGGCACCTTTTGGGCCTATAACCTAAGACCACCAAAATTGGAAAGACAGAGGCAGGCAAATATGCACTGCAACAATACTGAAATAGCCAAGATATGGAAGCAAAAAAAAGGTCCATAAACAGATGAATGGACAAAGAAGAAGTGGTATACGGACAGAATGGAATAGTAGCCTCGGGAGAAAAATGAACAATGCTGTTTTCAGGACTACAGTTGAGCCTAGAAAAAATCATATAAGGTTAAGTAAGTCAAAAGGGTATGACAAATATCCTATGATATCATTTATACAAGTTTTCTTAAGATTGCTACCAATGAACATATTTCCACAGAAAAAGACACTCACAGACTTATCAAATAAACTAATGGTTAGCCAAAATGAAAGGTGGGGGGATGGGTAAGTTAGGACTATGGGGTTAACATACATATACTAATGTAAGTTAAATGTATATAAACATATAACATATAAACGATATGAATTATATAATCACCAATACCTTCAAAATATATATTCTGTGATCACATACATGGTAACAGGATCCGAAGATGAACAGACATATGTATGAATCATTGAGCAGATTCTGTACAGCCAGACAATCAAAACACTCTAATCAAATTTACTCCGATAAGAAATAGAAATTAAATTTAAAAAAACAAACATAAGTTAGGAGATATAAACTTTTGGGGGCTTGTCCGAGCACATTGCACTCTAATTTACAAGCTCAGAACACTACCTCCAGGAAGACTCTGTTCTCCTAGTAACAAGACTTGAGAACGCAATAATGCTGCCGCCTTGTGGCTGCTTCCCACAACAGCACTTTAAACCCAGTGCCAATGATTGCTTATATAGTCACAAGGACTGCAGGGCTGTAAATGACACAAGCCCTCAAAATATGCCCTGGGGTAGGGAATTGGCAAGAACATTCAACACATGAGAAATTTCCAAGAAGTCAATAAGAGGAGGGAAGTTGTACTCACTCTTTAAAAAAAAAAGGAAAAGAAAAAAAGGACATGCCTAAAGCTCAGTATAAGGAATTATTAGCCACATGCAAATTCAAATTCAAAAAGGTTTCAGCTCACTCCAGTCATGACCATCAGCAAAAAGTCTACAAACAATAAATGCTGAAGGGGTTTTAGAGAAGTGTGTACCTTCTAGCTGCTGGTGGGATGTAAAGTGGTACCAGCAGTAACGCAAACTGAATCGAGCTGCTTGAAAAGGTAAAAATTGAGTTACCATATGGTGCGGCAGGGCACCTTTTGGGCCTATAACCTAAGACCACCAGATTCGGAAAGAGAGAGGCAGGCAAATGTGCATTGCAACAATATTGAAATAGCCAAGACATGGAAGCAAAAAAAAAGGTCCATAAACAGATGAATGGACAAAGATGAAGTGGGATACGTACCAAATGGAATAGTAGCCTCGGGAAAAAAATGAACAATGCCGTTTTCAGGACTACAGTTGAGCCTAGAAATAATCATATAAGGTTAAGTAAGTCAAAAGGGTATGACAAATATCCTATGATATCATTTATACATGTTATCCTAAGATTGCTACCAATGAACATATTTCCACAGAAAAACACACTCACAGACTTATCAAATAAACTAATGGCTAGCCAAAATGAAAGGTGGGAGGATGGGTAAATTAGGACAATGGGGTTAAAATACATATACTAATGTATGTTAAATGTATATAAACATATAACATATGAAATATATAAATTATATAATCACCAATACCTTTAAAATATACATTCTGTAATCACATACATGCTAACAGGTTCGAAGATGAACAGACATATGTATGAATCATTGAGCAGATTCTGTACAGCCAGAAAACCACAACACTCTAATCAAATTTACTCCGATAAGAAATAGAAATTAAATTTAAAAAACAAACATAAGTTAGGAGACATAAACTTCTGGGGGCTTGTCCCAGCACATTGCACTCTAATTTACAAGCTCGGAACACTACCTCCAGGAAGACTGTGTTGTCCTAGTAACAAGACTTGAGAACGTAATAATGCTGCCGCCTTGTGGCTGCTTCCCACAACAGTAGCTTTAAACCCAGTGCCAATGGTTGCTTATATAGTCACAAGGACTGCAGGGCTGTAAAAGACACAGGCCCTCAAAAAATGCCCTGGGGTATGGAATTGGCAAGAAAATTCAACACATGAGAAATTTTCAAGTAGTCAATAAGAGGAGGGAAGTTGTAGTCACTCTTTAAAAAAAAAGGAAAAGAAAAAAAGGACATGCCTAAAGCTCAGCATAAGGAATTATTAGCCACATGCGTATCCAACCTCCAAAAAGGTTTCAGCTCACACCAGTCATGACCATCAGCAAAAAGTCTACAAACTATAAATGCTGAAGGGGTTTTAGAGAACTGTGTACCTTCTAGCTGCTGGTGGGATGTAAAGTGGTAACAGCAGTAACGCAAACTGAATCGAGCTGCTTGAAAAGGTAAACATTGAGCTACCATATGATGCGGCAGGGCACATTTTGGGCCTATAACCTAAGACAACTGGATTCGGAAAGACAGAGGCAGGCAAATGTGCACTGCAACAATATTGAAATAGCCAAGACATGGAAGCAAAAAAAAGGTCCATAAACAGATGAATGGACAAAGACGAAATGGTACACGTACCAAATGGAATAGAAGCCTCTGGAAAAAAATGAACAATGCCGTTTTCAGGACTAGAGTTGAGCCTAGAAATAATCATATAAGGTTAAGTAAGTCAAAAGGGTATGACAAATATCCTATGATATCATTAATACATGTTATCCTAAGATTGCTACCAATGAACATATTTCCACAGAAAAAGACACTCACAGACTTATCAAATAAACTAATGGTTAGCCAAAATGAAAGGTGGGAGGATGGGTAAATTAGGACAATGGGGTTAACATACATATACTAATGTATGTTAAATGTATATAAACATATAATATATAAACTATATAAATAATATAATCACCAATACCTTTAAAATATACATTCTGTAATCACATACATGCTAACAGGTTCCGAAGATGAACAGATATATGTATGAATCATTGAACAGATTCTGTACAGCCAGACAATCAAAACAGTCTAATCAAATTTACTCCGATAAAAAATACAAATTAAATTTAAAAAACAAACATAAGTTAGGAGACATAAACTTCTGGGGGCTTTTCCCAGCACATTGCACTCCAATTTACAAGCTCGGAACACTACCTCCAGGAAGACTGTGTTGTCCTAGTAACAAGACTTGAGAACGTAATAATGCTGCCGCCTTGTGGCTGCTTCCCACAACAGTAGCTTTAAACCCAGTGCCAATGGTTGCTTATATAGTCACAAGGACTGCAGGGCTGTAAAAGACACAGGCCCTCAAAAAATGCCCTGGGGTATGGAATTGGCAAGAAAATTCAACACATGAGTAACTTTTCAAGAAGTCAATAAGAGGAGGGAAGTTGTACTCACTCTTTAAAAAAAAAGGAAAAGAAAAAAAAAGGACATGCCTAAAGCTCAGTATAAGGAATTATTAGCCACATGCAAATTCAAATTCAAAAAGGTTTCAGGTGACACCAGTCATGACCATCAGCAAAAAGTCTACAAACTATAAATGCTGAAGGGGTTTTAGAGAATTGTGTACATTCTAGCTGCTGGTGGGATGTAAAGTGGTAACAGCACTAACGCATACTGAATGGAGCTGCTTGAAAAGGTAAAAATTGAGTTACCATATGATGCGGCAGGGCACCTTTTGGGCCTATAACCTAAGACCACCAAAATCGGAAATACAGAGGCAGGCAAATGTGCACTGCAACAATACTGAAATACCCAAGACATGGAAGCAAAAAATGGTCCATAAACAGGTGAATGGACAAAGAAGAAGTGGTATATGGACAGAATGGAAGAGTAGCCTCGGGAAAAAAATGAACAATGCCGTTTTCAGAACTACAGTTGAGACTAGAAATAGTCATATAAGGTTAAGTAAGTCAAAAGGGTGTGACAAATATCCTATGAAATCATTTATACATGTTTTCCTAAGATTACTACCAATGAACATATTTCCACAGAAAAAGACAGTCACAGACTTATCAAAAATACTAACGGTTAGCCAAAATGAAAGGTGGGAGGATGGGTAAATTAGGACTATGGGGTTAACCAATATATACTAATGTATGTTAAATGTATATAAACATATAACATATGAACTATATAAATTATATAATCACCAAACCTTTAAAATATACATTCTGTAATCACATACATAATAACAGGTTCCGAAGATGAACAGATATATGTATGAATCATTGAGCAGATTCTGTACAGCCAATCAAAACACTCTAATCAAATTTACTCCGATAAGAAATAGAAATTAAATTTAAAAAGCAAACATAAGTTAGGAGACATAAACTTCTGGGGGCTTGTCCCAGCACATTCCACTCTAATTTACAACCTTGGAAAACTACCTCCAGGAAGACTCTGTTGCCCTAGTAAGAAGAGGTGAGAACGTAATAATGCTGCCGCCTTGTGGCTGTTTCCCACAACAGCAGCTTTAAACCCAGTGCCAAAGGTTGCTTAATAGTCACAAGGACTGAAGGGCTCTAAATGACACCTGCCTTCAAAAAATGCCCTGGGGTAGGGAATAGGCAAAAAAATTCAACACATGAGAAACTTTTCAAGAAGTCAATAAGAGGAGGGAAGTTGTACTCACTCTTTAAAACAAAAGGAAAAGAAAAAAATGACATGCCTAAAGCTCAGTATAAGGAATTATTAGCCACATGCAAATTCAAATTCAAAAAGGTTTCAGGTAACACCAGTCATGACCATCATCAAAAAGTCTACAAACTATAAATGCTGAAGGGGTTTTAGAGGAATGTGTACCTTCTAGCTGCTGGTGGGATGTAAAGAAGTAATACCACTAATGAAACTGAATGGAGCTGCTTGAAAAGGTAAAAATTGAGTTACCATACGATGCAGCAGGGCACCTTTTGGGCCTATAACCTAAGACCACCAGAATCGGAAAGACAGAGGCAGGCAAATGTGCACTGCAACAATACTGAAATAGCCAAGACATGGAAGCAAAAAAAGGTCCATAAACAGATGAATGGACAAAGACGAAATGGTATACATACCAAATGGAATAGTAGCCTCTGGAAAACAATGAACAATGCCATTTTCAGGACTAGAGTTGAGCCTAGAAATAATCATATAAGGTTAAGTAAGTCAAAAGGGTATGACAAATATCCTATGATATCATTTATACATGTTATCCTAAGATTGCTACCAATGAACATATTTCCACAGAAAAAGACACTCACAGACTTATCAAATAAACTAATGGTTAGCCAAAATGAAAGGTGGGGGGATGGGTAAATTAGGACTATGGGGTTAACATACATATACTAATATAAGTTAAATGTATATAAACATATAACATATAAATGATATGAATTATATAATCACCAATACCTTCAAAATATACATTCTGTAATCACATACATGGTAACAGGATCCGAAGATGAACAGACATATGTATGAATCATTGAACAGATTCTGTACAGCCAGACAATCAAAACACTCTAATCAAATTTACTCCGATAAAAAATACAAATTAAATTTAAAAAACAAACATAAGTAAGGAGACATAAACTTCTGGGGGCTTGTCCCAGCACATTGCACTCTAATTTAAAAGCTCGGAACACTACCTCCAGGAAGACTCTGTTGTCCTAGTAACAAGACTTGAGAACGTAATAATGCTGCCGCCTTGTGGCTGTCTCCAAAAACAGCACCTTTAAACCCAGTGCCAATGGTTGCTTATATAGTCACAAGGACTGTACGGTTGTAAATGACACAGGCACTCAAAAAATGCCCTGGGGTAGGGAATAGGCAAGAAAATTCAACACATAAGAAACTTTTCAAGAAATCAATAAGAGGAGGGAAGTTGTACTCACTCTTTTTAAAAAAAAGGAAAAGAAAAAATAGGACATGCCTAAAGCTCAGCATAAGGAATTATTAGCCATATGCGTATCCAACCTCCAAAAAGGTTTCAGCTCACACCAGTCATGACCATCAGCAAAACGTCTACAAACTATAAATGCTGAAGGGGTTTTAGAGAAGTGTGTACCTTCTAGCTGCTGGTGGGATATAAAGTTGTAACAGCACTAAAGCAAACTGAATCGAGCTGCTTGAAAACGTAAAAATTGAACTACCATATGATGCGGCAGGGCACCTTTTGGGCCTATAACCTAAGACCAACAGAATCGGAAAGACAGAGGCAGGCAAATGTGCACTGCAACAATACTGAAATAGCAAAGACATGGAAGCAAAAAAAAGGTCCATAAACAGGTGAATGGACAAAGAAGAAGTGGTATATGGACAGAATGGAAGAGTAGCCTCGGGAAAAAAATGAACAATGCCGTTTTCAGGACTAGAGTTGAGACTAGAAATAATCATATAAGGTTAAGTAAGACAAAAGGGTATTACAAATATCCTATGATATTATTTATACAAGTTTTCCTAAGATTGCTACCAATGAACATATTTCCACAGAAAAAGACACTCACAGACTTATCAAATAAACTAATGGTTAGCCAAAATGAAAGGTGGGAGGATGGGTAAATTAGGACTATGGGGTTAACATACATATACTAATATAAGTTAAATGTATATAAACATATAACATATAAATGATATGAATTATATAATCACCAATACCTTCAAAATATACATTCTGTAATCACATACATGGTAACAGGATCCGAAGATGAACAGACATATGTGTGAATCATTGAACAGATTCTGTACAGCCAGACAATCAAAACACTCTAATCAAATTTACTCCGATAAAAAATACAAATTAAATTTAAAAAACAAACATAAGTAAGGAGACATAAACTTCTGGGGGCTTGTCCCAGCACATTGCACTCTAATTTACAAGCTCGGAACACTACCTCCAGGAAGACTCTGTTGTCCTAGTAACAAGACTTGAGATCGTAATAATGCTGCCGCCTTGTGGCTGTCTCCCAAAACAGCAGCTTTAAACCCAGTGACAATGGTTGCTTATATAGTCCCAAGGACTGCAGGGCTGTAAATGACACAGGCCCTCAAAAATTGCCCTGGGGTAGGGAATAGGCAAGAAAATCCAACACATGAGAAATTTTTCAAGAAGTCAATAAGAGGAGGGGAGTTGTACTCACTCTTTAAAAAAAAAAAGGCAAAGAAAAAAAAGGACATGCCTAAAGCTTAGTATAAGGAATTATTAGCCACATACAAATTCAAATTCAAAAAGGTTTCAGCTCACACCAGTCATTACCATCAGCAAAATGTCTACAAACTATAAATGCTGAAGGGGTTTTAGAGATCTGTGTACCTTCTAGCTGCTGGTGGGATGTAAAGTGGAAACAGCACTAACGCAAACTGAATCGAGCTGCTTGAAAAGGTAAAAATTGAGCTACCAAATGATGCGGCAGGGCACCTTTTGGGCCTATAACCTAAGACCACCAAAATTGGAAAGACAGAGGCAGGCAAATATGCACTGCAACAATACTGAAATAGCCAAGATATGGAAGCAAAAAAAAGGTCCATAAACAGATGAATGGACAAAGAAGAAGTGGTATACGGACAGAATGGAATAGTAGCCTCGGGAGAAAAATGAACAATGCTGTTTTCAGGACTACAGTTGAGCCTAGAAAAAATCATATAAGGTTAAGTAAGTCAAAAGGGTATGACAAATATCCTATGATATCATTTATACAAGTTTTCTTAAGATTGCTACCAATGAACATATTTCCACAGAAAAAGACACTCACAGACTTATCAAATAAACTAATGGTTAGCCAAAATGAAAGGTGGGGGGATGGGTAAGTTAGGACTATGGGGTTAACATACATATACTAATGTAAGTTAAATGTATATAAACATATAACATATAAACGATATGAATTATATAATCACCAATACCTTCAAAATATATATTCTGTGATCACATACATGGTAACAGGATCCGAAGATGAACAGACATATGTATGAATCATTGAGCAGATTCTGTACAGCCAGACAATCAAAACACTCTAATCAAATTTACTCCGATAAGAAACAGAAATTAAATTTAAAAAAAAAACATAAGTTAGGAGACATAAACTTCTGGGGGCTTGTCCCAGCATATTGCACTCTACTTTACAAGCTCAGAACACTACCTCCAGGAAGACTCTGTTCTCCTAGTAACAAGACTTGAGAACGCAATAATGCTGCCGCCTTGTGGCTGCTTCCCACAACAGCACTTTAAACCCAGTGCCAATGATTGCTTATATAGTCACAAGGACTGCAGGGTTGTAAATGACACAAGCCCTCAAAATATGCCCGGGGGTAGGGAATTGGCAAGAACATTCAACACATGAGAAATTTCCAAGAAGTCAATAAGAGGAGGGAAGTTGTACTCACTCTTTAAAAAAAAAAGGAAAAGAAAAAAAACGACATGCCTAAAGCTTAGTATAAGGAATTATTAGGCACATACAAATTCAAATTCAAAAAGGTTTCAGCTCACACCAGTCATTACCATCAGCAAAATGTCTACAAACTATAAATGCTGAAGGGGTTTTAGAGATATGTGTACCTTCTAGCTGCTGGTGGGATGTAAAGTGGTAACAGTAGTAACGCAAACTGAATCGAGCTGCTTGAAAAGGTAAAAATTGAGTTACCATATGGTGCGGCAGGGCACCTTTTGGGCCTATAACCTAAGACCACCAGATTCGGAAAGAGAGAGGCAGGCAAATGTGCATTGCAACAATACTGAAATAGCCAAGACATGGAAGCAAAAAAAAAGGTCCATAAACAGATGAATGGACAAAGACGAAGTGGGATACGTACCAAATGGAATAGTAGCCTCGGGAAAAAAATGAACAATGCCGTTTTCAGGACTACAGTTGAGCCTACAAATAATCATATAAGGTTAAGTAAGTCAAAAGGGTATGACAAATATCCTATGACATCATTTATACATGTTATCCTAAGATTGCTACCAATGAACATATTTCCACAGAAAAAGACACTCACAGACTTATCAAATAAACTAATGGCTAGCCAAAATGAAAGGTGGGAGGATGGGTAAATTAGGACTATGGGGTTAACATACATATACTAATGTATGTTAAATGTATATAAACATATAACATATGAACTATATAAATTATATAATCACCAATACCTTTAAAATATACATTCTGTAATCACATACATGCTAACAGGTTCGAAGATGAACAGACATATGTATGAATCATTGAGCAGATTCTGTACAGCCAGAAAACCACAACACTCTAATCAAATTTACTCCGATAAGAAATAGAAATTAAATTTAAAAAACAAACATAAGTTAGGAGACATAAACTTCTGGGGGCTTGTCCCAGGACATTGCACTCTAATTTACAGGCTCGGAACACTACCTCCAGGAAGACTGTGTTGTCCTAGTAACAAGACTTGAGAACGTAATAATGCTGCCGCCTTGTGGCTGCTTCCCACAACAGTAGCTTTAAACCCAGTGCCAATGGTTGCTTATATAGTCACAAGGACTGCAGGGCTGTAAAAGACACAGGCCCTCAAAAAATGCCCTGGGGTAGGGAATTGGCAAGAAAATTCAACACATGAGAAATTTTCAAGAAGTCAATAAGAGTACGGAAGTTGTACTCACTCTTTAAAAAAAAAGGAAAAGAAAAAAAGGACATGCCTAAAGCTCAGCATAAGGAATTATTAGCCACATGCGTATCCAACCTCCAAAAAGGTTTCAGCTCACACCAGTCATGACCATCAGCAAAAAGTCTACAAACTATAAATGCTGAAGGGGTTTTAGAGAACTGTGTACCTTCTAGCTGCTGTTTGGATGTAAAGTGGTAACAGCAGTAACGCAAACTGAATCGAGCTGCTTGAAAAGGTAAACATTGAGCTACCATATGATGCGGCAGGGCACCTTTTGGGCCTATAACCTAAGACCACCGGATTCGGAAAGACAGAGGCAGGCAAATGTGCACTGCAACAATATTGAAATAGCCAAGACATGGAAGCAAAAAAAAGGTCCATAAACAGATGAATGGACAAAGACGAAATGGTATACGTACCAAATGGAATAGTAGCCTCTGGAAAAAAATGAACAATGCCGTTTTCAGGACTAGAGTTGAGCCTAGAAATAATCATATAAGGTTAAGTAAGTCAAAAGGGTATGACAAATATCCTACGATATCATTTATAAAAGTTATCCTAAGATTGCTACCCATGAACATATTTCCACAGAAAATGACACTCACAGACTAATCAAATAAACTAATGGTTAGCCAAAATGAAAGGTGGGAGAATAGGTAAATTAGGACTATGGGGTTAACATACATATACTAATGTATGTTAAATGTATATAAACATATCACATATAAACTATATGCATTATATCATCACCAATAGCTTTAAAATATACATTCTGTAATCACGTACATGGTAGCAGGATACGAAGATGAACAGACATATGTATGAATCATTGAGCAGATTCTGTACAGCCAGACAATCAAAACACTCTAATCAAATTGACTCTGATAAGAAATAGAAATTAAATTTAAAAAGCAAACATAAGTTAGGAGACATAAACTTCTGGGGGCTTGTCCCAGCACATTCCACTCTAATTTACAACCTTGGAAAACTACCTCCAGGAAGACTCTGTTGCCCTAGTAACAAGAGTTGAGAACGTAATAATGCTGCCACCTTGTGGCTGTTTCCCACAACAGCAGCTTTAAACCCAGTGCCAAAGGTTGCTTAATAGTCACAATGACTGCAGGGCTCTAAATGACACCGGCCCTCAAAGAATGCCCTGGAGTAGGGAATAGGCAAAAAAATTCAACACATGAGTGACTTTTCAAGAAGTCAATAAGAGGAGGGAAGTTGTACTCACTCTTTAAAAAAAAAGGAAAAGAAAAAAAAGGACATGCCTAAAGCTCAGTATAAGGAATTATTAGCCACATGCAAATTCAAATTCAAAAAGGTTTCAGGTGACACCAGTCATGACCATCAGCAAAAAGTCTACAAACTATAAATGCTGAAGGGGTTTTAGAGAATTGTGTACATTCTAGCTGCTGGTGGGATGTAAAGTGGTAACAGCACTAACGCATACTGAATGGAGCTGCTTGAAAAGGTAAAAATTGAGTTACCATATGATGCGGCAGGGCACCTTTTGGGCCTATAACCTAAGACCACCAAAATCGGAAATACAGAGGCAGGCAAATGTGCACTGCAACAATACTGAAATACCCAAGACATGGAAGCAAAAAATGGTCCATAAACCGGTGAATGGACAAAGAAGAAGTGGTATATGGACAGAATGGAAGAGTAGCCTCGGGAAAAAAATGAACAATGCCGTTTTCAGAACTACAGTTGAGACTAGAAATAGTCATATAAGGTTAAGTAAGTCAAAAGGGTGTGACAAATATCCTATGAAATCATTTATACATGTTTTCCTAAGATTACTACCAATGAACATATTTCCACAGAAAAACACACTCACAGACTTATCAAAAATACTAACGGTTAGCCAAAATGAAAGGTGGGAGGATGGGTAAATTAGGACTATGGGGTTAACATACATATACTAATGTAAGTTAAATGTATATAAACATATAACATATAAATGATATGAATTATATAATCACCAATCCCTTCAAAATATACATTCTGTAATCACATACATGGTAACAGGATCCGCAGATGAACAGACATATGTATGAATCATTGAGCAGATTCTGTACAGCCAGACAATCAAAACACTCTAATCAAATTTACTCCGATAAAAAGTAGAAGTTAAATTTAAAAAACAAACATAAGTAAGGAGACATAAACTTCTGGGGGCTTGTCCCAGCACATTCCACTCTAATTTACAACCTCGGAACACTACCTCCAGGAAGACTCTGCTTCCCTATTAACAAGAGTTGAGAACCTAATAATGCTGCTGCCTTGTGGCTATTTCCCACAACAGCAGCTTTAAACCCAGTGCAAATGGTTGCTTATATTGTCACAAGGACTGCAGGGCTGTAAATGATACAGGCCCTCAAAAAATGCCTTGGGGTAGGGAATAGGCAAGAAAATTCAACACATGAGAAATTTTTCAAGAAGTCAATTAAGAGGAGGGAGGTTGTAATCAATCTCTAAAAAAGAAAGGAAAAGAAAAAAAACGGCATGCCTAAAGCTCAGTAAAGGAAATTATTAGGCACATGCAAATTCAAATTCAATAAGGTTTCAGCTCACACCAGTCATGACCATCAGCAAAAAATCTACAAACTATAAATGCTGAACGGGTTTTAGAGAACTGTGTACCTTCTAGGTTCCGGTGGGATGTAAACTGGTAAGAGCACTAACGAAAACTGAATGCAGCTACTTGAAAAGGTAAAAATTGAGTTACCGTATGATGCGGCAGGGCACCTTTTGGGCCTATAATATAAGACCACCAAAATCGGAAAGACAGATGCAGGCAAATATGCACTGCAACAATATTGAAATAGCCAAGACATAGAAGCAAAAAAAAGCTCCATAAACAAATGAATGGACAAAGACGAAGTGGTATACGTACCAAATGGAATAGTAGCCTCGGGAAAAAAATGAACAATGCCGTTTTCATGACTACAGTTGAGCCTAGAAATAATCATATAAGGGTAAGTTAGTCAAAAGGGTATGACAAATATCCTATGATATCATTTATACATGTTATCCTAAGATTGCTACCAATGAACATATTTCCACAAAAAAAGACACTCACAGACTTATCAAATAAACTAATGGTTAGCCAAAATGAAAGGTGGGAGGATGGGTAAATTAGGACTATGGGGTTAACATACATATACTAATGTATGTTAAATGTATATAAACATATAACATATGAACTATATAAAATATATAATCACCAAACCTTTAAAATATACATTCTGTAATCACATACATGATAACAGGTTCCGAAGATGAACAGATATATGTATGAATCATTGAGCAGATTCTGTACAGCCAATCAAAACACTCTAATCAAATTTACTCCGATAAGAAATAGAAATTAAATTTAAAAAGCAAACATAAGTTAGGAGACATAAACTTCTGGGGGCTTGTCCCAGCACATTCCACTCTAATTTACAACCTTGGAAAACTACCTCCAGGAAGACTCTGTTGCCCTAGTAAGAAGAGTTGAGAATGTAATAATGCTGCCGCCTTGTGGCTGTTTCCCACAACAGCAGCTTTAAACCCAGTGCCAAAGGTTGCTTAATAGTCACAAGGACTGAAGGGCTCTAAATGACACCTGCCTTCAAAAAATGCCCTGGGGTAGGGAATAGGCAAAAAAATTCAACACATGAGAAACTTTTCAAGAAGTCAATAAGAGGAGGGAAGTTGTACTCACTCTTTAAAACAAAAGGAAAAGAAAAAAATGACATGCCTAAAGCTCAGTATAAGGAATTATTAGCCACATGCAAATTCAAATTCAAAAAGGTTTCAGGTAACACCAGTCATGACCATCATCAAAAAGTCTACAAACTATAAATGCTGAAGGGGTTTTAGAGGAATGTGTACCTTCTAGCTGCTGGTGGGATGTAAAGAAGTAATACCACTAATGCAAACTGAATGGAGCTGCTTGAAAAGGTAAAAATTGAGTTACCATACGATGCGGCAGGGCACCTTTTGGGCCTATAACCTAAGACCACCAGAATCGGAAAGACAGAGGCAGGCAAATGTGCACTGCAACAATACTGAAATAGCCAAGACATGGAAGCAAAAAAAGGTCCATAAACAGATGAATGGACAAAGACGAAATGGTATACGTACCAAATGGAATAGTAGCCTCTGGAAAAAAATGAACAATGCTGTTTTCAGGACTAGAGTTGAGCCTAGAAATAATCATATAAGGTTAAGTAAGTCAAAAGGATATGACAAATATCCTATGATATCATTTATACATGTTATCCTAAGATTGCTACCAATGAACATATTTCCACAGAAAAAGACACTCACAGACTTATCATATAAACTAATGGTTAGCCAATATGAAAGGTGGGAGGATGGGTAAATTAGGACTATGGGGTTAACATACATATACTAATGTATGTTAAATGTATATAAACATATAACATATAAATGATATGAATTATATATTCACCAATACCTTCAAAATATACATTCTGTAATCACATACATGGTAACAGGATCCGAAGATGAACAGACATATGTATGAATCATTGAGCAGATTCTGTACAGCCAGACAATCAAAACACTCTAATCAAATTTACTCTGATAAGAAATAGAAATTAAATTTAAAAAACAAACATAAGTTAGGAGACATAAACTTTTGGGGGCTTGTCCCAGCACATTGCACTCTAATTTACAAGCTCGGAACACTACCTCCAGGAAGACTGTGTTGTCCTAGTAACAAGACTTGAGAACGTAATAATGCTGCCGCCTTGTGGCTGCTTCCCACAACAGTAGCTTTAAACCCAGTGCCAATGGTTGCTTATATAGTCACAAGGACTGCAGGGCTGTAAAAGACACAGGCCCTCAAAAAATGCCCTAGGGTAGGGAATTGGCAAGAAAATTCAACACATGAGAAATTTTCAAAAGTCAATAAGAGTACGGAAGTTGAACTCACTCTTTAAAAAAAAAGGAAAAGAAAAAAAGGACATGCCTAAAGCTCAGCATAAGGAATTATTAGCCACATGCGTATCCAACCTCCAAAAAGGTTTCAGCTCACACCAGTCATGACCATCAGCAAAAAGTCTACAAACTATAAATGCTGAAGGGGTTTTAGAGAAGTGTGTACCTTCTAGCTGCTGGTGGGATATAAAGTCGTAACAGCACTAATGCAAACTGAATCGAGCTGCTTGAAAACGTAAAAATTGAGCTACCATATGATGCGGCAGGGCACCTTTTGGGCCTATAACCTAAGACCACCAGAATCGGAAAGACAGAGGCAGGCAAATGTGCACTGCAACAATACTGAAATAGCAAAGACATGGAAGCAAAAAAAAGGTCCATAAACAGGTGAATGGACAAAGAAGAAGTGGTATATGGACAGAATGGAAGAGTAGCCTCGGGAAAAAAATGAACAATGCCGTTTTCAGGACTAGAGTTGAGACTAGAAATAATCATATAAGGTTAAGTAAGACAAAAGGGTATTACAAATATCCTATGATATTATTTATACAAGTTTTCCTAAGATTGCTACCAATGAACATATTTCCACAGAAAAAGACACTCACAGACTTATCAAATAAACTAATGGTTAGCCAAAATGAAAGGTGGGAGGATGGGTAAATTAGGACTATGGGGTTAACATACATATACTAATGTAAGTTAAATGTATATAAACATATAACATATAAATGATATGAAGTATATATTCACCAATACCTTCAAAATATACATTCTGTAATCACATACATGGTAACAGGATCCGAAGATGAACAGACATATGTGTGAATCATTGAGCAGATTCTGTACAGCCAGACAATCAAAACACTCTAATCAAATTTACTCCGATAAGAAAGACAAATTAAATTTAAAAAACAAACATAAGTAAGGAGACATAAACTTCTGGGGGCTTGTCCCAGCACATTGCACTCTAATTTAAAAGCTCGGAACACTACCTCCAGGAAGACTCTGTTGTCCTAGTAACAAGACTTGAGAACGCAATAATGCTGCCGCCTTGCGGCTGCTTCCCACAACAGCACTTTAAACCCAGTGCCAATGATTGCTTATATAGTCACAAGGACTGCAGGGCTGTAAATGACACAAGCCCTCAAAATATGCCATGGGGTAGGGAATTGGCAAGAACATTCAACACATGAGAAATTTCCAAGAAGTCAATAAGAGGAGGGAAGTTGTACTCACTCTTTAAAAAAAAAAGGAAAAGAAAAAAAAGGACATGCCTAAAGCTTAGTATAAGGAATTATTAGCCACATACAAATTCAAATTCAAAAAGGTTTCAGCTCACACCAGTCATTACCATCAGCAAAATGTCTACAAACTATAAATGCTGAAGGGGTTTTAGAGATCTGTGTACCTTCTAGCTGCTGGTGGGATGTAAAGTGGAAACAGCAGTAACGCAAAATGAATCGAGCTGCTTGAAAAGGTAAAAATTGAGCTACCAAATGATGCGGCAGGGCACCTTTTAGGCCTATAACCTAAGACCACCAAAATTGGAAAGACAGAGGCAGGCAAATATGCACTGCAACAATACTGAAATAGCCAAGATATGGAAGCAAAAAAAAGGTCCATAAACAGATGAATGGACAAAGAAGAAGTGGTATACGGACAGAATGGAATAGTAGCCTCGGGAGAAAAATGAACAATGCTGTTTTCAGGACTACAGTTGAGCCTAGAAAAAATCATATAAGGTTAAGTAAGTCAAAAGGGTATGACAAATATCCTATGATATCATTTATACAAGTTTTCTTAAGATTGCTACCAATGAACATATTTCCACAGAAAAAGACACTCACAGACTTATCAAATAAACTAATGGTTAGCCAAAATGAAAGGTGGGGGGATGGGTAAGTTAGGACTATGGGGTTAACATACATATACTAATGTAAGTTAAATGTATATAAACATATAACATATAAACGATATGAATTATATAATCACCAATACCTTCAAAATATATATTCTGTAATCACATACTTGATAACAGGTTCCGAAGATGAACAGATATATGTATGAATCATTGAGCAGATTCTGTACAGCCAATCAAAACACTCTAATCAAATTTACTCCGATAAGAAATAGAAATTAAATTTTAAAAGCAAACATAAGTTAGGAGACATAAACTTCTGGGGGCTTGTCCCAGCACATTCCACTCTAATTTACAACCTTGGAAAACTACCTCCAGGAAGACTCTGTTGCCCTAGTAACAAGAGATGAGAACGTAATAATGCTGCCGCCTTGTGGCTCTTTCCCACAACAGCAGCTTTAAACCCAGTGCCAAAGGTTGCTTAATAGTCACAAGGACTGAAGGGCTCTAAATGACACCTGCCTTCAAAAAATGCCCTGGGGTAGGAAATAGGCAAAAAAATTCAACACATGAGAAACTTTTCAAGAAGTCAATAAGAGGAGGGAAGTTGTACTCACTCTTTAAAACAAAAGGAAAAGAAAAAAATGACATGCCTAAAGCTCAGTATAAGGAATTATTAGCCACATGCAAATTCAAATTCAAAAAGGTTTCAGGTAACACCACTCATGACCATCATCAAAAAGTCTACAAACTATAAATGCTGAAGGGGTTTTAGAGGAATGTGTACCTTCTAGCTGCTGGTGGGATGTAAAGAAGTAATACCACTAATGCAAACTGAATGGAGCTGCTTGAAAAGGTAAAAATTGAGTTACCATACGATGCGGCAGGGCACCTTTTGGGCCTATAACCTAAGACCACCAGAATCGGAAAGACAGAGGCAGGCAAATGTGCACTGCAACAATACTGAAATAGCCAAGACATGGAAGCAAAAAAAGGTCCATAAACAGATGAATGGACAAAGACGAAATGGTATACGTACCAAATGGAATAGTAGCCTCTGGAAAAAAATGAACAATGCTGTTTTCAGGACTAGAGTTGAGCCTAGAAATACTCATATAAGGTTAAGTAAGTCAAAAGGGTATGACAAATATCCTATGATATCATTTATACATGTTATCCTAAGATTGCTACCAATGAACATATTTCCACAGAAAAAGACACTCACAGACTTATCATATAAACTAATGGTTAGCCAAAATGAAAGGTGGGAGGATGGGTAAATTAGGACTATGGGGTTAACATACATATACTAATGTATGTTAAATGTATATAAACATATAACATATAAATGATATGAATTATATATTCACCAATACCTTCAAAATATACATTCTGTAATCACATACATGGTAACAGGATCCGAAGATGAACAGACATATGTATGAATCATTGAGCAGATTCTGTACAGCCAGAAAACCACAACACTCTAATCAAATTTACTCCGATAAGAAATAGAAATTAAATTTAAAACACAAACATAAGTTAGGAGACATAAACTTCTGGGGGCTTGTCCCAGGACATTGCACTCTAATTTACAGGCTCGGAACACTACCTCCAGGAAGACTGTGTTGTCCTAGTAACAAGACTTGAGAACGTAATAATGCTGCCGCCTTGTGGCTGCTTCCCACAACAGTAGCTTTAAACCCAGTACCAATGGTTGCTTATATAGTCACAAGGACTGCAGGGCTGTAAAAGACACAGGCCCTCAAAAAATGCCCTGGTGTAGGGAATAGGCAAGGAAATTCAACACATGAGAAATTTTCAAGAAGTCAATAAGAGTACGGAAGTTGTACTCACTCTAAAAAAAAAGGAAAAGAAAAAAAGGACATGCCTAAAGCTCAGCATAAGGAATTATTAGCCACATGTGTATCCAACCTCCAAAAAGGTTTCAGCTCACACCAGTCATGACCATCGGCAAAAAGTCTACAAACTATAAATGCTGAAGGGGTTTTAGAGAACTGTGTACCTTCTAGCTGCTGTTTGGATGTAAAGTGGTAACAGCAGTAACGCAAACTGAATCGAGCTGCTTGAAAAGGTAAACACTGAGCTACCATATGATGCGGCAGGGCACCTTTTGGGCCTATAACCTAAGACCACCGGATTCGGAAAGACAGAGGCAGGCAAATGTGCACTGCAACAATATTGAAATAGCCAAGACATGGAAGCAAAAAAAAGGTCCATAAACAGATGAAAGGACAAAGACGAAATGGTATACGTACCAAATGGAATAGTAGCCTCTGGAAAAAAATGAACAATGCCGTTTTCAGGACTAGAGTTGAGCCTAGAAATAATCATATAAGGTTAAGTAAGTCAAAAGGGTATGACAAATATCCTATGATATCATTTATACATGTTATCCTAAGATTGCTACCAATGAAAATATTTCCACTGAAAAAGACACTCACAGACTTATCAAATAAACTAATGGTTAGCCAAAATGAAAGGTGGGGGGATGGGTAAATTAGGACTATGGGGTTAACATACATATACTAATATAAGTTAAATGTATATAAACATATAACATATAAACGATATGAATTATATAATCACCAATACCTTCAAAATATATATTCTGTGATCACATACATGGTAACAGGATCCGAAGATGAACAGACATATGTATGAATCATTGAGCAGATTCTGTACAGCCAGACAATCAAAACACTCTAATCAAATTTACTCCGATAAGAAACAGAAATTAAATTTAAAAAAAAAACATAAGTTAGGAGACATAAACTTCTGGGGGCTTGTCCCAGCATATTGCACTCTACTTTACAAGCTCAGAACACTACCTCCAGGAAGACTCTGTTCTCCTAGTAACAAGACTTGAGAACGCAATAATGCTGCCGCCTTGTGGCTGCTTCCCACAACAGCACTTTAAACCCAGTGCCAATGATTGCTTATATAGTCACAAGGACTGCAGGGTTGTAAATGACACAAGCCCTCAAAATATGCCCGGGGGTAGGGAATTGGCAAGAACATTCAACACATGAGAAATTTCCAAGAAGTCAATAAGAGGAGGGAAGTTGTACTCACTCTTTAAAAAAAAAAGGAAAAGAAAAAAAACGACATGCCTAAAGCTTAGTATAAGGAATTATTAGGCACATACAAATTCAAATTCAAAAAGGTTTCAGCTCACACCAGTCATTACCATCAGCAAAATGTCTACAAACTATAAATGCTGAAGGGGTTTTAGAGATATGTGTACCTTCTAGCTGCTGGTGGGATGTAAAGTGGTAACAGTAGTAACGCAAACTGAATCGAGCTGCTTGAAAAGGTAAAAATTGAGTTACCATATGGTGCGGCAGGGCACCTTTTGGGCCTATAACCTAAGACCACCAGATTCGGAAAGAGAGAGGCAGGCAAATGTGCATTGCAACAATACTGAAATAGCCAAGACATGGAAGCAAAAAAAAAGGTCCATAAACAGATGAATGGACAAAGACGAAGTGGGATACGTACCAAATGGAATAGTAGCCTCGGGAAAAAAATGAACAATGCCGTTTTCAGGACTACAGTTGAGCCTACAAATAATCATATAAGGTTAAGTAAGTCAAAAGGGTATGACAAATATCCTATGACATCATTTATACATGTTATCCTAAGATTGCTACCAATGAACATATTTCCACAGAAAAAGACACTCACAGACTTATCAAATAAACTAATGGCTAGCCAAAATGAAAGGTGGGAGGATGGGTAAATTAGGACTATGGGGTTAACATACATATACTAATGTATGTTAAATGTATATAAACATATAACATATGAACTATATAAATTATATAATCACCAATACCTTTAAAATATACATTCTGTAATCACATACATGCTAACAGGTTCGAAGATGAACAGACATATGTATGAATCATTGAGCAGATTCTGTACAGCCAGAAAACCACAACACTCTAATCAAATTTACTCCGATAAGAAATAGAAATTAAATTTAAAAAACAAACATAAGTTAGGAGACATAAACTTCTGGGGGCTTGTCCCAGGACATTGCACTCTAATTTACAGGCTCGGAACACTACCTCCAGGAAGACTGTGTTGTCCTAGTAACAAGACTTGAGAACGTAATAATGCTGCCGCCTTGTGGCTGCTTCCCACAACAGTAGCTTTAAACCCAGTGCCAATGGTTGCTTATATAGTCACAAGGACTGCAGGGCTGTAAAAGACACAGGCCCTCAAAAAATGCCCTGGGGTAGGGAATTGGCAAGAAAATTCAACACATGAGAAATTTTCAAGAAGTCAATAAGAGTACGGAAGTTGTACTCACTCTTTAAAAAAAAAGGAAAAGAAAAAAAGGACATGCCTAAAGCTCAGCATAAGGAATTATTAGCCACATGCGTATCCAACCTCCAAAAAGGTTTCAGCTCACACCAGTCATGACCATCAGCAAAAAGTCTACAAACTATAAATGCTGAAGGGGTTTTAGAGAACTGTGTACCTTCTAGCTGCTGTTTGGATGTAAAGTGGTAACAGCAGTAACGCAAACTGAATCGAGCTGCTTGAAAAGGTAAACATTGAGCTACCATATGATGCGGCAGGGCACCTTTTGGGCCTATAACCTAAGACCACCGGATTCGGAAAGACAGAGGCAGGCAAATGTGCACTGCAACAATATTGAAATAGCCAAGACATGGAAGCAAAAAAAAGGTCCATAAACAGATGAATGGACAAAGACGAAATGGTATACGTACCAAATGGAATAGTAGCCTCTGGAAAAAAATGAACAATGCCGTTTTCAGGACTAGAGTTGAGCCTAGAAATAATCATATAAGGTTAAGTAAGTCAAAAGGGTATGACAAATATCCTACGATATCATTTATAAAAGTTATCCTAAGATTGCTACCCATGAACATATTTCCACAGAAAATGACACTCACAGACTAATCAAATAAACTAATGGTTAGCCAAAATGAAAGGTGGGAGAATAGGTAAATTAGGACTATGGGGTTAACATACATATACTAATGTATGTTAAATGTATATAAACATATCACATATAAACTATATGCATTATATCATCACCAATAGCTTTAAAATATACATTCTGTAATCACGTACATGGTAGCAGGATACGAAGATGAACAGACATATGTATGAATCATTGAGCAGATTCTGTACAGCCAGACAATCAAAACACTCTAATCAAATTGACTCTGATAAGAAATAGAAATTAAATTTAAAAAGCAAACATAAGTTAGGAGACATAAACTTCTGGGGGCTTGTCCCAGCACATTCCACTCTAATTTACAACCTTGGAAAACTACCTCCAGGAAGACTCTGTTGCCCTAGTAACAAGAGTTGAGAACGTAATAATGCTGCCACCTTGTGGCTGTTTCCCACAACAGCAGCTTTAAACCCAGTGCCAAAGGTTGCTTAATAGTCACAATGACTGCAGGGCTCTAAATGACACCGGCCCTCAAAGAATGCCCTGGAGTAGGGAATAGGCAAAAAAATTCAACACATGAGTGACTTTTCAAGAAGTCAATAAGAGGAGGGAAGTTGTACTCACTCTTTAAAAAAAAAGGAAAAGAAAAAAAAGGACATGCCTAAAGCTCAGTATAAGGAATTATTAGCCACATGCAAATTCAAATTCAAAAAGGTTTCAGGTGACACCAGTCATGACCATCAGCAAAAAGTCTACAAACTATAAATGCTGAAGGGGTTTTAGAGAATTGTGTACATTCTAGCTGCTGGTGGGATGTAAAGTGGTAACAGCACTAACGCATACTGAATGGAGCTGCTTGAAAAGGTAAAAATTGAGTTACCATATGATGCGGCAGGGCACCTTTTGGGCCTATAACCTAAGACCACCAAAATCGGAAATACAGAGGCAGGCAAATGTGCACTGCAACAATACTGAAATACCCAAGACATGGAAGCAAAAAATGGTCCATAAACCGGTGAATGGACAAAGAAGAAGTGGTATATGGACAGAATGGAAGAGTAGCCTCGGGAAAAAAATGAACAATGCCGTTTTCAGAACTACAGTTGAGACTAGAAATAGTCATATAAGGTTAAGTAAGTCAAAAGGGTGTGACAAATATCCTATGAAATCATTTATACATGTTTTCCTAAGATTACTACCAATGAACATATTTCCACAGAAAAACACACTCACAGACTTATCAAAAATACTAACGGTTAGCCAAAATGAAAGGTGGGAGGATGGGTAAATTAGGACTATGGGGTTAACATACATATACTAATGTAAGTTAAATGTATATAAACATATAACATATAAATGATATGAATTATATAATCACCAATCCCTTCAAAATATACATTCTGTAATCACATACATGGTAACAGGATCCGCAGATGAACAGACATATGTATGAATCATTGAGCAGATTCTGTACAGCCAGACAATCAAAACACTCTAATCAAATTTACTCCGATAAAAAGTAGAAGTTAAATTTAAAAAACAAACATAAGTAAGGAGACATAAACTTCTGGGGGCTTGTCCCAGCACATTCCACTCTAATTTACAACCTCGGAACACTACCTCCAGGAAGACTCTGCTTCCCTATTAACAAGAGTTGAGAACCTAATAATGCTGCTGCCTTGTGGCTATTTCCCACAACAGCAGCTTTAAACCCAGTGCAAATGGTTGCTTATATTGTCACAAGGACTGCAGGGCTGTAAATGATACAGGCCCTCAAAAAATGCCTTGGGGTAGGGAATAGGCAAGAAAATTCAACACATGAGAAATTTTTCAAGAAGTCAATTAAGAGGAGGGAGGTTGTAATCAATCTCTAAAAAAGAAAGGAAAAGAAAAAAAACGGCATGCCTAAAGCTCAGTAAAGGAAATTATTAGGCACATGCAAATTCAAATTCAATAAGGTTTCAGCTCACACCAGTCATGACCATCAGCAAAAAATCTACAAACTATAAATGCTGAACGGGTTTTAGAGAACTGTGTACCTTCTAGGTTCCGGTGGGATGTAAACTGGTAAGAGCACTAACGAAAACTGAATGCAGCTACTTGAAAAGGTAAAAATTGAGTTACCGTATGATGCGGCAGGGCACCTTTTGGGCCTATAATATAAGACCACCAAAATCGGAAAGACAGATGCAGGCAAATATGCACTGCAACAATATTGAAATAGCCAAGACATAGAAGCAAAAAAAAGCTCCATAAACAAATGAATGGACAAAGACGAAGTGGTATACGTACCAAATGGAATAGTAGCCTCGGGAAAAAAATGAACAATGCCGTTTTCATGACTACAGTTGAGCCTAGAAATAATCATATAAGGGTAAGTTAGTCAAAAGGGTATGACAAATATCCTATGATATCATTTATACATGTTATCCTAAGATTGCTACCAATGAACATATTTCCACAAAAAAAGACACTCACAGACTTATCAAATAAACTAATGGTTAGCCAAAATGAAAGGTGGGAGGATGGGTAAATTAGGACTATGGGGTTAACATACATATACTAATGTATGTTAAATGTATATAAACATATAACATATGAACTATATAAAATATATAATCACCAAACCTTTAAAATATACATTCTGTAATCACATACATGATAACAGGTTCCGAAGATGAACAGATATATGTATGAATCATTGAGCAGATTCTGTACAGCCAATCAAAACACTCTAATCAAATTTACTCCGATAAGAAATAGAAATTAAATTTAAAAAGCAAACATAAGTTAGGAGACATAAACTTCTGGGGGCTTGTCCCAGCACATTCCACTCTAATTTACAACCTTGGAAAACTACCTCCAGGAAGACTCTGTTGCCCTAGTAAGAAGAGTTGAGAATGTAATAATGCTGCCGCCTTGTGGCTGTTTCCCACAACAGCAGCTTTAAACCCAGTGCCAAAGGTTGCTTAATAGTCACAAGGACTGAAGGGCTCTAAATGACACCTGCCTTCAAAAAATGCCCTGGGGTAGGGAATAGGCAAAAAAATTCAACACATGAGAAACTTTTCAAGAAGTCAATAAGAGGAGGGAAGTTGTACTCACTCTTTAAAACAAAAGGAAAAGAAAAAAATGACATGCCTAAAGCTCAGTATAAGGAATTATTAGCCACATGCAAATTCAAATTCAAAAAGGTTTCAGGTAACACCAGTCATGACCATCATCAAAAAGTCTACAAACTATAAATGCTGAAGGGGTTTTAGAGGAATGTGTACCTTCTAGCTGCTGGTGGGATGTAAAGAAGTAATACCACTAATGCAAACTGAATGGAGCTGCTTGAAAAGGTAAAAATTGAGTTACCATACGATGCGGCAGGGCACCTTTTGGGCCTATAACCTAAGACCACCAGAATCGGAAAGACAGAGGCAGGCAAATGTGCACTGCAACAATACTGAAATAGCCAAGACATGGAAGCAAAAAAAGGTCCATAAACAGATGAATGGACAAAGACGAAATGGTATACGTACCAAATGGAATAGTAGCCTCTGGAAAAAAATGAACAATGCTGTTTTCAGGACTAGAGTTGAGCCTAGAAATAATCATATAAGGTTAAGTAAGTCAAAAGGATATGACAAATATCCTATGATATCATTTATACATGTTATCCTAAGATTGCTACCAATGAACATATTTCCACAGAAAAAGACACTCACAGACTTATCATATAAACTAATGGTTAGCCAATATGAAAGGTGGGAGGATGGGTAAATTAGGACTATGGGGTTAACATACATATACTAATGTATGTTAAATGTATATAAACATATAACATATAAATGATATGAATTATATATTCACCAATACCTTCAAAATATACATTCTGTAATCACATACATGGTAACAGGATCCGAAGATGAACAGACATATGTATGAATCATTGAGCAGATTCTGTACAGCCAGACAATCAAAACACTCTAATCAAATTTACTCTGATAAGAAATAGAAATTAAATTTAAAAAACAAACATAAGTTAGGAGACATAAACTTTTGGGGGCTTGTCCCAGCACATTGCACTCTAATTTACAAGCTCGGAACACTACCTCCAGGAAGACTGTGTTGTCCTAGTAACAAGACTTGAGAACGTAATAATGCTGCCGCCTTGTGGCTGCTTCCCACAACAGTAGCTTTAAACCCAGTGCCAATGGTTGCTTATATAGTCACAAGGACTGCAGGGCTGTAAAAGACACAGGCCCTCAAAAAATGCCCTAGGGTAGGGAATTGGCAAGAAAATTCAACACATGAGAAATTTTCAAAAGTCAATAAGAGTACGGAAGTTGAACTCACTCTTTAAAAAAAAAGGAAAAGAAAAAAAGGACATGCCTAAAGCTCAGCATAAGGAATTATTAGCCACATGCGTATCCAACCTCCAAAAAGGTTTCAGCTCACACCAGTCATGACCATCAGCAAAAAGTCTACAAACTATAAATGCTGAAGGGGTTTTAGAGAAGTGTGTACCTTCTAGCTGCTGGTGGGATATAAAGTCGTAACAGCACTAATGCAAACTGAATCGAGCTGCTTGAAAACGTAAAAATTGAGCTACCATATGATGCGGCAGGGCACCTTTTGGGCCTATAACCTAAGACCACCAGAATCGGAAAGACAGAGGCAGGCAAATGTGCACTGCAACAATACTGAAATAGCAAAGACATGGAAGCAAAAAAAAGGTCCATAAACAGGTGAATGGACAAAGAAGAAGTGGTATATGGACAGAATGGAAGAGTAGCCTCGGGAAAAAAATGAACAATGCCGTTTTCAGGACTAGAGTTGAGACTAGAAATAATCATATAAGGTTAAGTAAGACAAAAGGGTATTACAAATATCCTATGATATTATTTATACAAGTTTTCCTAAGATTGCTACCAATGAACATATTTCCACAGAAAAAGACACTCACAGACTTATCAAATAAACTAATGGTTAGCCAAAATGAAAGGTGGGAGGATGGGTAAATTAGGACTATGGGGTTAACATACATATACTAATGTAAGTTAAATGTATATAAACATATAACATATAAATGATATGAAGTATATATTCACCAATACCTTCAAAATATACATTCTGTAATCACATACATGGTAACAGGATCCGAAGATGAACAGACATATGTGTGAATCATTGAGCAGATTCTGTACAGCCAGACAATCAAAACACTCTAATCAAATTTACTCCGATAAGAAAGACAAATTAAATTTAAAAAACAAACATAAGTAAGGAGACATAAACTTCTGGGGGCTTGTCCCAGCACATTGCACTCTAATTTAAAAGCTCGGAACACTACCTCCAGGAAGACTCTGTTGTCCTAGTAACAAGACTTGAGAACGCAATAATGCTGCCGCCTTGCGGCTGCTTCCCACAACAGCACTTTAAACCCAGTGCCAATGATTGCTTATATAGTCACAAGGACTGCAGGGCTGTAAATGACACAAGCCCTCAAAATATGCCATGGGGTAGGGAATTGGCAAGAACATTCAACACATGAGAAATTTCCAAGAAGTCAATAAGAGGAGGGAAGTTGTACTCACTCTTTAAAAAAAAAAGGAAAAGAAAAAAAAGGACATGCCTAAAGCTTAGTATAAGGAATTATTAGCCACATACAAATTCAAATTCAAAAAGGTTTCAGCTCACACCAGTCATTACCATCAGCAAAATGTCTACAAACTATAAATGCTGAAGGGGTTTTAGAGATCTGTGTACCTTCTAGCTGCTGGTGGGATGTAAAGTGGAAACAGCAGTAACGCAAAATGAATCGAGCTGCTTGAAAAGGTAAAAATTGAGCTACCAAATGATGCGGCAGGGCACCTTTTAGGCCTATAACCTAAGACCACCAAAATTGGAAAGACAGAGGCAGGCAAATATGCACTGCAACAATACTGAAATAGCCAAGATATGGAAGCAAAAAAAAGGTCCATAAACAGATGAATGGACAAAGAAGAAGTGGTATACGGACAGAATGGAATAGTAGCCTCGGGAGAAAAATGAACAATGCTGTTTTCAGGACTACAGTTGAGCCTAGAAAAAATCATATAAGGTTAAGTAAGTCAAAAGGGTATGACAAATATCCTATGATATCATTTATACAAGTTTTCTTAAGATTGCTACCAATGAACATATTTCCACAGAAAAAGACACTCACAGACTTATCAAATAAACTAATGGTTAGCCAAAATGAAAGGTGGGGGGATGGGTAAGTTAGGACTATGGGGTTAACATACATATACTAATGTAAGTTAAATGTATATAAACATATAACATATAAACGATATGAATTATATAATCACCAATACCTTCAAAATATATATTCTGTAATCACATACTTGATAACAGGTTCCGAAGATGAACAGATATATGTATGAATCATTGAGCAGATTCTGTACAGCCAATCAAAACACTCTAATCAAATTTACTCCGATAAGAAATAGAAATTAAATTTTAAAAGCAAACATAAGTTAGGAGACATAAACTTCTGGGGGCTTGTCCCAGCACATTCCACTCTAATTTACAACCTTGGAAAACTACCTCCAGGAAGACTCTGTTGCCCTAGTAACAAGAGATGAGAACGTAATAATGCTGCCGCCTTGTGGCTCTTTCCCACAACAGCAGCTTTAAACCCAGGGCCAAAGGTTGCTTAATAGTCACAAGGACTGAAGGGCTCTAAATGACACCTGCCTTCAAAAAATGCCCTGGGGTAGGAAATAGGCAAAAAAATTCAACACATGAGAAACTTTTCAAGAAGTCAATAAGAGGAGGGAAGTTGTACTCACTCTTTAAAACAAAAGGAAAAGAAAAAAATGACATGCCTAAAGCTCAGTATAAGGAATTATTAGCCACATGCAAATTCAAATTCAAAAAGGTTTCAGGTAACACCACTCATGACCATCATCAAAAAGTCTACAAACTATAAATGCTGAAGGGGTTTTAGAGGAATGTGTACCTTCTAGCTGCTGGTGGGATGTAAAGAAGTAATACCACTAATGCAAACTGAATGGAGCTGCTTGAAAAGGTAAAAATTGAGTTACCATACGATGCGGCAGGGCACCTTTTGGGCCTATAACCTAAGACCACCAGAATCGGAAAGACAGAGGCAGGCAAATGTGCACTGCAACAATACTGAAATAGCCAAGACATGGAAGCAAAAAAAGGTCCATAAACAGATGAATGGACAAAGACGAAATGGTATACGTACCAAATGGAATAGTAGCCTCTGGAAAAAAATGAACAATGCTGTTTTCAGGACTAGAGTTGAGCCTAGAAATACTCATATAAGGTTAAGTAAGTCAAAAGGGTATGACAAATATCCTATGATATCATTTATACATGTTATCCTAAGATTGCTACCAATGAACATATTTCCACAGAAAAAGACACTCACAGACTTATCATATAAACTAATGGTTAGCCAAAATGAAAGGTGGGAGGATGGGTAAATTAGGACTATGGGGTTAACATACATATACTAATGTATGTTAAATGTATATAAACATATAACATATAAATGATATGAATTATATATTCACCAATACCTTCAAAATATACATTCTGTAATCACATACATGGTAACAGGATCCGAAGATGAACAGACATATGTATGAATCATTGAGCAGATTCTGTACAGCCAGAAAACCACAACACTCTAATCAAATTTACTCCGATAAGAAATAGAAATTAAATTTAAAACACAAACATAAGTTAGGAGACATAAACTTCTGGGGGCTTGTCCCAGGACATTGCACTCTAATTTACAGGCTCGGAACACTACCTCCAGGAAGACTGTGTTGTCCTAGTAACAAGACTTGAGAACGTAATAATGCTGCCGCCTTGTGGCTGCTTCCCACAACAGTAGCTTTAAACCCAGTACCAATGGTTGCTTATATAGTCACAAGGACTGCAGGGCTGTAAAAGACACAGGCCCTCAAAAAATGCCCTGGTGTAGGGAATAGGCAAGGAAATTCAACACATGAGAAATTTTCAAGAAGTCAATAAGAGTACGGAAGTTGTACTCACTCTAAAAAAAAAGGAAAAGAAAAAAAGGACATGCCTAAAGCTCAGCATAAGGAATTATTAGCCACATGTGTATCCAACCTCCAAAAAGGTTTCAGCTCACACCAGTCATGACCATCGGCAAAAAGTCTACAAACTATAAATGCTGAAGGGGTTTTAGAGAACTGTGTACCTTCTAGCTGCTGTTTGGATGTAAAGTGGTAACAGCAGTAACGCAAACTGAATCGAGCTGCTTGAAAAGGTAAACACTGAGCTACCATATGATGCGGCAGGGCACCTTTTGGGCCTATAACCTAAGACCACCGGATTCGGAAAGACAGAGGCAGGCAAATGTGCACTGCAACAATATTGAAATAGCCAAGACATGGAAGCAAAAAAAAGGTCCATAAACAGATGAAAGGACAAAGACGAAATGGTATACGTACCAAATGGAATAGTAGCCTCTGGAAAAAAATGAACAATGCCGTTTTCAGGACTAGAGTTGAGCCTAGAAATAATCATATAAGGTTAAGTAAGTCAAAAGGGTATGACAAATATCCTATGATATCATTTATACATGTTATCCTAAGATTGCTACCAATGAAAATATTTCCACTGAAAAAGACACTCACAGACTTATCAAATAAACTAATGGTTAGCCAAAATGAAAGGTGGGGGGATGGGTAAATTAGGACTATGGGGTTAACATACATATACTAATATAAGTTAAATGTATATAAACATATAACATATAAATGATATGAATTATATAATCACCAATACCTTCAAAATATACATTCTGTAATCACATACATGGTAACAGGATCCGAAGATGAACAGACATATGTATGAATCATTGAACAGATTCTGTACAGCCAGACAATCAAAACACTCTAATCAAATTTACTCCGATAAAAAATACAAATTAAATTTAAAAAAAAAACATAAGTTAGGAGACATAGACTTCTGGGGGCTTGTCCCAGCATATTGCACTCTAATTTACAAGCTCAGAACACTATCCCCAGGAAGACTCTGTTCTCCTAGTAACAAGACTTGAGAACGCAATAATGCTGCCGCCTTGTGACTGCTTCCCACAACAGCACTTTAAACCCAGTGCCAATGATTGCTTATATAGTCACAAGGACTGCAGGGTTGTAAATGACACAAGCCCTCAAAATATGCCCTGGGGTAGGGAATTGGCAAGAACATTCAACACATGAGAAATTTCCAAGAAGTCAATAAGAGGAGGGAAGTTGTACTCACTCTTTAAAAAAAAAAGGAAAAGAAAAAAAAGGACATGCCTAAAGCTTAGTATAAGGAATTATTAGCCACATACAAATTCAAATTCAAAAAGGTTTCAGCTCACACCAGTCATTACCATCAGCAAAATGTCTACAAAGTATAAATGCTGAAGGGGTTTTAGAGATCTGTGTACCTTCTAGCTGCTGGTGGGATGTAAAGTGGAAACAGCACTAACGCAAACTGAATCGAGCTGCTTGAAAAGGTAAAAATTGAGCTACCAAATGATGGGGCAGGGCACCTTTTGGGCCTATAACCTAAGACCACCAAAATTGGAAAGACAGAGGCAGGCAAATATGCACTGCAACAATACTGAAATGGCCAAGATATGGAAGCAAAAAAAAGGTCCATAAACAGGTGAATGGACAAAGAAGAAGTGGTATATGGACAGAATGGAAGAGTAGCCTCGGGAAAAAAATGAACAATGCCGTTTTCAGGACTAGAGTTGAGACTAGAAATAATCATATAAGGTTAAGTAAGACAAAAGGGTATTACAAATATCCTATGATATTATTTATACAAGTTTTCCTAAGATTGCTACCAATGAACATATTTCCACAGAAAAAGACACTCACAGACTTATCAAATAAACTAATGGTTAGCCAAAATGAAAGGTGGGAGGATGGGTAAATTAGGACTATGGGGTTAACATACATATACTAATATAAGTTAAATGTATATAAACATATAACATATAAATGATATGAATTATATAATCACCAATACCTTCAAAATATACATTCTGTAATCACATACATGGTAACAGGATCCGAAGATGAACAGACATATGTGTGAATCATTGAACAGATTCTGTACAGCCAGACAATCAAAACACTCTAATCAAATTTACTCCGATAAAAAATACAAATTAAATTTAAAAAACAAACATAAGTAAGGAGACATAAACTTCTGGGGGCTTGTCCCAGCACATTGCACTCTAATTTACAAGCTCGGAACACTACCTCCAGGAAGACTCTGTTGTCCTAGTAACAAGACTTGAGAACGTAATAATGCTGCCGCCTTGTGGCTGTCTCCCAAAACAGCAGCTTTAAACCCAGTGACAATGGTTGCTTATATAGTCCCAAGGACTGCAGGGCTGTAAATGACACAGGCCCTCAAAAATTGCCCTGGGGTAGGGAATAGGCAAGAAAATCCAACACATGAGAAATTTTTCAAGAAGTCAATAAGAGGAGGGGAGTTGTACTCACTCTTTAAAAAAAAAAAGGAAAAGAAAAAAAAGGACATGCCTAAAGCTTAGTGTAAGGAATTATTAGCCACATACAAATTCAAATTCAAAAAGGTTTCAGCTCACACCAGTCATTACCATCAGCAAAATGTCTACAAACTATAAATGCTGAAGGGGTTTTAGAGATCTGTGTACCTTCTAGCTGCTGGTGGGATGTAAAGTGGAAACAGCACTAACGCAAACTGAATCGAGCTGCTTGAAAAGGTAAAAATTGAGCTACCAAATGATGCGGCAGGGCACCTTTTGGGCCTATAACCTAAGACCACCAAAATTGGAAAGACAGAGGCAGGCAAATATGCACTGCAACAATACTGAAATAGCCAAGATATGGAAGCAAAAAAAAGGTCCATAAACAGATGAATGGACAAAGAAGAAGTGGTATACGGACAGAATGGAATAGTAGCCTCGGGAGAAAAATGAACAATGCTGTTTTCAGGACTACAGTTGAGCCTAGAAAAAATCATATAAGGTTAAGTAAGTCAAAAGGGTATGACAAATATCCTATGATATCATTTATACAAGTTTTCTTAAGATTGCTACCAATGAACATATTTCCACAGAAAAAGACACTCACAGACTTATCAAATAAACTAATGGTTAGCCAAAATGAAAGGTGGGGGGATGGGTAAGTTAGGACTATGGGGTTAACATACATATACTAATGTAAGTTAAATGTATATAAACATATAACATATAAACGATATGAATTATATAATCACCAATACCTTCAAAATATATATTCTGTGATCACATACATGGTAACAGGATCTGAAGATGAACAGACATATGTATGAATCATTGAGCAGATTCTGTACAGCCAGACAATCAAAACACTCTAATCAAATTTACTCCGATAAGAAATAGAAATTAAATTTAAAAAAAAAACATAAGTTAGGAGACATAAACTTCTGGGGGCTTGTCCCAGCATATTGCACTCTACTTTACAAGCTCAGAACACTACCTCCAGGAAGACTCTGTTCTCCTAGTAACAAGACTTGAGAACGCAATAATGCTGCCGCCTTGTGGCTGCTTCCCACAACAGCACTTTAAACCCAGTGCCAATGATTGCTTATATAGTCACAAGGACTGCAGGGTTGTAAATGACACAAGCCCTCAAAATATGCCCGGGGGTAGGGAATTGGCAAGAACATTCAACACATGAGAAATTTCCAAGAAGTCAATAAGAGGAGGGAAGTTGTACTCACTCTTTAAAAAAAAAAGGAAAAGAAAAAAAACGACATGCCTAAAGCTTAGTATAAGGAATTATTAGCCACATACAAATTCAAATTCAAAAAGGTTTCAGCTCACACCAGTCATTACCATCAGCAAAATGTCTACAAACTATAAATGCTGAAGGGGTTTTAGAGATCTGTGTACCTTCTAGCTGCTGGTGGGATGTAAAGTGGTAACAGTAGTAACGCAAACTGAATCGAGCTGCTTGAAAAGGTAAAAATTGAGTTACCATATGGTGCGGCAGGGCACCTTTTGGGCCTATAACCTAAGACCACCAGATTCGGAAAGAGAGAGGCAGGCAAATGTGCATTGCAACAATATTGAAATAGCCAAGACATGGAAGCAAAAAAAAAGGTCCATAAACAGATGAATGGACAAAGACGAAGTGGGATACGTACCAAATGGAATAGTAGCCTCGGGAAAAAAATGAACAATGCCGTTTTCAGGACTACAGTTGAGCCTAGAAATAATCATATAAGGTTAAGTAAGTCAAAAGGGTATGACAAATATCCTATGACATCATTTATACATGTTATCCTAAGATTGCTACCAATGAACATATTTCCACAGAAAAAGACACTCACAGACTTATCAAATAAACTAATGGCTAGCCAAAATGAAAGGTGGGAGGATGGGTAAATTAGGACTATGGGGTTAACATACATATACTAATGTATGTTAAATGTATATAAACATATAACATATGAACTATATAAATTATATAATCACCAATACCTTTACAATATACATTCTGTAATCACAGACATGCTAACAGGTTCGAAGATGAACAGACATATGTATGAATCATTGAGCAGATTCTGTACAGCCAGAAAACCACAACACTCTAATCAAATTTACTCCGATAAGAAATAGAAATTAAATTTTAAAAATAAACATAAGTTAGGAGACATAAACTTCTGGGGGCTTGTCCCAGGACATTGCACTCTAATTTACAGGCTCGGAACACTACCTCCAGGAAGACTGTGTTGTCCTAGTAACAAGACTTGAGAACGTAATAATGCTGCCGCCTTGTGGCTGCTTCCCACAACAGTAGCTTTAAACCCAGTGCCAATGGTTGCTTATATAGTCACAAGGACTGCAGGGCTGTAAAAGACACAGGCCCTCAAAAAATGCCCTGGGGTAGGGAATTGGCAAGAAAATTCAACACATGAGAAATTTTCAAGAAGTCAATAAGAGTACGGAAGTTGTACTCACTCTTTAAAAAAAAAGGAAAAGAAAAAAAGGACATGCCTAAAGCTCAGCATAAGGAATTATTAGCCACATGCGTATCCAACCTCCAAAAAGGTTTCAGCTCACACCAGTCATGACCATCAGCAAAAAGTCTACAAACTATAAATGCTGAAGGGGTTTTAGAGAACTGTGTACCTTCTAGCTGCTGTTTGGATGTAAAGTGGTAACAGCAGTAACGCAAACTGAATCGAGCTGCTTGAAAAGGTAAACATTGAGCTACCATATGATGCGGCAGGGCACCTTTTGGGCCTATAACCTAAGACCACCGGATTCGGAAAGACAGAGGCAGGCAAATGTGCACTGCAACAATATTGAAATAGCCAAGACATGGAAGCAAAAAAAAGGTCCATAAACAGATGAATGGACAAAGACGAAATGGTATACGTACCAAATGGAATAGTAGCCTCTGGAAAAAAATGAACAATGCCGTTTTCAGGACTAGAGTTGAGCCTAGAAATAATCATATAAGGTTAAGTAAGTCAAAAGGGTATGACAAATATCCTATGATATCATTTATACATGTTATCCTAAGATTGCTACCAATGAAAATATTTCCACAGAAAAAGACACTCACAGACTTACCAAATAAACTAATGGTTAGCCAAAATGAAAGGTGGGGGGATGGGTAAATTAGGACTATGGGGTTAACATACATATACTAATATAAGTTAAATGTATATAAACATATAACATATAAATGATATGAATTATATAATCACCAATACCTTCAAAATATACATTCTGTAATCACATACATGCTAACAGGTTCCGAAGATGAACAGATATATGTATGAATCATTGAACAGATTCTGTACAGCCAGACAATCAAAACACTCTAATCAAATTTACTCCGATAAAAAATACAAATTAAATTTAAAAAACAAACATAAGTAAGGAGACATAAACTTCTGGGGGCTTGTCCCAGCATATTGCACTCTAATTTAAAAGCTCGGAACACTACCTCCAGGAAGACTGTGTTGTCCTAGTAACAAGACTTGAGAACGCAATAATGCTGCCGCCTTGTGGCTGCTTCCCACAACAGCACTTTAAACCCAGTGCCAATGATTGCTTATATAGTCACAAGGACTGCAGGGCTGTAAATGACACAAGCCCTCAAAATATGCCCTGGGGTAGGGAATTGGCAAGAACATTCAACACATGAGAAATTTCCAAGAAGTCAATAAGAGGAGGGAAGTTATACTCACTCTTTAAAAAAAAAAGGAAAAGAAAAAAAAGGACATGCCTAAAGCTTAGTATAAGGAATTATGAGCCACATACAAATTCAAATTCAAAAAGGTTTCAGCTCACACCAGTCATGACCATCAGCAAAAAGTCTACAAACTATAAATGCTGAAGGGGTTTTAGAGAAGTGTGTACCTTCTAGCTGCTGGTGGGATATAAAGTCGTAACAGCACTAATGCAAACTGAATCGAGCTGCTTGAAAACGTAAAAATTGAGCTACCATATGATGCGGCAGGGCACCTTTTGGGCCTATAACCTAAGACCACCAGAATCGGAAAGACAGAGGCAGGCAAATGTGCACTGCAACAATACTGAAATAGCAAAGACATGGAAGCAAAAAAAAGGTCCATAAACAGGTGAATGGACAAAGAAGAAGTGGTATATGGACAGAATGGAAGAGTAGCCTCGGGAAAAAAATGAACAATGCCGTTTTCAGGACTAGAGTTGAGACTAGAAATAATCATATAAGGTTAAGTAAGACAAAAGGGTATTACAAATATCCTATGATATTATTTATACAAGTTTTCCTAAGATTGCTACCAATGTACATATTTCCACAGAAAAAGACACTCACAGACTTATCAAATAAACTAATGGTTAGCCAAAATGAAAGGTGGGAGGATGGGTAAATTAGGACTATGGGGTTAACATACATATACTAATGTAAGTTAAATGTATATAAACATATAACATATAAATGATATGAATTATATATTCACCAATACCTTCAAAATATACATTCTGTAATCACATACATGGTAACAGGATCCGAAGATGAACAGACGTATGTGTGAATCATTGAACAGATTCTGTACAGCCAGACAATCAAAACACTCTAATCAAATTTACTGCGATAAGAAAGACAAATTAAATTTAAAAAACAAACATAAGTAAGGAGACATAAACTTCTGGGGGCTTGTCCCAGCACATTGCACTCTAATTTACAAGCTCGGAACACTACCTCCAGGAAGACTGTGTTGTCCTAGTAACAAGACTTGAGAACGCAATAATGCTGCCGCCTTGTGGCTGCTTCCCACAACAGCACTTTAAACCCAGTGTCAATGATTGCTTATATAGTCACAAGGACTGCAGGGCTGTAAATGACACAAGCCCTCAAAATATGCCCTGGGGTAGGGAATTGGCAAGAACATTCAACACATGAGAAATTTCCAAGAAGTCAATAAGAGGAGGGAAGTTGTACTCACTCTTTAAAAAAAAAAGGAAAAGAAAAAAAAGGACATGCCTAAAGCTTAGTATAAGGAATTATTAGCCACATACAAATTCAAATTCAAAAAGGTTTCAGCTCACACCAGTCATTACCATCAGCAAAATGTCTACAAACTATAAATGCTGAAGGGGTTTTAGAGATCTGTGTACCTTCTAGCTGCTGGTGGGATGTAAAGTGGAAACAGCACTAACGCAAACTGAATAGAGCTGCTTGAAAAGGTAAAAATTGAGCTACCAAATGATGCGGCAGGGCACCTTTTGGGCCTATAACCTAAGACCACCAAAATTGGAAAGACAGAGGCAGGCAAATATGCACTGCAACAATACTGAAATAGCCAAGATATGGAAGCAAAAAAAAGGTCCATAAACAGATGAATGGACAAAGAAGAAGTGGTATACGGACAGAATGGAATAGTAGCCTCGGGAGAAAAATGAACAATGCTGTTTTCAGGACTACAGTTGAGCCTAGAAAAAATCATATAAGGTTAAGTAAGTCAAAAGGGTATGACAAATATCCTATGATATCATTTATACAAGTTTTCTTAAGATTGCTACCAATGAACATATTTCCACAGAAAAAGACACTCACAGACTTATCAAATAAACTAATGGTTAGCCAAAATGAAAGGTGGGGGGATGGGTAAGTTAGGACTATGGGGTTAACATACATATACTAATGTAAGTTAAATGTATATAAACATATAACATATAAACGATATGAATTATATAATCACCAATACCTTCAAAATATATATTCTGTGATCACATACATGGTAACAGGATCCGAAGATGAACAGACATATGTATGAATCATTGAGCAGATTCTGTACAGCCAGACAATCAAAACACTCTAATCAAATTTACTCCGATAAGAAATAGAAATTAAATTTAAAAAAACAAACATAAGTTAGGAGATATAAACTTTTGGGGGCTTGTCCGAGCACATTGCACTCTAATTTACAAGCTCAGAACACTACCTCCAGGAAGACTCTGTTCTCCTAGTAACAAGACTTGAGAACGCAATAATGCTGCCGCCTTGTGGCTGCTTCCCACAACAGCACTTTAAACCCAGTGCCAATGATTGCTTATATAGTCACAAGGACTGCAGGGCTGTAAATGACACAAGCCCTCAAAATATGCCCTGGGGTAGGGAATTGGCAAGAACATTCAACACATGAGAAATTTCCAAGAAGTCAATAAGAGGAGGGAAGTTGTACTCACTCTTTAAAAAAAAAAGGAAAAGAAAAAAAGGACATGCCTAAAGCTCAGTATAAGGAATTATTAGCCACATGCAAATTCAAATTCAAAAAGGTTTCAGCTCACTCCAGTCATGACCATCAGCAAAAAGTCTACAAACAATAAATGCTGAAGGGGTTTTAGAGAAGTGTGTACCTTCTAGCTGCTGGTGGGATGTAAAGTGGTACCAGCAGTAACGCAAACTGAATCGAGCTGCTTGAAAAGGTAAAAATTGAGTTACCATATGGTGCGGCAGGGCACCTTTTGGGCCTATAACCTAAGACCACCAGATTCGGAAAGAGAGAGGCAGGCAAATGTGCATTGCAACAATATTGAAATAGCCAAGACATGGAAGCAAAAAAAAAGGTCCATAAACAGATGAATGGACAAAGACGAAGTGGGATACGTACCAAATGGAATAGTAGCCTCGGGAAAAAAATGAACAATGCCGTTTTCAGGACTACAGTTGAGCCTAGAAATAATCATATAAGGTTAAGTAAGTCAAAAGGGTATGACAAATATCCTATGATATCATTTATACATGTTATCCTAAGATTGCTACCAATGAACATATTTCCACAGAAAAACACACTCACAGACTTATCAAATAAACTAATGGCTAGCCAAAATGAAAGGTGGGAGGATGGGTAAATTAGGACAATGGGGTTAAAATACATATACTAATGTATGTTAAATGTATATAAACATATAACATATGAAATATATAAATTATATAATCACCAATACCTTTAAAATATACATTCTGTAATCACATACATGCTAACAGGTTCGAAGATGAACAGACATATGTATGAATCATTGAGCAGATTCTGTACAGCCAGAAAACCACAACACTCTAATCAAATTTACTCCGATAAGAAATAGAAATTAAATTTAAAAAACAAACATAAGTTAGGAGACATAAACTTCTGGGGGCTTGTCCCAGCACATTGCACTCTAATTTACAAGCTCGGAACACTATCTCCAGGAAGACTGTGTTGTCCTAGTAACAAGACTTGAGAACGTAATAATGCTGCCGCCTTGTGGCTGCTTCCCACAACAGTAGCTTTAAACCCAGTGCCAATGGTTGCTTATATAGTCACAAGGACTGCAGGGCTGTAAAAGACACAGGCCCTCAAAAAATGCCCTGGGGTATGGAATTGGCAAGAAAATTCAACACATGAGAAATTTTCAAGTAGTCAATAAGAGGAGGGAAGTTGTAGTCACTCTTTAAAAAAAAAGGAAAAGAAAAAAAGGACATGCCTAAAGCTCAGCATAAGGAATTATTAGCCACATGCGTATCCAACCTCCAAAAAGGTTTCAGCTCACACCAGTCATGACCATCAGCAAAAAGTCTACAAACTATAAATGCTGAAGGGGTTTTAGAGAACTGTGTACCTTCTAGCTGCTGGTGGGATGTAAAGTGGTAACAGCAGTAACGCAAACTGAATCGAGCTGCTTGAAAAGGTAAACATTGAGCTACCATATGATGCGGCAGGGCACATTTTGGGCCTATAACCTAAGACAACTGGATTCGGAAAGACAGAGGCAGGCAAATGTGCACTGCAACAATATTGAAATAGCCAAGACATGGAAGCAAAAGAAAGGTCCATAAACAGATGAATGGACAAAGACGAAATGGTACACGTACCAAATGGAATAGAAGCCTCTGGAAAAAAATGAACAATGCCGTTTTCAGGACTAGAGTTGAGCCTAGAAATAATCATATAAGGTTAAGTAAGTCAAAAGGGTATGACAAATATCCTATGATATCATTAATACATGTTATCCTAAGATTGCTACCAATGAACATATTTCCACAGAAAAAGACACTCACAGACTTATCAAATAAACTAATGGTTAGCCAAAATGAAAGGTGGGAGGATGGGTAAATTAGGACAATGGGGTTAACATACATATACTAATGTATGTTAAATGTATATAAACATATAATATATAAACTATATAAATAATATAATCACCAATACCTTTAAAATATACATTCTGTAATCACATACATGCTAACAGGTTCCGAAGATGAACAGATATATGTATGAATCATTGAACAGATTCTGTACAGCCAGACAATCAAAACAGTCTAATCAAATTTACTCCGATAAAAAATACAAATTAAATTTAAAAAACAAACATAAGTAAGGAGACATAAACTTCTGGGGGCTTGTCCCAGCACATTGCACTCTAATTTAAAAGCTCGGAACACTACCTCCAGGAAGACTCTGTTGTCCTAGTAACAAGACTTGAGAACGTAATAATGCTGCCGCCTTGTGGCTGTCTCCAAAAACAGCACCTTTAAACCCAGTGCCAATGGTTGCTTATATAGTCACAAGGACTGCACGGTTGTAAATGACACAGGCACTCAAAAAATGCCCTGGGGTAGGGAATAGGCAAGAAAATTCAAAACATAAGAAACTTTTCAAGAAATCAATAAGAGGAGGGAAGTTGTACTCACTCATTTTAAAAAAAAGGAAAAGAAAAAATAGGACATGCCTAAAGCTCAGCATAAGGAATTATTAGCCACATGCGTATCCAACCTAGAAAAAGGTTTCAGCTCACACCAGTCATGAGCATCAGCAAAAAGTCTACAAACTATAAATGCTGAAGGGGTTTTAGAGAAGTGTGTACCTTCTAGCTGCTGGTGGGATATAAAGTCGTAACAGCACTAATGCAAACTGAATCGAGCTGCTTGAAAACGTAAAAATTGAGCTACCATATGATGCGGCAGGGCACCTTTTGGGCCTATAACCTAAGACCACCAGAATCGGAAAGACAGAGGCAGGCAAATGTGCACTGCAACAATACTGAAATAGCAAAGACATGGAAGCAAAAAAAAAGGTCCATAAACAGATGAATGGACAAAGACGAAGTGGGATACGTACCAAATGGAATAGTAGCCTCGGGAAAAAAATGAACAATGCCGTTTTCAGGACTACAGTTGAGCCTAGAAATAATCATATAAGGTTAAGTAAGTCAAAAGGGTATGACAAATATCCTATGACATCATTTATACATGTTACCCTAAGATTGCTACCAATGAACATATTTCCACAGAAAAAGACACTCACAGACTTATCAAATAAACTAATGGCTAGCCAAAATGAAAGGTAGGAGGATGGGTAAATTAGGACAATGGGGTTAAAATACATATACTAATGTATGTTAAATGTATATAAACATATAACATATGAAATATATAAATTATATAATCACCAATACCTTTAAAATATACATTCTGTAATCACATACATGCTAACAGGTTCGAAGATGAACAGACATATGTATGAATCATTGAGCAGATTCTGTACAGTCAGAAAACCACAACACTCTAATCAAATTTACTCCGATAAGAAATAGAAATTAAATTTAAAAAACAAACATAAGTTAGGAGACATAAACTTCTGGGGGCTTGTCCCAGCACATTGCACTCCAATTTACAAGCTCGGAACACTACCTCCAGGAAGACTGTGTTGTCCTAGTAACAAGACTTGAGAACGTAATAATGCTGCCGCCTTGTGGCTGCTTCCCACAACAGTAGCTTTAAACCCAGTGCCAATGGTTGCTTATATAGTCACAAGGACTGCAGGGCTGTAAAAGACACAGGCCCTCAAAAAATGCCCTGGGGTATGGAATTGGCAAGAAAATTCAACACATGAGTAACTTTTCAAGAAGTCAATAAGAGGAGGGAAGTTGTACTCACTCTTTAAAAAAAAAGGAAAAGAAAAAAAAAGGACATGCCTAAAGCTCAGTATAAGGAATTATTAGCCACATGCAAATTCAAATTCAAAAAGGTTTCAGGTGACACCAGTCATGACCATCAGCAAAAAGTCTACAAACTATAAATGCTGAAGGGGTTTTAGAGAATTGTGTACATTCTAGCTGCTGGTGGGATGTAAAGTGGTAACAGCACTAACGCATACTGAATGGAGCTGCTTGAAAAGGTAAAAATTGAGTTACCATATGATGCGGCAGGGCACCTTTTGGGCCTATAACCTAAGACCACCAAAATCGGAAATACAGAGGCAGGCAAATGTGCACTGCAACAATACTGAAATACCCAAGACATGGAAGCAAAAAATGGTCCATAAACAGGTGAATGGACAAAGAAGAAGTGGTATATGGACAGAATGGAAGAGTAGCCTCGGGAAAAAAATGAACAATGCCGTTTTCAGAACTACAGTTGAGACTAGAAATAGTCATATAAGGTTAAGTAAGTCAAAAGGGTGTGACAAATATCCTTTGAAATCATTTATACATGTTTTCCTAAGATTACTACCAATGAACATATTTCCACAGAAAAAGACAGTCACAGACTTATCAAAAATACTAACGGTTAGCCAAAATGAAAGGTGGGAGGATGGGTAAATTAGGACTATGGGGTTAACCAACATATACTAATGTATGTTAAATGTATATAAACATATAACATATGAACTATATAAATTATATAATCACCAAACCTTTAAAATATACATTCTGTAATCACATACATAATAACAGGTTCCGAAGATGAACAGATATATGTATGAATCATTGAGCAGATTCTGTACAGCCAATCAAAACACTCTAATCAAATTTACTCCGATAAGAAATAGAAATTAAATTTAAAAAGCAAACATAAGTTAGGAGACATAAACTTCTGGGGGCTTGTCCCAGCACATTCCACTCTAATTTACAACCTTGGAAAACTACCTCCAGGAAGACTCTGTTGCCCTAGTAAGAAGAGGTGAGAACGTAATAATGCTGCCGCCTTGTGGCTGTTTCCCACAACAGCAGCTTTAAACCCAGTGCCAAAGGTTGCTTAATAGTCACAAGGACTGAAGGGCTCTAAATGACACCTGCCTTCAAAAAATGCCCTGGGGTAGGGAATAGGCAAAAAAATTCAACACATGAGAAACTTTTCAAGAAGTCAATAAGAGGAGGGAAGTTGTACTCACTATTTAAAACAAAAGGAAAAGAAAAAAATGACATGCCTAAAGCTCAGTATAAGGAATTATTAGCCACATGCAAATTCAAATTCAAAAAGGTTTCAGGTAACACCAGTCATGACCATCATCAAAAAGTCTACAAACTATAAATGCTGAAGGGGTTTTAGAGGAATGTGTACCTTCTAGCTGCTGGTGGGATGTAAAGAAGTAATACCACTAATGAAACTGAATGGAGCTGCTTGAAAAGGTAAAAATTGAGTTACCATACGATGCAGCAGGGCACCTTTTGGGCCTATAACCTAAGACCACCAGAATCGGAAGGACAGAGGCAGGCAAATGTGCACTGCAACAATACTGAAATAGCCAAGACATGGAAGCAAAAAAAGGTCCATAAACAGATGAATGGACAAAGACGAAATGGTATACATACCAAATGGAATAGTAGCCTCTGGAAAACAATGAACAATGCCGTTTTCAGGACTAGAGTTGAGCCTAGAAATAATCATATAAGGTTAAGTAAGTCAAAAGGGTATGACAAATATCCTATGATATCATTTATACATGTTATCCTAAGATTGCTACCAATGAACATATTTCCACAGAAAAAGACACTCACAGACTTATCAAATAAACTAATGGTTAGCCAAAATGAAAGGTGGGGGGATGGGTAAATTAGGACTATGGGGTTAACATACATATACTAATATAAGTTAAATGTATATAAACGTATAACATATAAATGATATGAATTATATAATCACCAATACCTTCAAAATATACATTCTGTAATCACATACATGGTAACAGGTTCCGAAGATGAACAGACATATGTATGAATCATTGAACAGATTCTGTACAGCCAGACAATCAAAACACTCTAATCAAATTTACTCCGATAAAAAATACAAATTAAATTTAAAAAACAAACATAAGTAAGGAGACATAAACTTCTGGGGGCTTGTCCCAGCACATTCCACTCTAATTTACAACCTTGGAAAACTACCTCCAGGAAGACTCTGTTGCCCTAGTAACAAGAGTTGAGAACGTAATAATGCTGCCGCCTTGTGGCTGTCTCCAAAAACAGCACCTTTAAACCCAGTGCCAATGGTTGCTTATATAGTCACAAGGACTGTACGGTTGTAAATGACACAGGCACTCAAAAAATGCCCTGGGGTAGGGAATAGGCAAGAAAATTCAACACATAAGAAACTTTTCAAGAAATCAATAAGAGGAGGGAAGTTGTACTCACTCTTTTTAAAAAAAAGGAAAAGAAAAAATAGGACATGCCTAAAGCTCAGCATAAGGAATTATTAGCCACATGCATATCCAACCTCCAAAAAGGTTTCAGCTCAAACCAGTCATGACCATCAGCAAAAAGTCTACAAACTATAAATGCTGAAGGGGTTTTAGAGAAGTGTGTACCTTCTAGCTGCTGGTGGGATATAAAGTCGTAACATCACTAATGCAAACTGAATCGAGCTGCTTGAAAACGTAAAAATTGAGCTACCATATGATGCGGCAGGGCACCTTTTGGGCCTATAACCTAAGACCACCAGAATCGGAAAGACAGAGGCAGACAAATGTGCACTGCAACAATACTGAAATAGTCAAGATATGGAAGCAAAAAAAAGGTCCATAAACAGATGAATGGACAAAGAAGAAGTGGTATACGGACAGAATGGAATAGTAGCCTTGGGAGAAAAATGAACAATGCTGTTTTCAGGACTACAGTTGAGCCTAGAAAAAATCATATAAGGTTAAGTAAGTCAAAAGGGTATCACAAATATCCTATGATATCATTTATACAAGTTTTCTTAAGATTGCTACCAATGAACATATTTCCACAGAAAAAGACACTCACAGACTTATCAAATAAACTAATGGTTAGCCAAAATGAAAGGTGGGGGGATGGGTAAGTTAGGACTATGGGGTTAACATACATATACTAATGTAAGTTAAATGTATATAAACATATAACATATAAACGATATGAATTATATAATCACCAATACCTTCAAAATATATATTCTGTGATCACATACATGGTAACAGGATCCGAAGATGAACAGACATATGTATGAATCATTGAGCAGATTCTGTACAGCCAGACAATCAAAACACTCTAATCAAATTTACTCCGATAAGAAATAGAAATTAAATTTAAAAAAAAACATAAGTTAGGAGACATAAACTTCTGGGGGCTTGTCCCAGCATATTGCACTCTAATTTACAAGCTCAGAACACTACCTCCAGGAAGACTCTGTTCTCCTAGTAACAAGACTTGAGAACGCAATAATGCTGCCGCCTTGTGGCTGCTTCCCACAACAGCACTTTAAACCCAGTGCCAATGATTGCTTATATAGTCACAAGGACTGCAGGGCTGTAAATGACACAAGCCCTCAAAATATGCCCTGGGGTAGGGAATTGGCAAGAACATTCAACACATGAGAAATTTCCAAGAAGTCAATAAGAGGAGGGAAGTTGTACTCACTCTTTAAAAAAAAAAGGAAAAGAAAAAAAAGGACATGCCTAAAGCTTAGTATAAGGAATTATGAGCCACATACAAATTCAAATTCAAAAAGGTTTCAGCTCACACCAGTCATTACCATCAGCAAAATGTCTACAAACTATAAATGCTGAAGGGGTTTTAGAGATCTGTGTACCTTCTAGCTGCTGGTGGGATGTAAAGTGGCAACAGCACTAACGCAAACTGAATCGAGCTGCTTGAAAAGGTAAAAATTGAGCTACCAAATGATGGGGCAGGGCACCTTTTGGGCCTATAACCTAAGACCACCAAAATTGGAAAGACAGAGGCAGGCAAATATGCACTGCAACAATACTGAAATAGCCAAGATATGGAAGCAAAAAAAAGGTCCATAAACAGATGAATGGACAAAGAAGAAGTGGTATACGGACAGAATGGAATAGTAGCCTCGGGAGAAAAATGAACAATGCTGTTTTCAGGACTACAGTTGAGCCTAGAAAAAATCATATAAGGTTACGTAAGTCAAAAGGGTATGACAAATATCCTATGATATCATTTATACAAGTTTTCTTAAGATTGCTACCAATGAACATATTTCCACAGAAAAAGACACTCACAGACTTATCAAATAAACTAATGGTTAGCCAAAATGAAAGGTGGGGGGATGGGTAAGTTAGGACAATGGGGTTAACATACATATACTAATGTAAGTTAAATGTATATAAACATATAACATATAAACGATATGAATTATATAATCACCAATACCTTCAAAATATATATTCTGTGATCACATACATGGTAACAGGATCCGAAGATGAACAGACATATGTATGAATCATTGAACAGATTCTGTACAGCCAGACAATCAAAACACTCTAATCAAATTTACTCCGATAAAAAATACAAATTAAATTTAAAAAACAAACATAAGTAAGGAGACATAAACTTCTGGGGGCTTGTCCCAGCACATTGCACTCTAATTTAAAAGCTCGGAACACTACCTCCAGGAAGACTCTGTTGTCCTAGTAACAAGACTTGAGAACGTAATAATGCTGCCGCCTTGTGGCTGTCTCCAAAAACAGCACCTTTAAACCCAGTGCCAATGGTTGCTTATATAGTCACAAGGACTGCACGGTTGTAAATGACACAGGCACTCAAAAAATGCCCTGGGGTAGGGAATAGGCAAGAAAATTCAACACATAAGAAACTTTTCAAGAAATCAATAAGAGGAGGGAAGTTGTACTCACTCTTTTTAAAAAAAAGGAAAAGAAAAAATAGGACATGCCTAAAGCACAGCATAAGGAATTATTAGCCACATGCGTATCCAACCTCCAAAAAGGTTTCAGCTCACACCAGTCATGACCATCAGCAAAAAGTCTACAAACTATAAATGCTGAAGGGGTTTTAGAGAAGTGTGTACCTTCTAGCTGCTGGTGGGATATAAAGTCGTAACAGCACTAATGCAAACTGAATCGAGCTGCTTGAAAACGTAAAAATTGAGCTACCATATGATGCGGCAGGGCACCTTTTGGGCCTATAACCTAAGACCACCAGAATCGGAAAGACAGAGGCAGGCAAATGTGCACTGCAACAATACTGAAATAGCAAAGACATGGAAGCAAAAAAAAGGTCCATAAACAGGTGAATGGACAAAGAAGAAGTGGTATATGGACAGAATGGAAGAGTAGCCTCGGGAAAAAAATGAACAATGCCGTTTTCAGGACTAGAGTTGAGACTAGAAATAATCATATAAGGTTAAGTAAGACAAAAGGGTATTACAAATATCCTATGATATTATTTATACAAGTTTTCCTAAGATTGCTACCAATGAACATATTTCCACAGAAAAAGACACTCACAGACTTATCAAATAAACTACTGGTTAGCCAAAATGAAAGGTGGGAGGATGGGTAAATTAGGACTATGGGGTTAACATACATATACTAATGTAAGTTAAATGTATATAAGCATATAACATATAAATGATATGAATTATATATTCACCAATACCTTCAAAATATACATTCTGTAATCACATACATGGTAACAGGATCCGAAGATGAACAGACATATGTGTGAATCATTGAGCAGATTCTGTACAGCCAGACAATCAAAACACTCTAATCAAATTTACTCCGATAAGAAAGACAAATTAAATTTAAAAAACAAACATAAGTAAGGAGAGAGAAACTTCTGGGGGCTTGTCCCAGCACATTGCACTCTAATTTACAAGCTCGGAACACTACCTCCAGGAAGACTCTGTTGTCCTAGTAACAAGACTTGAGAACGTAATAATGCTGCCGCCTTGTGGCTGTCTCCCAAAACAGCAGCTTTAAACCCATTGACAATGGTTGCTTATATAGTCACAAGGACTGCAGGGCTGTAAATGACACAGGCCCTCAAAAATTGCCCTGGGGTAGGGAATAGGCAAGAAAATCCAACACATGAGAAATTTTTCAAGAAGTCAATAAGAGGAGGGAAGTTGTACTCACTCTTTAAAACAAAAGGAAAAGAAAAAAACGACATGCCTAAAGCTCAGTATAAGGAATTATTAGCCACATGCAAATTCAAATTCAAAAAGGTTTCAGGTAACACCAGTCATGACCATCATCAAAAAGTCTACAAACTATAAATGCTGAAGGGGTTTTAGAGGAATGTGTACCTTCTAGCTGCTGGTGGGATGTAAAGAAGTAATACCACTAATGCAAACTGAATGGAGCTGCTTGAAAAGGTAAAAATTGAGTTACCATACGATGCGGCAGGGCACCTTTTGGGCCTATAACCTAAGACCACCAGAATCGGAAAGACAGAGGCAGGCAAATGTGCACTGCAACAATACTGAAATAGCCAAGACATGGAAGCAAAAAAAGGTCCATAAACAGATGCATGGACAAAGACGAAATGGTATACGTACCAAATGGAATAGTAGCCTCTGGAAAAAAATGAACAATGCTGTTTTCAGGACTAGAGTTGAGCCTAGAAATAATCATATAAGGTTAAGTAAGTCAAAAGGGTATGACAAATATCCTATGATATCATTTATACATGTTATCCTAAGATTGCTACCAATGAACATATTTCCACAGAAAAAGACACTCACAGACTTATCATATAAACTAATGGTTAGCCAAAATGAAAGGTGGGAGGATGGGTAAATTAGGACTATGGGGTTAACATACATATACTAATGTATGTTAAATGTATATAAACATATAACATATAAATGATATGAATTATATATTCACCAATACCTTCAAAATATACATTCTGTAATCACATACATGGTAACAGGAATCGAAGATGAACAGACATATGTATGAATCATTGAGCAGATTCTGTACAGCCAGACAATCAAAACACTCTAATCAAATTTACTCCGATAAGAAATAGAAATTAAATTTAAAAAACAAACATAAGTTAGGAGACATAAACTTTTGGGGGCTTGTCCCAGCACATTGCACTCTAATTTACAAGCTCGGAACACTACCTCCAGGAAGACTGTGTTGTCCTAGTAACAAGACTTGAGAACGTAATAATGCTGCCGCCTTGTGGCTGCTTCCCACAACAGTAGCTTTAAACCCAGTGCCAATGGTTGCTTATATAGTCACAAGGACTGCAGGGCTGTAAAAGACACAGGCCCTCAAAAAATGCCCTGGGGTAGGGAATTGGCAAGAAAATTCAACACATGAGAAATTTTCAAGAAGTCAATAAGAGTACGGAAGTTGTACTCACTCTTTAAAAAAAAAGGAAAAGAAAAAAAGGACATGCCTAAAGCTCAGCATAAGGAATTATTAGCCACATGCGTATCCAACCTCCAAAAAGGTTTCAGCTCACACCAGTCATGACCATCAGCAAAAAGTCTACAAACTATAAATGCTGAAGGGGTTTTAGAGAACTGTGTACCTTCTAGCTGCTGTTTGGATGTAAAGTGGTAACAGCAGTAACGCAAACTGAATCGAGCTGCTTGAAAAGGTAAACATTGAGCTACCATATGATGCGGCAGGGCACCTTTTGGGCCTATAACCTAAGACCACCGGATTCGGAAAGACAGAGGCAGGCAAATGTGCACTGCAACCATATTGAAATAGCCAAGACATGGAAGCAAAAAAAAGGTCCATAAACAGATGAATGGACAAAGACGAAATGGTATACGTACCAAATGGAATAGTAGCCTCTGGAAAAAAATGAACAATGCCGTTTTCAGGACTAGAGTTGAGCCTAGAAATAATCATATAAGGTTAAGTAAGTCAAAAGGGTATGACAAATATCCTATGATATCATTTATACATGTTATCCTAAGATTGCTACCAATGAACATATTTCCACAGAAGAAGACACTCACAGACTTATCAAATAAACTAATGGTTAGCCAAAATGAAAGGTGGGGGGATGGGTAAATTAGGACTATGCGGTTAACATACATATACTAATATAAGTTAAATGTATATAAACATATAACATATAAATGATATGAATTATATAATCACCAATACCTTCAAAATATACATTCTGTAATCACATACATGGTAACAGGATCCGAAGATGAACAGACATATGTATGAATCATTGAACAGATTCTGTACAGCCAGACAATCAAAACACTCTATTCAAATTTACTCCGATAAAAAATACAAATTAAATTTAAAAAACAAACATAAGTAAGGAGACATAAACTTCTGGGGGCTTGTCCCAGCACATTGCACTCTAATTTAAAAGCTCGGAACACTACCTCCAGGAAGACTCTGTTGTCCTAGTAACAAGACTTGAGAACGTAATAATGCTGCCGCCTTGTGGCTGTCTCCAAAAACAGCACCTTTAAACCCAGTGCCAATGGTTGCTTATATAGTCACAAGGACTGCACGGTTGTAAATGACACAGGCACTCAAAAAATGCCCTGGGGTAGGGAATAGGCAAGAAAATTCAACACATAAGAAACTTTTCAAGAAATCAATAAGAGGAGGGAAGTTGTACTCACTCTTTTTAAAAAAAAGGAAAAGAAAAAATAGGACATGCCTAAAGCTCAGCATAAGGAATTATTAGCCACATGCGTATCCAACCTCCAAAAAGGTTTCAGCTCACACCAGTCATGACCATCAGCAAAAAGTCTACAAACTATAAATGCTGAAGGGGTTTTAGAGAAGTGTGTACCTTCTAGCTGCTGGTGGGATACAAAGTCGTAACAGCACTAATGCAAACTGAATCGAGCTGCTTGAAAACGTAAAAATTGAGCTACCATATGATGCGGCAGGGCACCTTTTGGGCCTATAACCTAAGACCACCAGAATCGGAAAGACAGAGGCAGGCAAATGTGCACTGCAACAATACTGAAATAGCAAAGACATGGAAGCAAAAAAAAGGTCCATAAACAGGTGAATGGACAAAGAAGAAGTGGTATATGGACAGAATGGAAGAGTAGCCTCGGGAAAAAAATGAACAATGCCGTTTTCAGGACTAGAGTTGAGACTAGAAATAATCATATAAGGTTAAGTAAGACAAAAGGGTATTACAAATATCCTATGATATTATTTATACAAGTTTTCCTAAGATTGCTACCAATGAACATATTTCCACAGAAAAAGACACTCACAGACTTATCAAATAAACTAATGGTTAGCCAAAATGAAAGGTGGGAGGATGGGTAAATTAGGACTATGGGGTTAACATACATATACTAATATAAGTTAAATGTATATAAACATATAACATATAAATGATATGAATTATATAATCACCAATACCTTCAAAATATACATTCTGTAATCACATACATGGTAACAGGATCCGAAGATGAACAGACATATGTATGAATCATTGAGCAGATTCTGTACAGCCAGACAATCAAAACACTCTAATCAAATTTACTCCGATAAGAAATAGAAATTAAATTTAAAAAAAAAACATAAGTTAGGAGACATAGACTTCTGGGGGCTTGTCCCAGCATATTGCACTCTAATTTACAAGCTCAGAACACTATCCCCAGGAAGACTCTGTTCTCCTAGTAACAAGACTTGAGAACGCAATAATGCTGCCGCCTTGTGACTGCTTCCCACAACAGCACTTTAAACCCAGTGCCAATGATTGCTTATATAGTCACAAGGACTGCAGGGTTGTAAATGACACAAGCCCTCAAAATATGCCCTGGGGTAGGGAATTGGCAAGAACATTCAACACATGAGAAATTTCCAAGAAGTCAATAAGAGGAGGGAAGTTGTACTCACTCTTTAAAAAAAAAAGGAAAAGAAAAAAAAGGACATGCCTAAAGCTTAGTATAAGGAATTATTAGCCACATACAAATTCAAATTCAAAAAGGTTTCAGCTCACACCAGTCATTACCATCAGCAAAATGTCTACAAAGTATAAATGCTGAAGGGGTTTTAGAGATCTGTGTACCTTCTAGCTGCTGGTGGGATGTAAAGTGGAAACAGCACTAACGCAAACTGAATCGAGCTGCTTGAAAAGGTAAAAATTGAGCTACCAAATGATGGGGCAGGGCACCTTTTGGGCCTATAACCTAAGACCACCAAAATTGGAAAGACAGAGGCAGGCAAATATGCACTGCAACAATACTGAAATGGCCAAGATATGGAAGCAAAAAAAAGGTCCATAAACAGATGAATGGACAAAGAAGAAGTGGTATACGGACAGAATGGAATAGTAGCCTCGGGAGAAAAATGAACAATGCTGTTTTCAGGACTACAGTTGAGCCTAGAAAAAATCATATAAGGTTAAGTAAGTCAAAAGGGTATGACAAATATCCTATGATATCATTTATACATGTTATCCTAAGATTGCTACCAATGAACATATTTCCACAGAAAAAGACACTCACAGACTTATCAAATAAACTAATGGCTAGCCAAAATGAAAGGTGGGAGGATGGGTAAATTAGGACAATGGGGTTAAAATACATATACTAATGTATGTTAAATGTATATAAACATATAACATATGAAATATATAAATCATATAATCACCAATACCTTTAAAATATACATTCTGTAATCACATACATGCTAACAGGTTCGAAGATGAACAGACATATGTATGAATCATTGAGCAGATTCTGTACAGCCAGAAAACCACAACACTCTAATCAAATTTACTCCGATAAGAAATAGAAATTAAATTTAAAAAACAAACATAAGTTAGGAGACATAAACTTCTGAGGGCTTGTCCCAGCACATTGCACTCTAATTTACAAGCTCGGAACACTACCTCCAGGAAGACTGTGTTGTCCTAGTAACAAGACTTGAGAACGTAATAATGCTGCCGCCTTGTGGCTGCTTCCCACAACAGTAGCTTTAAACCCAGTGCCAATGGTTGCTTATATAGTCACAAGGACTGCAGGGCTGTAAAAGACACAGGCCCTCAAAAAATGCCCTGGGGTATTGAATTGGCAAGAAAATTCAACACATGAGAAATTTTCAAGAAGTCAATAAGAGGAGGGAAGTTGTAGTCACTCTTTAAAAAAAAAGAAAAAGAAAAAAAGGACATGCCTAAAGCTCAGCATAAGGAATTATTAGCCACATGCGTATCCAACCTCCAAAAAGGTTTCAGCTCACACCAGTCATGACCATCAGCAAAAAGTCTACAAACTATAAATGCTGAAGGGGTTTTAGAGAACTGTGTACCCTCTAGCTGCTGGTGGGATGTAAAGTGGTAACAGCAGTAACGCAAACTGAATCGAGCTGCTTGAAAAGGTAAACATTGAGCTACCATATGATGCGGCAGGGCACATTTTGGGCCTATAACCTAAGACCACCGGAATCGGAAAGACAGAGGCAGGCAAATGTGCACTGCAACAATACTGAAATAGCCAAGACATGGAAGCAAAAAAAAAGGTCCATAAACAGATGAATGGACAAAGAAGAAGTGGGATACGTACCAAATGGAATAGTAGCCTCGGGAAAAAAATGAACAATGCCGTTTTCAGGACTACAGTTGAGCCTAGAAATAATCATATAAGGTTAAGTAAGTCAAAAGGGTATGACAAATATCCTATGATATCATTAATACATGTTATCCTAAGATTGCTACCAATGAACATATTTCCACAGAAAAAGACACTCACAGACTTATCAAATAAACTAATGGTTAGCCAAAATGAAAGGTGGGAGGATGGGTAAATTAGGACAATGGGGTTAACATACATATACTAATGTATGTTAAATGTATATAAACATATAATATATAAACTATATAAATAATATAATCACCAATACCTTTAAAATATACATTCTGTAATCACATACATGCTAACAGGTTCCGAAGATGAACAGATATATGTATGAATCATTGAACAGATTCTGTACAGCCAGACAATCAAAACACTCTAATCAAATTTACTCCGATAAAAAATACAAATTAAATTTAAAAAACAAACATAAGTAAGGAGACATAAACTTCTGGGGGCTTGTCCCAGCACATTGCACTCTAATTTAAAAGCTCGGAACACTACCTCCAGGAAGACTCTGTTGTCCTAGTAACAAGACTTGAGAACGTAATAATGCTGCCGCCTTGTGGCTGTCTCCAAAAACAGCACCTTTAAACCCAGTGCCAATGGTTGCTTATATAGTCACAAGGACTGCACGGTTGTAAATGACACAGGCACTCAAAAAATGCCCTGGGGTAGGGAATAGGCAAGAAAATTCAACACATAAGAAACTTTTCAAGAAATCAATAAGAGGAGGGAAGTTGTACTCACTCTTTAAAAAAAAAAGGAAAAGAAAAAATAGGACATGCCTAAAGCTCAGCATAAGGAATTATTAGCCACATGCGTATCCAACCTAGAAAAAGGTTTCAGCTCACACCAGTCATGACCATCAGCAAAAAGTCTACAAACTATAAATGCTGAAGGGGTTTTAGAGAAGTGTGTACCTTCTAGCTGCTGGTGGGATATAAAGTCGTAACAGCACTAATGCAAACTGAATCGAGCTGCTTGAAAACGTAAAAATTGAGCTACCATATGATGCGGCAGGGCACCTTTTGGGCCTATAACCTAAGACCACCAGAATCGGAAAGACAGAGGCAGGCAAATGTGCACTGCAACAATACTGAAATAGCAAAGACATGGAAGCAAAAAAAAAGGTCCATAAACAGATGAATGGACAAAGACGAAGTGGGATACGTACCAAATGGAATAGTAGCCTCGGGAAAAAAATGAACAATGCCGTTTTCACGACTACAGTTGAGCCTAGAAATAATCATATAAGGTTAAGTAAGTCAAAAGGGTATGACAAATATCCTATGACATCATTTATACATGTTACCCTAAGATTGCTACCAATGAACATATTTCCACAGAAAAAGACACTCACAGACTTATCAAATAAACTAATGGCTAGCCAAAATGAAAGGTGGGAGGATGGGTAAATTAGGACAATGGGGTTAAAATACATATACTAATGTATGTTAAATGTATATAAACATATAACATATGAAATATATAAATAATATAATCACCAATACCTTTAAAATATACATTCTGTAATCACATACATGCTAACAGGTTCGAAGATGAACAGACATATGTATGAATCATTGAGCAGATTCTGTACAGCCAGAAAACCACAACACTCTAATCAAATTTACTCCGATAAGAAATAGAAATTAAATTTAAAAAACAAACATAAGTTAGGAGACATAAACTTCTGGGGGCTTGTCCCAGCACATTGCACTCTAATTTACAAGCTCGGAACACTACCTCCAGGAAGACTGTGTTGTCCTAGTAACAAGACTTGAGAACGTAATAATGCTGCCGCCATGTGGCTGCTTCCCACAACAGTAGCTTTAAACCCAGTGCCAATGGTTGCTTATATAGTCACAAGGACTGCAGGGCTGTAAAAGACACAGGCCCTCAAAAAATGCCCTGGGGTATGGAATTGGCAAGAAAATTCAACACATGAGTAACTTTTCAAGAAGTCAATAAGAGGAGGGAAGTTGTACTCACTCTTTAAAAAAAAAGGAAAAGAAAAAAAAAGGACATGCCTAAAGCTCAGTATAAGGAATTATTAGCCACATGCAAATTCAAATTCAAAAAGGTTTCAGGTGACACCAGTCATGACCATCAGCAAAAAGTCTACAAACTATAAATGCTGAAGGGGTTTTAGAGAATTGTGTACATTCTAGCTGCTGGTGGGATGTAAAGTGGTAACAGCACTAACGCATACTGAATGGAGCTGCTTGAAAAGGTAAAAATTGAGTTACCATATGATGCGGCAGGGCACCTTTTGGGCCTATAACCTAAGACCACCAAAATCGGAAATACAGAGGCAGGCAAATGTGCACTGCAACAATACTGAAATACCCAAGACATGGAAGCAAAAAATGGTCCATAAACAGGTGAATGGACAAAGAAGAAGTGGTATATGGACAGAATGGAAGAGTAGCCTCGGGAAAAAAATGAACAATGCCGTTTTCAGAACTACAGTTGAGACTAGAAATAGTCATATAAGGTTAAGTAAGTCAAAAGGGTGTGACAAATATCCTATGAAATCATTTATACATGTTTTCCTAAGATTACTACCAATGAACATATTTCCACAGAAAAAGACAGTCACAGACTTATCAAAAATACTAACGGTTAGCCAAAATGAAAGGTGGGAGGATGGGTAAATTAGGACTATGGGGTTAACCAATATATACTAATGTATGTTAAATGTATATAAACATATAACATATGAACTATATAAATTATATAATCACCAAACCTTTAAAATATACATTCTGTAATCACATACATAATAACAGGTTCCGAAGATGAACAGATATATGTATGAATCATTGAGCAGATTCTGTACAGCCAATCAAAACACTCTAATCAAATTTACTCCGATAAGAAATAGAAATTAAATTTAAAAAGCAAACATAAGTTAGGAGACATAAACTTCTGGGGGCTTGTCCCAGCACATTCCACTCTAATTTACAACCTTGGAAAACTACCTCCAGGAAGACTCTGTTGCCCTAGTAAGAAGAGGTGAGAACGTAATAATGCTGCCGCCTTGTGGCTGTTTCCCACAACAGCAGCTTTAAACCCAGTGCCAAAGGTTGCTTAATAGTCACAAGGACTGAAGGGCTCTAAATGACACCTGCCTTCAAAAAATGCCCTGGGGTAGGGAATAGGCAAAAAAATTCAACACATGAGAAACTTTTCAAGAAGTCAATAAGAGGAGGGAAGTTGTACTCACTCTTTAAAACAAAAGGAAAAGAAAAAAATGACATGCCTAAAGCTCAGTATAAGGAATTATTAGCCACATGCAAATTCAAATTCAAAAAGGTTTCAGGTAACACCAGTCATGACCATCATCAAAAAGTCTACAAACTATAAATGCTGAAGGGGTTTTAGAGGAATGTGTACCTTCTAGCTGCTGGTGGGATGTAAAGAAGTAATACCACTAATGAAACTGAATGGAGCTGCTTGAAAAGGTAAAAATTGAGTTACCATACGATGCAGCAGGGCACCTTTTGGGCCTATAACCTAAGACCACCAGAATCGGAAAGACAGAGGCAGGCAAATGTGCACTGCAACAATACTGAAATAGCCAAGACATGGAAGCAAAAAAAGGTCCATAAACAGATGAATGGACAAAGACGAAATGGTATACATACCAAATGGAATAGTAGCCTCTGGAAAACAATGAACAATGCCGTTTTCAGGACTAGAGTTGAGCCTAGAAATAATCATATAAGGTTAAGTAAGTCAAAAGGGTATGACAAATATCCTATGATATCATTTATACATGTTATCCTAAGATTGCTACCAATGAACATATTTCCACAGAAAAAGACACTCACAGACTTATCAAATAAACTAATGGTTAGCCAAAATGAAAGGTGGGGGGATGGGTAAATTAGGACTATGGGGTTAACATACATATACTAATATAAGTTAAATGTATATAAACATATAACATATAAATGATATGAATTATATAATCACCAATACCTTCAAAATATACATTCTGTAATCACATACATGGTAACAGGATCCGAAGATGAACAGACATATGTATGAATCATTGAACAGATTCTGTACAGCCAGACAATCAAAACACTCTAATCAAATTTACTCCGATAAAAAATACAAATTAAATTTAAAAAACAAACATAAGTAAGGAGACATAAACTTCTGGGGGCTTGTCCCAGCACATTGCACTCTAATTTAAAAGCTCGGAACACTACCTCCAGGAAGACTCTGTTGTCCTAGTAACAAGACTTGAGAACGTAATAATGCTGCCGCCTTGTGGCTGTCTCCAAAAACAGCACCTTTAAACCCAGTGCCAATGGTTGCTTATATAGTCACAAGGACTGCACGGTTGTAAATGACACAGGCACTCAAAAAATGCCCTGGGGTAGGGAATAGGCAAGAAAATTCAACACATAAGAAACTTTTCAAGAAATCAATAAGAGGAGGGAAGTTGTACTCACTCTTTTTAAAAAAAAGGAAAAGAAAAAATAGGACATGCCTAAAGCTCAGCATAAGGAATTATTAGCCACATGCGTATCCAACCTCCAAAAAGGTTTCAGCTCACACCAGTCATGACCATCAGCAAAAAGTCTACAAACTATAAATGCTGAAGGGGTTTTAGAGAAGTGTGTACCTTCTAGCTGCTGGTGGGATACAAAGTCGTAACAGCACTAATGCAAACTGAATCGAGCTGCTTGAAAACGTAAAAATTGAGCTACCATATGATGCGGCAGGGCACCTTTTGGGCCTATAACCTAAGACCACCAGAATCGGAAAGACAGAGGCAGGCAAATGTGCACTGCAACAATACTGAAATAGCAAAGACATGGAAGCAAAAAAAAGGTCCATAAACAGGTGAATGGACAAAGAAGAAGTGGTATATGGACAGAATGGAAGAGTAGCCTCGGGAAAAAAATGAACAATGCCGTTTTCAGGACTAGAGTTGAGACTAGAAATAATCATATAAGGTTAAGTAAGACAAAAGGGTATTACAAATATCCTATGATATTATTTATACAAGTTTTCCTAAGATTGCTACCAATGAACATATTTCCACAGAAAAAGACACTCACAGACTTATCAAATAAACTAATGGTTAGCCAAAATGAAAGGTGGGAGGATGGGTAAATTAGGACTATGGGGTTAACATACATATACTAATATAAGTTAAATGTATATAAACATATAACATATAAATGATATGAATTATATAATCACCAATACCTTCAAAATATACATTCTGTAATCACATACATGGTAACAGGATCCGAAGATGAACAGACATATGTATGAATCATTGAGCAGATTCTGTACAGCCAGACAATCAAAACACTCTAATCAAATTTACTCCGATAAGAAATAGAAATTAAATTTAAAAAAAAAACATAAGTTAGGAGACATAGACTTCTGGGGGCTTGTCCCAGCATATTGCACTCTAATTTACAAGCTCAGAACACTATCCCCAGGAAGACTCTGTTCTCCTAGTAACAAGACTTGAGAACGCAATAATGCTGCCGCCTTGTGACTGCTTCCCACAACAGCACTTTAAACCCAGTGCCAATGATTGCTTATATAGTCACAAGGACTGCAGGGTTGTAAATGACACAAGCCCTCAAAATATGCCCTGGGGTAGGGAATTGGCAAGAACATTCAACACATGAGAAATTTCCAAGAAGTCAATAAGAGGAGGGAAGTTGTACTCACTCTTTAAAAAAAAAAGGAAAAGAAAAAAAAGGACATGCCTAAAGCTTAGTATAAGGAATTATTAGCCACATACAAATTCAAATTCAAAAAGGTTTCAGCTCACACCAGTCATTACCATCAGCAAAATGTCTACAAAGTATAAATGCTGAAGGGGTTTTAGAGATCTGTGTACCTTCTAGCTGCTGGTGGGATGTAAAGTGGAAACAGCACTAACGAAAACTGAATCGAGCTGCTTGAAAAGGTAAAAATTGAGCTACCAAATGATGGGGCAGGGCACCTTTTGGGCCTATAACCTAAGACCACCAAAATTGGAAAGACAGAGGCAGGCAAATATGCACTGCAACAATACTGAAATGGCCAAGATATGGAAGCAAAAAAAAGGTCCATAAACAGATGAATGGACAAAGAAGAAGTGGTATACGGACAGAATGGAATAGTAGCCTCGGGAGAAAAATGAACAATGCTGTTTTCAGGACTACAGTTGAGCCTAGAAAAAATCATATAAGGTTAAGTAAGTCAAAAGGGTATGACAAATATCCTATGATATCATTTATACATGTTATCCTAAGATTGCTACCAATGAACATATTTCCACAGAAAAAGACACTCACAGACTTATCAAATAAACTAATGGCTAGCCAAAATGAAAGGTGGGAGGATGGGTAAATTAGGACAATGGGGTTAAAATACATATACTAATGTATGTTAAATGTATATAAACATATAACATATGAAATATATAAATCATATAATCACCAATACCTTTAAAATATACATTCTGTAATCACATACATGCTAACAGGTTCGAAGATGAACAGACATATGTATGAATCATTGAGCAGATTCTGTACAGCCAGAAAACCACAACACTCTAATCAAATTTACTCCGATAAGAAATAGAAATTAAATTTAAAAAACAAACATAAGTTAGGAGACATAAACTTCTGAGGGCTTGTCCCAGCACATTGCACTCTAATTTACAAGCTCGGAACACTACCTCCAGGAAGACTGTGTTGTCCTAGTAACAAGACTTGAGAACGTAATAATGCTGCCGCCTTGTGGCTGCTTCCCACAACAGTAGCTTTAAACCCAGTGCCAATGGTTGCTTATATAGTCACAAGGACTGCAGGGCTGTAAAAGACACAGGCCCTCAAAAAATGCCCTGGGGTATTGAATTGGCAAGAAAATTCAACACATGAGAAATTTTCAAGAAGTCAATAAGAGGAGGGAAGTTGTAGTCACTCTTTAAAAAAAAAGAAAAAGAAAAAAAGGACATGCCTAAAGCTCAGCATAAGGAATTATTAGCCACATGCGTATCCAACCTCCAAAAAGGTTTCAGCTCACACCAGTCATGACCATCAGCAAAAAGTCTACAAACTATAAATGCTGAAGGGGTTTTAGAGAACTGTGTACCCTCTAGCTGCTGGTGGGATGTAAAGTGGTAACAGCAGTAACGCAAACTGAATCGAGCTGCTTGAAAAGGTAAACATTGAGCTACCATATGATGCGGCAGGGCACATTTTGGGCCTATAACCTAAGACCACCGGAATCGGAAAGACAGAGGCAGGCAAATGTGCACTGCAACAATACTGAAATAGCCAAGACATGGAAGCAAAAAAAAAGGTCCATAAACAGATGAATGGACAAAGAAGAAGTGGGATACGTACCAAATGGAATAGTAGCCTCGGGAAAAAAATGAACAATGCCGTTTTCAGGACTACAGTTGAGCCTAGAAATAATCATATAAGGTTAAGTAAGTCAAAAGGGTATGACAAATATCCTATGATATCATTAATACATGTTATCCTAAGATTGCTACCAATGAACATATTTCCACAGAAAAAGACACTCACAGACTTATCAAATAAACTAATGGTTAGCCAAAATGAAAGGTGGGAGGATGGGTAAATTAGGACAATGGGGTTAACATACATATACTAATGTATGTTAAATGTATATAAACATATAATATATAAACTATATAAATAATATAATCACCAATACCTTTAAAATATACATTCTGTAATCACATACATGCTAACAGGTTCCGAAGATGAACAGATATATGTGTGAATCATTGAACAGATTCTGTACAGCCAGACAATCAAAACACTCTAATCAAATTTACTCCGATAAAAAATACAAATTAAATTTAAAAAACAAACATAAGTAAGGAGACATAAACTTCTGGGGGCTTGTCCCAGCACATTGCACTCTAATTTACAAGCTCGGAACACTACCTCCAGGAAGACTCTGTTGTCCTAGTAACAAGACTTGAGATCGTAATAATGCTGCCGCCTTGTGGCTGTCTCCCAAAACAGCAGCTTTAAACCCAGTGACAATGGTTGCTTATATAGTCCCAAGGACTGCAGGGCTGTAAATGACACAGGCCCTCAAAAATTGCCCTGGGGTAGGGAATAGGCAAGAAAATCCAACACATGAGAAATTTTTCAAGAAGTCAATAAGAGGAGGGGAGTTGTACTCACTCTTTAAAAAAAAAAAGGAAAAGAAAAAAAAGGACATGCCTAAAGCTTAGTATAAGGAATTATTAGCCACATACAAATTCAAATTCAAAAAGGTTTCAGCTCACACCAGTCATTACCATCAGCAAAATGTCTACAAACTATAAATGCTGAAGGGGTTTTAGAGATCTGTGTACCTTCTAGCTGCTGGTGGGATGTAAAGTGGAAACAGCACTAACGCAAACTGAATCGAGCTGCTTGAAAAGGTAAAAATTGAGCTACCAAATGATGCGGCAGGGCACCTTTTGGGCCTATAACCTAAGACCACCAAAATTGGAAAGACAGAGGCAGGCAAATATGCACTGCAACAATACTGAAATAGCCAAGATATGGAAGCAAAAAAAAGGTCCATAAACAGATGAATGGACAAAGAAGAAGTGGTATACGGACAGAATGGAATAGTAGCCTCGGGAGAAAAATGAACAATGCTGTTTTCAGGACTACAGTTGAGCCTAGAAAAAATCATATAAGGTTAAGTAAGTCAAAAGGGTATGACAAATATCCTATGATATCATTTATACAAGTTTTCTTAAGATTGCTACCAATGAACATATTTCCACAGAAAAAGACACTCACAGACTTATCAAATAAACTAATGGTTAGCCAAAATGAAAGGTGGGGGGATGGGTAAGTTAGGACTATGGGGTTAACATACATATACTAATGTAAGTTAAATGTATATAAACATATAACATATAAACGATATGAATTATATAATCACCAATACCTTCAAAATATATATTCTGTGATCACATACATGGTAACAGGATCCGAAGATGAACAGACATATGTATGAATCATTGAGCAGATTCTGTACAGCCAGACAATCAAAACACTCTAATCAAATTTACTCCGATAAGAAACAGAAATTAAATTTAAAAAAAAAACATAAGTTAGGAGACATAAACTTCTGGGGGCTTGTCCCAGCATATTGCACTCTACTTTACAAGCTCAGAACACTACCTCCAGGAAGACTCTGTTCTCCTAGTAACAAGACTTGAGAACGCAATAATGCTGCCGCCTTGTGGCTGCTTCCCACAACAGCACTTTAAACCCAGTGCCAATGATTGCTTATATAGTCACAAGGACTGCAGGGTTGTAAATGACACAAGCCCTCAAAATATGCCCGGGGGTAGGGAATTGGCAAGAACATTCAACACATGAGAAATTTCCAAGAAGTCAATAAGAGGAGGGAAGTTGTACTCACTCTTTAAAAAAAAAAGGAAAAGAAAAAAAACGACATGCCTAAAGCTTAGTATAAGGAATTATTAGGCACATACAAATTCAAATTCAAAAAGGTTTCAGCTCACACCAGTCATTACCATCAGCAAAATGTCTACAAACTATAAATGCTGAAGGGGTTTTAGAGATATGTGTACCTTCTAGCTGCTGGTGGGATGTAAAGTGGTAACAGTAGTAACGCAAACTGAATCGAGCTGCTTGAAAAGGTAAAAATTGAGTTACCATATGGTGCGGCAGGGCACCTTTTGGGCCTATAACCTAAGACCACCAGATTCGGAAAGAGAGAGGCAGGCAAATGTGCATTGCAACAATACTGAAATAGCCAAGACATGGAAGCAAAAAAAAAGGTCCATAAACAGATGAATGGACAAAGACGAAGTGGGATACGTACCAAATGGAATAGTAGCCTCGGGAAAAAAATGAACAATGCCGTTTTCAGGACTACAGTTGAGCCTACAAATAATCATATAAGGTTAAGTAAGTCAAAAGGGTATGACAAATATCCTATGACATCATTTATACATGTTATCCTAAGATTGCTACCAATGAACATATTTCCACAGAAAAAGACACTCACAGACTTATCAAATAAACTAATGGCTAGCCAAAATGAAAGGTGGGAGGATGGGTAAATTAGGACTATGGGGTTAACATACATATACTAATGTATGTTAAATGTATATAAACATATAACATATGAACTATATAAATTATATAATCACCAATACCTTTAAAATATACATTCTGTAATCACATACATGCTAACAGGTTCGAAGATGAACAGACATATGTATGAATCATTGAGCAGATTCTGTACAGCCAGAAAACCACAACACTCTAATCAAATTTACTCCGATAAGAAATAGAAATTAAATTTAAAAAACAAACATAAGTTAGGAGACATAAACTTCTGGGGGCTTGTCCCAGGACATTGCACTCTAATTTACAGGCTCGGAACACTACCTCCAGGAAGACTGTGTTGTCCTAGTAACAAGACTTGAGAACGTAATAATGCTGCCGCCTTGTGGCTGCTTCCCACAACAGTAGCTTTAAACCCAGTGCCAATGGTTGCTTATATAGTCACAAGGACTGCAGGGCTGTAAAAGACACAGGCCCTCAAAAAATGCCCTGGGGTAGGGAATTGGCAAGAAAATTCAACACATGAGAAATTTTCAAGAAGTCAATAAGAGTACGGAAGTTGTACTCACTCTTTAAAAAAAAAGGAAAAGAAAAAAAGGACATGCCTAAAGCTCAGCATAAGGAATTATTAGCCACATGCGTATCCAACCTCCAAAAAGGTTTCAGCTCACACCAGTCATGACCATCAGCAAAAAGTCTACAAACTATAAATGCTGAAGGGGTTTTAGAGAACTGTGTACCTTCTAGCTGCTGTTTGGATGTAAAGTGGTAACAGCAGTAACGCAAACTGAATCGAGCTGCTTGAAAAGGTAAACATTGAGCTACCATATGATGCGGCAGGGCACCTTTTGGGCCTATAACCTAAGACCACCGGATTCGGAAAGACAGAGGCAGGCAAATGTGCACTGCAACAATATTGAAATAGCCAAGACATGGAAGCAAAAAAAAGGTCCATAAACAGATGAATGGACAAAGACGAAATGGTATACGTACCAAATGGAATAGTAGCCTCTGGAAAAAAATGAACAATGCCGTTTTCAGGACTAGAGTTGAGCCTAGAAATAATCATATAAGGTTAAGTAAGTCAAAAGGGTATGACAAATATCCTATGATATCATTTATACATGTTATCCTAAGATTGCTACCAATGAACATATTTCCACAAAAAAAGACACTCACAGACTTATCAAATAAACTAATGGTTAGCCAAAATGAAAGGTGGGAGGATGGGTAAATTAGGACTATGGGGTTAACATACATATACTAATGTATGTTAAATGTATATAAACATATAACATATGAACTATATAAAATATATAATCACCAAACCTTTAAAATATACATTCTGTAATCACATACATGATAACAGGTTCCGAAGATGAACAGATATATGTATGAATCATTGAGCAGATTCTGTACAGCCAATCAAAACACTCTAATCAAATTTACTCCGATAAGAAATAGAAATTAAATTTAAAAAGCAAACATAAGTTAGGAGACATAAACTTCTGGGGGCTTGTCCCAGCACATTCCACTCTAATTTACAACCTTGGAAAACTACCTCCAGGAAGACTCTGTTGCCCTAGTAAGAAGAGTTGAGAATGTAATAATGCTGCCGCCTTGTGGCTGTTTCCCACAACAGCAGCTTTAAACCCAGTGCCAAAGGTTGCTTAATAGTCACAAGGACTGAAGGGCTCTAAATGACACCTGCCTTCAAAAAATGCCCTGGGGTAGGGAATAGGCAAAAAAATTCAACACATGAGAAACTTTTCAAGAAGTCAATAAGAGGAGGGAAGTTGTACTCACTCTTTAAAACAAAAGGAAAAGAAAAAAATGACATGCCTAAAGCTCAGTATAAGGAATTATTAGCCACATGCAAATTCAAATTCAAAAAGGTTTCAGGTAACACCAGTCATGACCATCATCAAAAAGTCTACAAACTATAAATGCTGAAGGGGTTTTAGAGGAATGTGTACCTTCTAGCTGCTGGTGGGATGTAAAGAAGTAATACCACTAATGCAAACTGAATGGAGCTGCTTGAAAAGGTAAAAATTGAGTTACCATACGATGCGGCAGGGCACCTTTTGGGCCTATAACCTAAGACCACCAGAATCGGAAAGACAGAGGCAGGCAAATGTGCACTGCAACAATACTGAAATAGCCAAGACATGGAAGCAAAAAAAGGTACATAAACAGATGAATGGACAAAGACGAAATGGTATACGTACCAAATGGAATAGTAGCCTCTGGAAAAAAATGAACAATGCTGTTTTCAGGACTAGAGTTGAGCCTAGAAATAATCATATAAGGTTAAGTAAGTCAAAAGGATATGACAAATATCCTATGATATCATTTATACATGTTATCCTAAGATTGCTACCAATGAACATATTTCCACAGAAAAAGACACTCACAGACTTATCATATAAACTAATGGTTAGCCAATATGAAAGGTGGGAGGATGGGTAAATTAGGACTATGGGGTTAACATACATATACTAATGTATGTTAAATGTATATAAACATATAACATATAAATGATATGAATTATATATTCACCAATACCTTCAAAATATACATTCTGTAATCACATACATGGTAACAGGATCCGAAGATGAACAGACATATGTATGAATCATTGAGCAGATTCTGTACAGCCAGACAATCAAAACACTCTAATCAAATTTACTCTGATAAGAAATAGAAATTAAATTTAAAAAACAAACATAAGTTAGGAGACATAAACTTTTGGGGGCTTGTCCCAGCACATTGCACTCTAATTTACAAGCTCGGAACACTACCTCCAGGAAGACTGTGTTGTCCTAGTAACAAGACTTGAGAACGTAATAATGCTGCCGCCTTGTGGCTGCTTCCCACAACAGTAGCTTTAAACCCAGTGCCAATGGTTGCTTATATAGTCACAAGGACTGCAGGGCTGTAAAAGACACAGGCCCTCAAAAAATGCCCTAGGGTAGGGAATTGGCAAGAAAATTCAACACATGAGAAATTTTCAAAAGTCAATAAGAGTACGGAAGTTGAACTCACTCTTTAAAAAAAAAGGAAAAGAAAAAAAGGACATGCCTAAAGCTCAGCATAAGGAATTATTAGCCACATGCGTATCCAACCTCCAAAAAGGTTTCAGCTCACACCAGTCATGACCATCAGCAAAAAGTCTACAAACTATAAATGCTGAAGGGGTTTTAGAGAAGTGTGTACCTTCTAGCTGCTGGTGGGATATAAAGTCGTAACAGCACTAATGCAAACTGAATCGAGCTGCTTGAAAACGTAAAAATTGAGCTACCATATGATGCGGCAGGGCACCTTTTGGGCCTATAACCTAAGACCACCAGAATCGGAAAGACAGAGGCAGGCAAATGTGCACTGCAACAATACTGAAATAGCAAAGACATGGAAGCAAAAAAAAGGTCCATAAACAGGTGAATGGACAAAGAAGAAGTGGTATATGGACAGAATGGAAGAGTAGCCTCGGGAAAAAAATGAACAATGCCGTTTTCAGGACTAGAGTTGAGACTAGAAATAATCATATAAGGTTAAGTAAGACAAAAGGGTATTACAAATATCCTATGATATTATTTATACAAGTTTTCCTAAGATTGCTACCAATGAACATATTTCCACAGAAAAAGACACTCACAGACTTATCAAATAAACTAATGGTTAGCCAAAATGAAAGGTGGGAGGATGGGTAAATTAGGACTATGGGGTTAACATACATATACTAATGTAAGTTAAATGTATATAAACATATAACATATAAATGATATGAAGTATATATTCACCAATACCTTCAAAATATACATTCTGTAATCACATACATGGTAACAGGATCCGAAGATGAACAGACATATGTGTGAATCATTGAGCAGATTCTGTACAGCCAGACAATCAAAACACTCTAATCAAATTTACTCCGATAAGAAAGACAAATTAAATTTAAAAAACAAACATAAGTAAGGAGACATAAACTTCTGGGGGCTTGTCCCAGCACATTGCACTCTAATTTAAAAGCTCGGAACACTACCTCCAGGAAGACTCTGTTGTCCTAGTAACAAGACTTGAGAACGCAATAATGCTGCCGCCTTGCGGCTGCTTCCCACAACAGCACTTTAAACCCAGTGCCAATGATTGCTTATATAGTCACAAGGACTGCAGGGCTGTAAATGACACAAGCCCTCAAAATATGCCATGGGGTAGGGAATTGGCAAGAACATTCAACACATGAGAAATTTCCAAGAAGTCAATAAGAGGAGGGAAGTTGTACTCACTCTTTAAAAAAAAAAGGAAAAGAAAAAAAAGGACATGCCTAAAGCTTAGTATAAGGAATTATTAGCCACATACAAATTCAAATTCAAAAAGGTTTCAGCTCACACCAGTCATTACCATCAGCAAAATGTCTACAAACTATAAATGCTGAAGGGGTTTTAGAGATCTGTGTACCTTCTAGCTGCTGGTGGGATGTAAAGTGGAAACAGCAGTAACGCAAAATGAATCGAGCTGCTTGAAAAGGTAAAAATTGAGCTACCAAATGATGCGGCAGGGCACCTTTTAGGCCTATAACCTAAGACCACCAAAATTGGAAAGACAGAGGCAGGCAAATATGCACTGCAACAATACTGAAATAGCCAAGATATGGAAGCAAAAAAAAGGTCCATAAACAGATGAATGGACAAAGAAGAAGTGGTATACGGACAGAATGGAATAGTAGCCTCGGGAGAAAAATGAACAATGCTGTTTTCAGGACTACAGTTGAGCCTAGAAAAAATCATATAAGGTTAAGTAAGTCAAAAGGGTATGACAAATATCCTATGATATCATTTATACAAGTTTTCTTAAGATTGCTACCAATGAACATATTTCCACAGAAAAAGACACTCACAGACTTATCAAATAAACTAATGGTTAGCCAAAATGAAAGGTGGGGGGATGGGTAAGTTAGGACTATGGGGTTAACATACATATACTAATGTAAGTTAAATGTATATAAACATATAACATATAAACGATATGAATTATATAATCACCAATACCTTCAAAATATATATTCTGTAATCACATACTTGATAACAGGTTCCGAAGATGAACAGATATATGTATGAATCATTGAGCAGATTCTGTACAGCCAATCAAAACACTCTAATCAAATTTACTCCGATAAGAAATAGAAATTAAATTTAAAAAGCAAACATAAGTTAGGAGACATAAACTTCTGGGGGCTTGTCCCAGCACATTCCACTCTAATTTACAACCTTGGAAAACTACCTCCAGGAAGACTCTGTTGCCCTAGTAACAAGAGATGAGAACGTAATAATGCTGCCGCCTTGTGGCTCTTTCCCACAACAGCAGCTTTAAACCCAGTGCCAAAGGTTGCTTAATAGTCACAAGGACTGAAGGGCTCTAAATGACACCTGCCTTCAAAAAATGCCCTGGGGTAGGAAATAGGCAAAAAAATTCAACACATGAGAAACTTTTCAAGAAGTCAATAAGAGGAGGGAAGTTGTACTCACTCTTTAAAACAAAAGGAAAAGAAAAAAATGACATGCCTAAAGCTCAGTATAAGGAATTATTAGCCACATGCAAATTCAAATTCAAAAAGGTTTCAGGTAACACCACTCATGACCATCATCAAAAAGTCTACAAACTATAAATGCTGAAGGGGTTTTAGAGGAATGTGTACCTTCTAGCTGCTGGTGGGATGTAAAGAAGTAATACCACTAATGCAAACTGAATGGAGCTGCTTGAAAAGGTAAAAATTGAGTTACCATACGATGCGGCAGGGCACCTTTTGGGCCTATAACCTAAGACCACCAGAATCGGAAAGACAGAGGCAGGCAAATGTGCACTGCAACAATACTGAAATAGCCAAGACATGGAAGCAAAAAAAGGTCCATAAACAGATGAATGGACAAAGACGAAATGGTATACGTACCAAATGGAATAGTAGCCTCTGGAAAAAAATGAACAATGCTGTTTTCAGGACTAGAGTTGAGCCTAGAAATACTCATATAAGGTTAAGTAAGTCAAAAGGGTATGACAAATATCCTATGATATCATTTATACATGTTATCCTAAGATTGCTACCAATGAACATATTTCCACAGAAAAAGACACTCACAGACTTATCATATAAACTAATGGTTAGCCAAAATGAAAGGTGGGAGGATGGGTAAATTAGGACTATGGGGTTAACATACATATACTAATGTATGTTAAATGTATATAAACATATAACATATAAATGATATGAATTATATATTCACCAATACCTTCAAAATATACATTCTGTAATCACATACATGGTAACAGGATCCGAAGATGAACAGACATATGTATGAATCATTGAGCAGATTCTGTACAGCCAGAAAACCACAACACTCTAATCAAATTTACTCCGATAAGAAATAGAAATTAAATTTAAAACACAAACATAAGTTAGGAGACATAAACTTCTGGGGGCTTGTCCCAGGACATTGCACTCTAATTTACAGGCTCGGAACACTACCTCCAGGAAGACTGTGTTGTCCTAGTAACAAGACTTGAGAACGTAATAATGCTGCCGCCTTGTGGCTGCTTCCCACAACAGTAGCTTTAAACCCAGTACCAATGGTTGCTTATATAGTCACAAGGACTGCAGGGCTGTAAAAGACACAGGCCCTCAAAAAATGCCCTGGTGTAGGGAATAGGCAAGGAAATTCAACACATGAGAAATTTTCAAGAAGTCAATAAGAGTACGGAAGTTGTACTCACTCTAAAAAAAAAGGAAAAGAAAAAAAGGACATGCCTAAAGCTCAGCATAAGGAATTATTAGCCACATGTGTATCCAACCTCCAAAAAGGTTTCAGCTCACACCAGTCATGACCATCGGCAAAAAGTCTACAAACTATAAATGCTGAAGGGGTTTTAGAGAACTGTGTACCTTCTAGCTGCTGTTTGGATGTAAAGTGGTAACAGCAGTAACGCAAACTGAATCGAGCTGCTTGAAAAGGTAAACACTGAGCTACCATATGATGCGGCAGGGCACCTTTTGGGCCTATAACCTAAGACCACCGGATTCGGAAAGACAGAGGCAGGCAAATGTGCACTGCAACAATATTGAAATAGCCAAGACATGGAAGCAAAAAAAAGGTCCATAAACAGATGAAAGGACAAAGACGAAATGGTATACGTACCAAATGGAATAGTAGCCTCTGGAAAAAAATGAACAATGCCGTTTTCAGGACTAGAGTTGAGCCTAGAAATAATCATATAAGGTTAAGTAAGTCAAAAGGGTATGACAAATATCCTATGATATCATTTATACATGTTATCCTAAGATTGCTACCAATGAAAATATTTCCACTGAAAAAGACACTCACAGACTTATCAAATAAACTAATGGTTAGCCAAAATGAAAGGTGGGGGGATGGGTAAATTAGGACTATGGGGTTAACATACATATACTAATATAAGTTAAATGTATATAAACATATAACATATAAACGATATGAATTATATAATCACCAATACCTTCAAAATATATATTCTGTGATCACATACATGGTAACAGGATCCGAAGATGAACAGACATATGTATGAATCATTGAGCAGATTCTGTACAGCCAGACAATCAAAACACTCTAATCAAATTTACTCCGATAAGAAACAGAAATTAAATTTAAAAAAAAAACATAAGTTAGGAGACATAAACTTCTGGGGGCTTGTCCCAGCATATTGCACTCTACTTTACAAGCTCAGAACACTACCTCCAGGAAGACTCTGTTCTCCTAGTAACAAGACTTGAGAACGCAATAATGCTGCCGCCTTGTGGCTGCTTCCCACAACAGCACTTTAAACCCAGTGCCAATGATTGCTTATATAGTCACAAGGACTGCAGGGTTGTAAATGACACAAGCCCTCAAAATATGCCCGGGGGTAGGGAATTGGCAAGAACATTCAACACATGAGAAATTTCCAAGAAGTCAATAAGAGGAGGGAAGTTGTACTCACTCTTTAAAAAAAAAAGGAAAAGAAAAAAAACGACATGCCTAAAGCTTAGTATAAGGAATTATTAGGCACATACAAATTCAAATTCAAAAAGGTTTCAGCTCACACCAGTCATTACCATCAGCAAAATGTCTACAAACTATAAATGCTGAAGGGGTTTTAGAGATATGTGTACCTTCTAGCTGCTGGTGGGATGTAAAGTGGTAACAGTAGTAACGCAAACTGAATCGAGCTGCTTGAAAAGGTAAAAATTGAGTTACCATATGGTGCGGCAGGGCACCTTTTGGGCCTATAACCTAAGACCACCAGATTCGGAAAGAGAGAGGCAGGCAAATGTGCATTGCAACAATACTGAAATAGCCAAGACATGGAAGCAAAAAAAAAGGTCCATAAACAGATGAATGGACAAAGACGAAGTGGGATACGTACCAAATGGAATAGTAGCCTCGGGAAAAAAATGAACAATGCCGTTTTCAGGACTACAGTTGAGCCTACAAATAATCATATAAGGTTAAGTAAGTCAAAAGGGTATGACAAATATCCTATGACATCATTTATACATGTTATCCTAAGATTGCTACCAATGAACATATTTCCACAGAAAAAGACACTCACAGACTTATCAAATAAACTAATGGCTAGCCAAAATGAAAGGTGGGAGGATGGGTAAATTAGGACTATGGGGTTAACATACATATACTAATGTATGTTAAATGTATATAAACATATAACATATGAACTATATAAATTATATAATCACCAATACCTTTAAAATATACATTCTGTAATCACATACATGCTAACAGGTTCGAAGATGAACAGACATATGTATGAATCATTGAGCAGATTCTGTACAGCCAGAAAACCACAACACTCTAATCAAATTTACTCCGATAAGAAATAGAAATTAAATTTAAAAAACAAACATAAGTTAGGAGACATAAACTTCTGGGGGCTTGTCCCAGGACATTGCACTCTAATTTACAGGCTCGGAACACTACCTCCAGGAAGACTGTGTTGTCCTAGTAACAAGACTTGAGAACGTAATAATGCTGCCGCCTTGTGGCTGCTTCCCACAACAGTAGCTTTAAACCCAGTGCCAATGGTTGCTTATATAGTCACAAGGACTGCAGGGCTGTAAAAGACACAGGCCCTCAAAAAATGCCCTGGGGTAGGGAATTGGCAAGAAAATTCAACACATGAGAAATTTTCAAGAAGTCAATAAGAGTACGGAAGTTGTACTCACTCTTTAAAAAAAAAGGAAAAGAAAAAAAGGACATGCCTAAAGCTCAGCATAAGGAATTATTAGCCACATGCGTATCCAACCTCCAAAAAGGTTTCAGCTCACACCAGTCATGACCATCAGCAAAAAGTCTACAAACTATAAATGCTGAAGGGGTTTTAGAGAACTGTGTACCTTCTAGCTGCTGTTTGGATGTAAAGTGGTAACAGCAGTAACGCAAACTGAATCGAGCTGCTTGAAAAGGTAAACATTGAGCTACCATATGATGCGGCAGGGCACCTTTTGGGCCTATAACCTAAGACCACCGGATTCGGAAAGACAGAGGCAGGCAAATGTGCACTGCAACAATATTGAAATAGCCAAGACATGGAAGCAAAAAAAAGGTCCATAAACAGATGAATGGACAAAGACGAAATGGTATACGTACCAAATGGAATAGTAGCCTCTGGAAAAAAATGAACAATGCCGTTTTCAGGACTAGAGTTGAGCCTAGAAATAATCATATAAGGTTAAGTAAGTCAAAAGGGTATGACAAATATCCTACGATATCATTTATAAAAGTTATCCTAAGATTGCTACCCATGAACATATTTCCACAGAAAAAGACACTCACAGACTAATCAAATAAACTAATGGTTAGCCAAAATGAAAGGTGGGAGAATAGGTAAATTAGGACTATGGGGTTAACATACATATACTAATGTATGTTAAATGTATATAAACATATCACATATAAACTATATGCATTATATCATCACCAATAGCTTTAAAATATACATTCTGTAATCACGTACATGGTAGCAGGATACGAAGATGAACAGACATATGTATGAATCATTGAGCAGATTCTGTACAGCCAGACAATCAAAACACTCTAATCAAATTGACTCTGATAAGAAATAGAAATTAAATTTAAAAAGCAAACATAAGTTAGGAGACATAAACTTCTGGGGGCTTGTCCCAGCACATTCCACTCTAATTTACAACCTTGGAAAACTACCTCCAGGAAGACTCTGTTGCCCTAGTAACAAGAGTTGAGAACGTAATAATGCTGCCACCTTGTGGCTGTTTCCCACAACAGCAGCTTTAAACCCAGTGCCAAAGGTTGCTTAATAGTCACAATGACTGCAGGGCTCTAAATGACACCGGCCCTCAAAGAATGCCCTGGAGTAGGGAATAGGCAAAAAAATTCAACACATGAGTGACTTTTCAAGAAGTCAATAAGAGGAGGGAAGTTGTACTCACTCTTTAAAAAAAAAGGAAAAGAAAAAAAAGGACATGCCTAAAGCTCAGTATAAGGAATTATTAGCCACATGCAAATTCAAATTCAAAAAGGTTTCAGGTGACACCAGTCATGACCATCAGCAAAAAGTCTACAAACTATAAATGCTGAAGGGGTTTTAGAGAATTGTGTACATTCTAGCTGCTGGTGGGATGTAAAGTGGTAACAGCACTAACGCATACTGAATGGAGCTGCTTGAAAAGGTAAAAATTGAGTTACCATATGATGCGGCAGGGCACCTTTTGGGCCTATAACCTAAGACCACCAAAATCGGAAATACAGAGGCAGGCAAATGTGCACTGCAACAATACTGAAATACCCAAGACATGGAAGCAAAAAATGGTCCATAAACCGGTGAATGGACAAAGAAGAAGTGGTATATGGACAGAATGGAAGAGTAGCCTCGGGAAAAAAATGAACAATGCCGTTTTCAGAACTACAGTTGAGACTAGAAATAGTCATATAAGGTTAAGTAAGTCAAAAGGGTGTGACAAATATCCTATGAAATCATTTATACATGTTTTCCTAAGATTACTACCAATGAACATATTTCCACAGAAAAACACACTCACAGACTTATCAAAAATACTAACGGTTAGCCAAAATGAAAGGTGGGAGGATGGGTAAATTAGGACTATGGGGTTAACATACATATACTAATGTAAGTTAAATGTATATAAACATATAACATATAAATGATATGAATTATATAATCACCAATCCCTTCAAAATATACATTCTGTAATCACATACATGGTAACAGGATCCGCAGATGAACAGACATATGTATGAATCATTGAGCAGATTCTGTACAGCCAGACAATCAAAACACTCTAATCAAATTTACTCCGATAAAAAGTAGAAGTTAAATTTAAAAAACAAACATAAGTAAGGAGACATAAACTTCTGGGGGCTTGTCCCAGCACATTCCACTCTAATTTACAACCTCGGAACACTACCTCCAGGAAGACTCTGCTTCCCTATTAACAAGAGTTGAGAACCTAATAATGCTGCTGCCTTGTGGCTATTTCCCACAACAGCAGCTTTAAACCCAGTGCAAATGGTTGCTTATATTGTCACAAGGACTGCAGGGCTGTAAATGATACAGGCCCTCAAAAAATGCCTTGGGGTAGGGAATAGGCAAGAAAATTCAACACATGAGAAATTTTTCAAGAAGTCAATTAAGAGGAGGGAGGTTGTAATCAATCTCTAAAAAAGAAAGGAAAAGAAAAAAAACGGCATGCCTAAAGCTCAGTAAAGGAAATTATTAGGCACATGCAAATTCAAATTCAATAAGGTTTCAGCTCACACCAGTCATGACCATCAGCAAAAAATCTACAAACTATAAATGCTGAACGGGTTTTAGAGAACTGTGTACCTTCTAGGTTCCGGTGGGATGTAAACTGGTAAGAGCACTAACGAAAACTGAATGCAGCTACTTGAAAAGGTAAAAATTGAGTTACCGTATGATGCGGCAGGGCACCTTTTGGGCCTATAATATAAGACCACCAAAATCGGAAAGACAGATGCAGGCAAATATGCACTGCAACAATATTGAAATAGCCAAGACATAGAAGCAAAAAAAAGCTCCATAAACAAATGAATGGACAAAGACGAAGTGGTATACGTACCAAATGGAATAGTAGCCTCGGGAAAAAAATGAACAATGCCGTTTTCATGACTACAGTTGAGCCTAGAAATAATCATATAAGGGTAAGTTAGTCAAAAGGGTATGACAAATATCCTATGATATCATTTATACATGTTATCCTAAGATTGCTACCAATGAACATATTTCCACAAAAAAAGACACTCACAGACTTATCAAATAAACTAATGGTTAGCCAAAATGAAAGGTGGGAGGATGGGTAAATTAGGACTATGGGGTTAACATACATATACTAATGTATGTTAAATGTATATAAACATATAACATATGAACTATATAAAATATATAATCACCAAACCTTTAAAATATACATTCTGTAATCACATACATGATAACAGGTTCCGAAGATGAACAGATATATGTATGAATCATTGAGCAGATTCTGTACAGCCAATCAAAACACTCTAATCAAATTTACTCCGATAAGAAATAGAAATTAAATTTAAAAAGCAAACATAAGTTAGGAGACATAAACTTCTGGGGGCTTGTCCCAGCACATTCCACTCTAATTTACAACCTTGGAAAACTACCTCCAGGAAGACTCTGTTGCCCTAGTAAGAAGAGTTGAGAATGTAATAATGCTGCCGCCTTGTGGCTGTTTCCCACAACAGCAGCTTTAAACCCAGTGCCAAAGGTTGCTTAATAGTCACAAGGACTGAAGGGCTCTAAATGACACCTGCCTTCAAAAAATGCCCTGGGGTAGGGAATAGGCAAAAAAATTCAACACATGAGAAACTTTTCAAGAAGTCAATAAGAGGAGGGAAGTTGTACTCACTCTTTAAAACAAAAGGAAAAGAAAAAAATGACATGCCTAAAGCTCAGTATAAGGAATTATTAGCCACATGCAAATTCAAATTCAAAAAGGTTTCAGGTAACACCAGTCATGACCATCATCAAAAAGTCTACAAACTATAAATGCTGAAGGGGTTTTAGAGGAATGTGTACCTTCTAGCTGCTGGTGGGATGTAAAGAAGTAATACCACTAATGCAAACTGAATGGAGCTGCTTGAAAAGGTAAAAATTGAGTTACCATACGATGCGGCAGGGCACCTTTTGGGCCTATAACCTAAGACCACCAGAATCGGAAAGACAGAGGCAGGCAAATGTGCACTGCAACAATACTGAAATAGCCAAGACATGGAAGCAAAAAAAGGTCCATAAACAGATGAATGGACAAAGACGAAATGGTATACGTACCAAATGGAATAGTAGCCTCTGGAAAAAAATGAACAATGCTGTTTTCAGGACTAGAGTTGAGCCTAGAAATAATCATATAAGGTTAAGTAAGTCAAAAGGATATGACAAATATCCTATGATATCATTTATACATGTTATCCTAAGATTGCTACCAATGAACATATTTCCACAGAAAAAGACACTCACAGACTTATCATATAAACTAATGGTTAGCCAATATGAAAGGTGGGAGGATGGGTAAATTAGGACTATGGGGTTAACATACATATACTAATGTATGTTAAATGTATATAAACATATAACATATAAATGATATGAATTATATATTCACCAATACCTTCAAAATATACATTCTGTAATCACATACATGGTAACAGGATCCGAAGATGAACAGACATATGTATGAATCATTGAGCAGATTCTGTACAGCCAGACAATCAAAACACTCTAATCAAATTTACTCTGATAAGAAATAGAAATTAAATTTAAAAAACAAACATAAGTTAGGAGACATAAACTTTTGGGGGCTTGTCCCAGCACATTGCACTCTAATTTACAAGCTCGGAACACTACCTCCAGGAAGACTGTGTTGTCCTAGTAACAAGACTTGAGAACGTAATAATGCTGCCGCCTTGTGGCTGCTTCCCACAACAGTAGCTTTAAACCCAGTGCCAATGGTTGCTTATATAGTCACAAGGACTGCAGGGCTGTAAAAGACACAGGCCCTCAAAAAATGCCCTAGGGTAGGGAATTGGCAAGAAAATTCAACACATGAGAAATTTTCAAAAGTCAATAAGAGTACGGAAGTTGAACTCACTCTTTAAAAAAAAAGGAAAAGAAAAAAAGGACATGCCTAAAGCTCAGCATAAGGAATTATTAGCCACATGCGTATCCAACCTCCAAAAAGGTTTCAGCTCACACCAGTCATGACCATCAGCAAAAAGTCTACAAACTATAAATGCTGAAGGGGTTTTAGAGAAGTGTGTACCTTCTAGCTGCTGGTGGGATATAAAGTCGTAACAGCACTAATGCAAACTGAATCGAGCTGCTTGAAAACGTAAAAATTGAGCTACCATATGATGCGGCAGGGCACCTTTTGGGCCTATAACCTAAGACCACCAGAATCGGAAAGACAGAGGCAGGCAAATGTGCACTGCAACAATACTGAAATAGCAAAGACATGGAAGCAAAAAAAAGGTCCATAAACAGGTGAATGGACAAAGAAGAAGTGGTATATGGACAGAATGGAAGAGTAGCCTCGGGAAAAAAATGAACAATGCCGTTTTCAGGACTAGAGTTGAGACTAGAAATAATCATATAAGGTTAAGTAAGACAAAAGGGTATTACAAATATCCTATGATATTATTTATACAAGTTTTCCTAAGATTGCTACCAATGAACATATTTCCACAGAAAAAGACACTCACAGACTTATCAAATAAACTAATGGTTAGCCAAAATGAAAGGTGGGAGGATGGGTAAATTAGGACTATGGGGTTAACATACATATACTAATGTAAGTTAAATGTATATAAACATATAACATATAAATGATATGAAGTATATATTCACCAATACCTTCAAAATATACATTCTGTAATCACATACATGGTAACAGGATCCGAAGATGAACAGACATATGTGTGAATCATTGAGCAGATTCTGTACAGCCAGACAATCAAAACACTCTAATCAAATTTACTCCGATAAGAAAGACAAATTAAATTTAAAAAACAAACATAAGTAAGGAGACATAAACTTCTGGGGGCTTGTCCCAGCACATTGCACTCTAATTTAAAAGCTCGGAACACTACCTCCAGGAAGACTCTGTTGTCCTAGTAACAAGACTTGAGAACGCAATAATGCTGCCGCCTTGCGGCTGCTTCCCACAACAGCACTTTAAACCCAGTGCCAATGATTGCTTATATAGTCACAAGGACTGCAGGGCTGTAAATGACACAAGCCCTCAAAATATGCCATGGGGTAGGGAATTGGCAAGAACATTCAACACATGAGAAATTTCCAAGAAGTCAATAAGAGGAGGGAAGTTGTACTCACTCTTTAAAAAAAAAAGGAAAAGAAAAAAAAGGACATGCCTAAAGCTTAGTATAAGGAATTATTAGCCACATACAAATTCAAATTCAAAAAGGTTTCAGCTCACACCAGTCATTACCATCAGCAAAATGTCTACAAACTATAAATGCTGAAGGGGTTTTAGAGATCTGTGTACCTTCTAGCTGCTGGTGGGATGTAAAGTGGAAACAGCACTAACGCAAACTGAATCGAGCTGCTTGAAAAGGTAAAAATTGAGCTACCAAATGATGCGGAAGGGCACCTTTTAGGCCTATAACCTAAGACCACCAAAATTGGAAAGACAGAGGCAGGCAAATATGCACTGCAACAATACTGAAATAGCCAAGATATGGAAGCAAAAAAAAGGTCCATAAACAGATGAATGGACAAAGAAGAAGTGGTATACGGACAGAATGGAATAGTAGCCTCGGGAGAAAAATGAACAATGCTGTTTTCAGGACTACAGTTGAGCCTAGAAAAAATCATATAAGGTTAAGTAAGTCAAAAGGGTATGACAAATATCCTATGATATCATTTATACAAGTTTTCTTAAGATTGCTACCAATGAACATATTTCCACAGAAAAAGACACTCACAGACTTATCAAATAAACTAATGGTTAGCCAAAATGAAAGGTGGGGGGATGGGTAAGTTAGGACTATGGGGTTAACATACATATACTAATGTAAGTTAAATGTATATAAACATATAACATATAAACGATATGAATTATATAATCACCAATACCTTCAAAATATATATTCTGTAATCACATACTTGATAACAGGTTCCGAAGATGAACAGATATATGTATGAATCATTGAGCAGATTCTGTACAGCCAATCAAAACACTCTAATCAAATTTACTCCGATAAGAAATAGAAATTAAATTTTAAAAGCAAACATAAGTTAGGAGACATAAACTTCTGGGGGCTTGTCCCAGCACATTCCACTCTAATTTACAACCTTGGAAAACTACCTCCAGGAAGACTCTGTTGCCCTAGTAACAAGAGATGAGAACGTAATAATGCTGCCGCCTTGTGGCTCTTTCCCACAACAGCAGCTTTAAACCCAGGGCCAAAGGTTGCTTAATAGTCACAAGGACTGAAGGGCTCTAAATGACACCTGCCTTCAAAAAATGCCCTGGGGTAGGAAATAGGCAAAAAAATTCAACACATGAGAAACTTTTCAAGAAGTCAATAAGAGGAGGGAAGTTGTACTCACTCTTTAAAACAAAAGGAAAAGAAAAAAATGACATGCCTAAAGCTCAGTATAAGGAATTATTAGCCACATGCAAATTCAAATTCAAAAAGGTTTCAGGTAACACCACTCATGACCATCATCAAAAAGTCTACAAACTATAAATGCTGAAGGGGTTTTAGAGGAATGTGTACCTTCTAGCTGCTGGTGGGATGTAAAGAAGTAATACCACTAATGCAAACTGAATGGAGCTGCTTGAAAAGGTAAAAATTGAGTTACCATACGATGCGGCAGGGCACCTTTTGGGCCTATAACCTAAGACCACCAGAATCGGAAAGACAGAGGCAGGCAAATGTGCACTGCAACAATACTGAAATAGCCAAGACATGGAAGCAAAAAAAGGTCCATAAACAGATGAATGGACAAAGACGAAATGGTATACGTACCAAATGGAATAGTAGCCTCTGGAAAAAAATGAACAATGCTGTTTTCAGGACTAGAGTTGAGCCTAGAAATACTCATATAAGGTTAAGTAAGTCAAAAGGGTATGACAAATATCCTATGATATCATTTATACATGTTATCCTAAGATTGCTACCAATGAACATATTTCCACAGAAAAAGACACTCACAGACTTATCATATAAACTAATGGTTAGCCAAAATGAAAGGTGGGAGGATGGGTAAATTAGGACTATGGGGTTAACATACATATACTAATGTATGTTAAATGTATATAAACATATAACATATAAATGATATGAATTATATATTCACCAATACCTTCAAAATATACATTCTGTAATCACATACATGGTAACAGGATCCGAAGATGAACAGACATATGTATGAATCATTGAGCAGATTCTGTACAGCCAGAAAACCACAACACTCTAATCAAATTTACTCCGATAAGAAATAGAAATTAAATTTAAAACACAAACATAAGTTAGGAGACATAAACTTCTGGGGGCTTGTCCCAGGACATTGCACTCTAATTTACAGGCTCGGAACACTACCTCCAGGAAGACTGTGTTGTCCTAGTAACAAGACTTGAGAACGTAATAATGCTGCCGCCTTGTGGCTGCTTCCCACAACAGTAGCTTTAAACCCAGTACCAATGGTTGCTTATATAGTCACAAGGACTGCAGGGCTGTAAAAGACACAGGCCCTCAAAAAATGCCCTGGTGTAGGGAATAGGCAAGGAAATTCAACACATGAGAAATTTTCAAGAAGTCAATAAGAGTACGGAAGTTGTACTCACTCTAAAAAAAAAGGAAAAGAAAAAAAGGACATGCCTAAAGCTCAGCATAAGGAATTATTAGCCACATGTGTATCCAACCTCCAAAAAGGTTTCAGCTCACACCAGTCATGACCATCGGCAAAAAGTCTACAAACTATAAATGCTGAAGGGGTTTTAGAGAACTGTGTACCTTCTAGCTGCTGTTTGGATGTAAAGTGGTAACAGCAGTAACGCAAACTGAATCGAGCTGCTTGAAAAGGTAAACACTGAGCTACCATATGATGCGGCAGGGCACCTTTTGGGCCTATAACCTAAGACCACCGGATTCGGAAAGACAGAGGCAGGCAAATGTGCACTGCAACAATATTGAAATAGCCAAGACATGGAAGCAAAAAAAAGGTCCATAAACAGATGAAAGGACAAAGACGAAATGGTATACGTACCAAATGGAATAGTAGCCTCTGGAAAAAAATGAACAATGCCGTTTTCAGGACTAGAGTTGAGCCTAGAAATAATCATATAAGGTTAAGTAAGTCAAAAGGGTATGACAAATATCCTATGATATCATTTATACATGTTATCCTAAGATTGCTACCAATGAAAATATTTCCACTGAAAAAGACACTCACAGACTTATCAAATAAACTAATGGTTAGCCAAAATGAAAGGTGGGGGGATGGGTAAATTAGGACTATGGGGTTAACATACATATACTAATATAAGTTAAATGTATATAAACATATAACATATAAATGATATGAATTATATAATCACCAATACCTTCAAAATATACATTCTGTAATCACATACATGGTAACAGGATCCGAAGATGAACAGACATATGTATGAATCATTGAACAGATTCTGTACAGCCAGACAATCAAAACACTCTAATCAAATTTACTCCGATAAAAAATACAAATTAAATTTAAAAAAAAAACATAAGTTAGGAGACATAGACTTCTGGGGGCTTGTCCCAGCATATTGCACTCTAATTTACAAGCTCAGAACACTATCCCCAGGAAGACTCTGTTCTCCTAGTAACAAGACTTGAGAACGCAATAATGCTGCCGCCTTGTGACTGCTTCCCACAACAGCACTTTAAACCCAGTGCCAATGATTGCTTATATAGTCACAAGGACTGCAGGGTTGTAAATGACACAAGCCCTCAAAATATGCCCTGGGGTAGGGAATTGGCAAGAACATTCAACACATGAGAAATTTCCAAGAAGTCAATAAGAGGAGGGAAGTTGTACTCACTCTTTAAAAAAAAAAGGAAAAGAAAAAAAAGGACATGCCTAAAGCTTAGTATAAGGAATTATTAGCCACATACAAATTCAAATTCAAAAAGGTTTCAGCTCACACCAGTCATTACCATCAGCAAAATGTCTACAAAGTATAAATGCTGAAGGGGTTTTAGAGATCTGTGTACCTTCTAGCTGCTGGTGGGATGTAAAGTGGAAACAGCACTAACGCAAACTGAATCGAGCTGCTTGAAAAGGTAAAAATTGAGCTACCAAATGATGGGGCAGGGCACCTTTTGGGCCTATAACCTAAGACCACCAAAATTGGAAAGACAGAGGCAGGCAAATATGCACTGCAACAATACTGAAATGGCCAAGATATGGAAGCAAAAAAAAGGTCCATAAACAGATGAATGGACAAAGAAGAAGTGGTATACGGACAGAATGGAATAGTAGCCTCGGGAGAAAAATGAACAATGCTGTTTTCAGGACTACAGTTGAGCCTAGAAAAAATCATATAAGGTTAAGTAAGTCAAAAGGGTATGACAAATATCCTATGATATCATTTATACATGTTATCCTAAGATTGCTACCAATGAACATATTTCCACAGAAAAAGACACTCACAGACTTATCAAATAAACTAATGGCTAGCCAAAATGAAAGGTGGGAGGATGGGTAAATTAGGACAATGGGGTTAAAATACATATACTAATGTATGTTAAATGTATATAAACATATAACATATGAAATATATAAATCATATAATCACCAATACCTTTAAAATATACATTCTGTAATCACATACATGCTAACAGGTTCGAAGATGAACAGACATATGTATGAATCATTGAGCAGATTCTGTACAGCCAGAAAACCACAACACTCTAATCAAATTTACTCCGATAAGAAATAGAAATTAAATTTAAAAAACAAACATAAGTTAGGAGACATAAACTTCTGAGGGCTTGTCCCAGCACATTGCACTCTAATTTACAAGCTCGGAACACTACCTCCAGGAAGACTGTGTTGTCCTAGTAACAAGACTTGAGAACGTAATAATGCTGCCGCCTTGTGGCTGCTTCCCACAACAGTAGCTTTAAACCCAGTGCCAATGGTTGCTTATATAGTCACAAGGACTGCAGGGCTGTAAAAGACACAGGCCCTCAAAAAATGCCCTGGGGTATTGAATTGGCAAGAAAATTCAACACATGAGAAATTTTCAAGAAGTCAATAAGAGGAGGGAAGTTGTAGTCACTCTTTAAAAAAAAAGAAAAAGAAAAAAAGGACATGCCTAAAGCTCAGCATAAGGAATTATTAGCCACATGCGTATCCAACCTCCAAAAAGGTTTCAGCTCACACCAGTCATGACCATCAGCAAAAAGTCTACAAACTATAAATGCTGAAGGGGTTTTAGAGAACTGTGTACCCTCTAGCTGCTGGTGGGATGTAAAGTGGTAACAGCAGTAACGCAAACTGAATCGAGCTGCTTGAAAAGGTAAACATTGAGCTACCATATGATGCGGCAGGGCACATTTTGGGCCTATAACCTAAGACCACCGGAATCGGAAAGACAGAGGCAGGCAAATGTGCACTGCAACAATACTGAAATAGCCAAGACATGGAAGCAAAAAAAAAGGTCCATAAACAGATGAATGGACAAAGAAGAAGTGGGATACGTACCAAATGGAATAGTAGCCTCGGGAAAAAAATGAACAATGCCGTTTTCAGGACTACAGTTGAGCCTAGAAATAATCATATAAGGTTAAGTAAGTCAAAAGGGTATGACAAATATCCTATGATATCATTAATACATGTTATCCTAAGATTGCTACCAATGAACATATTTCCACAGAAAAAGACACTCACAGACTTATCAAATAAACTAATGGTTAGCCAAAATGAAAGGTGGGAGGATGGGTAAATTAGGACAATGGGGTTAACATACATATACTAATGTATGTTAAATGTATATAAACATATAATATATAAACTATATAAATAATATAATCACCAATACCTTTAAAATATACATTCTGTAATCACATACATGCTAACAGGTTCCGAAGATGAACAGATATATGTATGAATCATTGAACAGATTCTGTACAGCCAGACAATCAAAACACTCTAATCAAATTTACTCCGATAAAAAATACAAATTAAATTTAAAAAACAAACATAAGTAAGGAGACATAAACTTCTGGGGGCTTGTCCCAGCACATTGCACTCTAATTTAAAAGCTCGGAACACTACCTCCAGGAAGACTCTGTTGTCCTAGTAACAAGACTTGAGAACGTAATAATGCTGCCGCCTTGTGGCTGTCTCCAAAAACAGCACCTTTAAACCCAGTGCCAATGGTTGCTTATATAGTCACAAGGACTGCACGGTTGTAAATGACACAGGCACTCAAAAAATGCCCTGGGGTAGGGAATAGGCAAGAAAATTCAACACATAAGAAACTTTTCAAGAAATCAATAAGAGGAGGGAAGTTGTACTCACTCTTTAAAAAAAAAAGGAAAAGAAAAAATAGGACATGCCTAAAGCTCAGCATAAGGAATTATTAGCCACATGCGTATCCAACCTAGAAAAAGGTTTCAGCTCACACCAGTCATGACCATCAGCAAAAAGTCTACAAACTATAAATGCTGAAGGGGTTTTAGAGAAGTGTGTACCTTCTAGCTGCTGGTGGGATATAAAGTCGTAACAGCACTAATGCAAACTGAATCGAGCTGCTTGAAAACGTAAAAATTGAGCTACCATATGATGCGGCAGGGCACCTTTTGGGCCTATAACCTAAGACCACCAGAATCGGAAAGACAGAGGCAGGCAAATGTGCACTGCAACAATACTGAAATAGCAAAGACATGGAAGCAAAAAAAAAGGTCCATAAACAGATGAATGGACAAAGACGAAGTGGGATACGTACCAAATGGAATAGTAGCCTCGGGAAAAAAATGAACAATGCCGTTTTCACGACTACAGTTGAGCCTAGAAATAATCATATAAGGTTAAGTAAGTCAAAAGGGTATGACAAATATCCTATGACATCATTTATACATGTTACCCTAAGATTGCTACCAATGAACATATTTCCACAGAAAAAGACACTCACAGACTTATCAAATAAACTAATGGCTAGCCAAAATGAAAGGTGGGAGGATGGGTAAATTAGGACAATGGGGTTAAAATACATATACTAATGTATGTTAAATGTATATAAACATATAACATATGAAATATATAAATAATATAATCACCAATACCTTTAAAATATACATTCTGTAATCACATACATGCTAACAGGTTCGAAGATGAACAGACATATGTATGAATCATTGAGCAGATTCTGTACAGCCAGAAAACCACAACACTCTAATCAAATTTACTCCGATAAGAAATAGAAATTAAATTTAAAAAACAAACATAAGTTAGGAGACATAAACTTCTGGGGGCTTGTCCCAGCACATTGCACTCTAATTTACAAGCTCGGAACACTACCTCCAGGAAGACTGTGTTGTCCTAGTAACAAGACTTGAGAACGTAATAATGCTGCCGCCATGTGGCTGCTTCCCACAACAGTAGCTTTAAACCCAGTGCCAATGGTTGCTTATATAGTCACAAGGACTGCAGGGCTGTAAAAGACACAGGCCCTCAAAAAATGCCCTGGGGTATGGAATTGGCAAGAAAATTCAACACATGAGTAACTTTTCAAGAAGTCAATAAGAGGAGGGAAGTTGTACTCACTCTTTAAAAAAAAAGGAAAAGAAAAAAAAAGGACATGCCTAAAGCTCAGTATAAGGAATTATTAGCCACATGCAAATTCAAATTCAAAAAGGTTTCAGGTGACACCAGTCATGACCATCAGCAAAAAGTCTACAAACTATAAATGCTGAAGGGGTTTTAGAGAATTGTGTACATTCTAGCTGCTGGTGGGATGTAAAGTGGTAACAGCACTAACGCATACTGAATGGAGCTGCTTGAAAAGGTAAAAATTGAGTTACCATATGATGCGGCAGGGCACCTTTTGGGCCTATAACCTAAGACCACCAAAATCGGAAATACAGAGGCAGGCAAATGTGCACTGCAACAATACTGAAATACCCAAGACATGGAAGCAAAAAATGGTCCATAAACAGGTGAATGGACAAAGAAGAAGTGGTATATGGACAGAATGGAAGAGTAGCCTCGGGAAAAAAATGAACAATGCCGTTTTCAGAACTACAGTTGAGACTAGAAATAGTCATATAAGGTTAAGTAAGTCAAAAGGGTGTGACAAATATCCTATGAAATCATTTATACATGTTTTCCTAAGATTACTACCAATGAACATATTTCCACAGAAAAAGACAGTCACAGACTTATCAAAAATACTAACGGTTAGCCAAAATGAAAGGTGGGAGGATGGGTAAATTAGGACTATGGGGTTAACCAATATATACTAATGTATGTTAAATGTATATAAACATATAACATATGAACTATATAAATTATATAATCACCAAACCTTTAAAATATACATTCTGTAATCACATACATAATAACAGGTTCCGAAGATGAACAGATATATGTATGAATCATTGAGCAGATTCTGTACAGCCAATCAAAACACTCTAATCAAATTTACTCCGATAAGAAATAGAAATTAAATTTAAAAAGCAAACATAAGTTAGGAGACATAAACTTCTGGGGGCTTGTCCCAGCACATTCCACTCTAATTTACAACCTTGGAAAACTACCTCCAGGAAGACTCTGTTGCCCTAGTAAGAAGAGGTGAGAACGTAATAATGCTGCCGCCTTGTGGCTGTTTCCCACAACAGCAGCTTTAAACCCAGTGCCAAAGGTTGCTTAATAGTCACAAGGACTGAAGGGCTCTAAATGACACCTGCCTTCAAAAAATGCCCTGGGGTAGGGAATAGGCAAAAAAATTCAACACATGAGAAACTTCTCAAGAAGTCAATAAGAGGAGGGAAGTTGTACTCACTCTTTAAAACAAAAGGAAAAGAAAAAAATGACATGCCTAAAGCTCAGTATAAGGGAATTATTAGCCACATGCAAATTCAAATTCAAAAAGGTTTCAGGTAACACCAGTCATGACCATCATCAAAAAGTCTACAAACTATAAATGCTGAAGGGGTTTTAGAGGAATGTGTACCTTCTAGCTGCTGGTGGGATGTAAAGAAGTAATACCACTAATGAAACTGAATGGAGCTGCTTGAAAAGGTAAAAATTGAGTTACCATACGATGCAGCAGGGCACCTTTTGGGCCTATAACCTAAGACCACCAGAATCGGAAAGACAGAGGCAGGCAAATGTGCACTGCAACAATACTGAAATAGCCAAGACATGGAAGCAAAAAAAGGTCCATAAACAGATGAATGGACAAAGACGAAATGGTATACATACCAAATGGAATAGTAGCCTCTGGAAAACAATGAACAATGCCGTTTTCAGGACTAGAGTTGAGCCTAGAAATAATCATATAAGGTTAAGTAAGTCAAAAGGGTATGACAAATATCCTATGATATCATTTATACATGTTATCCTAAGATTGCTACCAATGAACATATTTCCACAGAAAAAGACACTCACAGACTTATCAAATAAACTAATGGTTAGCCAAAATGAAAGGTGGGGGGATGGGTAAATTAGGACTATGGGGTTAACATACATATACTAATATAAGTTAAATGTATATAAACATATAACATATAAATGATATGAATTATATAATCACCAATACCTTCAAAATATACATTCTGTAATCACATACATGGTAACAGGATCCGAAGATGAACAGACATATGTATGAATCATTGAACAGATTCTGTACAGCCAGACAATCAAAACACTCTAATCAAATTTACTCCGATAAAAAATACAAATTAAATTTAAAAAACAAACATAAGTAAGGAGACATAAACTTCTGGGGGCTTGTCCCAGCACATTGCACTCTAATTTAAAAGCTCGGAACACTACCTCCAGGAAGACTCTGTTGTCCTAGTAACAAGACTTGAGAACGTAATAATGCTGCCGCCTTGTGGCTGTCTCCAAAAACAGCACCTTTAAACCCAGTGCCAATGGTTGCTTATATAGTCACAAGGACTGCACGGTTGTAAATGACACAGGCACTCAAAAAATGCCCTGGGGTAGGGAATAGGCAAGAAAATTCAACACATAAGAAACTTTTCAAGAAATCAATAAGAGGAGGGAAGTTGTACTCACTCTTTTTAAAAAAAGGAAAAGAAAAAATAGGACATGCCTAAAGCTCAGCATAAGGAATTATTAGCCACATGCGTATCCAACCTCCAAAAAGGTTTCAGCTCACACCAGTCATGACCATCAGCAAAAAGTCTACAAACTATAAATGCTGAAGGGGTTTTAGAGAAGTGTGTACCTTCTAGCTGCTGGTGGGATACAAAGTCGTAACAGCACTAATGCAAACTGAATCGAGCTGCTTGAAAACGTAAAAATTGAGCTACCATATGATGCGGCAGGGCACCTTTTGGGCCTATAACCTAAGACCACCAGAATCGGAAAGACAGAGGCAGGCAAATGTGCACTGCAACAATACTGAAATAGCAAAGACATGGAAGCAAAAAAAAGGTCCATAAACAGGTGAATGGACAAAGAAGAAGTGGTATATGGACAGAATGGAAGAGTAGCCTCGGGAAAAAAATGAACAATGCCGTTTTCAGGACTAGAGTTGAGACTAGAAATAATCATATAAGGTTAAGTAAGACAAAAGGGTATTACAAATATCCTATGATATTATTTATACAAGTTTTCCTAAGATTGCTACCAATGAACATATTTCCACAGAAAAAGACACTCACAGACTTATCAAATAAACTAATGGTTAGCCAAAATGAAAGGTGGGAGGATGGGTAAATTAGGACTATGGGGTTAACATACATATACTAATATAAGTTAAATGTATATAAACATATAACATATAAATGATATGAATTATATAATCACCAATACCTTCAAAATATACATTCTGTAATCACATACATGGTAACAGGATCCGAAGATGAACAGACATATGTATGAATCATTGAGCAGATTCTGTACAGCCAGACAATCAAAACACTCTAATCAAATTTACTCCGATAAGAAATAGAAATTAAATTTAAAAAAAAAACATAAGTTAGGAGACATAGACTTCTGGGGGCTTGTCCCAGCATATTGCACTCTAATTTACAAGCTCAGAACACTATCCCCAGGAAGACTCTGTTCTCCTAGTAACAAGACTTGAGAACGCAATAATGCTGCCGCCTTGTGACTGCTTCCCACAACAGCACTTTAAACCCAGTGCCAATGATTGCTTATATAGTCACAAGGACTGCAGGGTTGTAAATGACACAAGCCCTCAAAATATGCCCTGGGGTAGGGAATTGGCAAGAACATTCAACACATGAGAAATTTCCAAGAAGTCAATAAGAGGAGGGAAGTTGTACTCACTCTTTAAAAAAAAAAGGAAAAGAAAAAAAAGGACATGCCTAAAGCTTAGTATAAGGAATTATTAGCCACATACAAATTCAAATTCAAAAAGGTTTCAGCTCACACCAGTCATTACCATCAGCAAAATGTCTACAAAGTATAAATGCTGAAGGGGTTTTAGAGATCTGTGTACCTTCTAGCTGCTGGTGGGATGTAAAGTGGAAACAGCACTAACGCAAACTGAATCGAGCTGCTTGAAAAGGTAAAAATTGAGCTACCAAATGATGGGGCAGGGCACCTTTTGGGCCTATAACCTAAGACCACCAAAATTGGAAAGACAGAGGCAGGCAAATATGCACTGCAACAATACTGAAATGGCCAAGATATGGAAGCAAAAAAAAGGTCCATAAACAGATGAATGGACAAAGAAGAAGTGGTATACGGACAGAATGGAATAGTAGCCTCGGGAGAAAAATGAACAATGCTGTTTTCAGGACTACAGTTGAGCCTAGAAAAAATCATATAAGGTTAAGTAAGTCAAAAGGGTATGACAAATATCCTATGATATCATTTATACATGTTATCCTAAGATTGCTACCAATGAACATATTTCCACAGAAAAAGACACTCACAGACTTATCAAATAAACTAATGGCTAGCCAAAATGAAAGGTGGGAGGATGGGTAAATTAGGACAATGGGGTTAAAATACATATACTAATGTATGTTAAATGTATATAAACATATAACATATGAAATATATAAATCATATAATCACCAATACCTTTAAAATATACATTCTGTAATCACATACATGCTAACAGGTTCGAAGATGAACAGACATATGTATGAATCATTGAGCAGATTCTGTACAGCCAGAAAACCACAACACTCTAATCAAATTTACTCCGATAAGAAATAGAAATTAAATTTAAAAAACAAACATAAGTTAGGAGACATAAACTTCTGAGGGCTTGTCCCAGCACATTGCACTCTAATTTACAAGCTCGGAACACTACCTCCAGGAAGACTGTGTTGTCCTAGTAACAAGACTTGAGAACGTAATAATGCTGCCGCCTTGTGGCTGCTTCCCACAACAGTAGCTTTAAACCCAGTGCCAATGGTTGCTTATATAGTCACAAGGACTGCAGGGCTGTAAAAGACACAGGCCCTCAAAAAATGCCCTGGGGTATTGAATTGGCAAGAAAATTCAACACATGAGAAATTTTCAAGAAGTCAATAAGAGGAGGGAAGTTGTAGTCACTCTTTAAAAAAAAAGAAAAAGAAAAAAAGGACATGCCTAAAGCTCAGCATAAGGAATTATTAGCCACATGCGTATCCAACCTCCAAAAAGGTTTCAGCTCACACCAGTCATGACCATCAGCAAAAAGTCTACAAACTATAAATGCTGAAGGGGTTTTAGAGAACTGTGTACCCTCTAGCTGCTGGTGGGATGTAAAGTGGTAACAGCAGTAACGCAAACTGAATCGAGCTGCTTGAAAAGGTAAACATTGAGCTACCATATGATGCGGCAGGGCACATTTTGGGCCTATAACCTAAGACCACCGGAATCGGAAAGACAGAGGCAGGCAAATGTGCACTGCAACAATACTGAAATAGCCAAGACATGGAAGCAAAAAAAAAGGTCCATAAACAGATGAATGGACAAAGAAGAAGTGGGATACGTACCAAATGGAATAGTAGCCTCGGGAAAAAAATGAACAATGCCGTTTTCAGGACTACAGTTGAGCCTAGAAATAATCATATAAGGTTAAGTAAGTCAAAAGGGTATGACAAATATCCTATGATATCATTAATACATGTTATCCTAAGATTGCTACCAATGAACATATTTCCACAGAAAAAGACACTCACAGACTTATCAAATAAACTAATGGTTAGCCAAAATGAAAGGTGGGAGGATGGGTAAATTAGGACAATGGGGTTAACATACATATACTAATGTATGTTAAATGTATATAAACATATAATATATAAACTATATAAATAATATAATCACCAATACCTTTAAAATATACATTCTGTAATCACATACATGCTAACAGGTTCCGAAGATGAACAGATATATGTATGAATCATTGAACAGATTCTGTACAGCCAGACAATCAAAACACTCTAATCAAATTTACTCCGATAAAAAATACAAATTAAATTTAAAAAACAAACATAAGTAAGGAGACATAAACTTCTGGGGGCTTGTCCCAGCACATTGCACTCTAATTTAAAAGCTCGGAACACTACCTCCAGGAAGACTCTGTTGTCCTAGTAACAAGACTTGAGAACGTAATAATGCTGCCGCCTTGTGGCTGTCTCCAAAAACAGCACCTTTAAACCCAGTGCCAATGGTTGCTTATATAGTCACAAGGACTGCACGGTTGTAAATGACACAGGCACTCAAAAAATGCCCTGGGGTAGGGAATAGGCAAGAAAATTCAACACATAAGAAACTTTTCAAGAAATCAATAAGAGGAGGGAAGTTGTACTCACTCTTTAAAAAAAAAAGGAAAAGAAAAAATAGGACATGCCTAAAGCTCAGCATAAGGAATTATTAGCCACATGCGTATCCAACCTAGAAAAAGGTTTCAGCTCACACCAGTCATGACCATCAGCAAAAAGTCTACAAACTATAAATGCTGAAGGGGTTTTAGAGAAGTGTGTACCTTCTAGCTGCTGGTGGGATATAAAGTCGTAACAGCACTAATGCAAACTGAATCGAGCTGCTTGAAAACGTAAAAATTGAGCTACCATATGATGCGGCAGGGCACCTTTTGGGCCTATAACCTAAGACCACCAGAATCGGAAAGACAGAGGCAGGCAAATGTGCACTGCAACAATACTGAAATAGCAAAGACATGGAAGCAAAAAAAAAGGTCCATAAACAGATGAATGGACAAAGACGAAGTGGGATACGTACCAAATGGAATAGTAGCCTCGGGAAAAAAATGAACAATGCCGTTTTCACGACTACAGTTGAGCCTAGAAATAATCATATAAGGTTAAGTAAGTCAAAAGGGTATGACAAATATCCTATGACATCATTTATACATGTTACCCTAAGATTGCTACCAATGAACATATTTCCACAGAAAAAGACACTCACAGACTTATCAAATAAACTAATGGCTAGCCAAAATGAAAGGTGGGAGGATGGGTAAATTAGGACAATGGGGTTAAAATACATATACTAATGTATGTTAAATGTATATAAACATATAACATATGAAATATATAAATTATATAATCACCAATACCTTTAAAATATACATTCTGTAATCACATACATGCTAACAGGTTCGAAGATGAACAGACATATGTATGAATCATTGAGCAGATTCTGTACAGCCAGAAAACCACAACACTCTAATCAAATTTACTCCGATAAGAAATAGAAATTAAATTTAAAAAACAAACATAAGTTAGGAGACATAAACTTCTGGGGGCTTGTCCCAGCACATTGCACTCTAATTTACAAGCTCGGAACACTACCTCCAGGAAGACTGTGTTGTCCTAGTAACAAGACTTGAGAACGTAATAATGCTGCCGCCATGTGGCTGCTTCCCACAACAGTAGCTTTAAACCCAGTGCCAATGGTTGCTTATATAGTCACAAGGACTGCAGGGCTGTAAAAGACACAGGCCCTCAAAAAATGCCCTGGGGTATGGAATTGGCAAGAAAATTCAACACATGAGTAACTTTTCAAGAAGTCAATAAGAGGAGGGAAGTTGTACTCACTCTTTAAAAAAAAAGGAAAAGAAAAAAAAAGGACATGCCTAAAGCTCAGTATAAGGAATTATTAGCCACATGCAAATTCAAATTCAAAAAGGTTTCAGGTGACACCAGTCATGACCATCAGCAAAAAGTCTACAAACTATAAATGCTGAAGGGGTTTTAGAGAATTCTGTACATTCTAGCTGCTGGTGGGATGTAAAGTGGTAACAGCACTAACGCATACTGAATGGAGCTGCTTGAAAAGGTAAAAATTGAGTTACCATATGATGCGGCAGGGCACCTTTTGGGCCTATAACCTAAGACCACCAAAATCGGAAATACAGAGGCAGGCAAATGTGCACTGCAACAATACTGAAATACCCAAGACATGGAAGCAAAAAATGGTCCATAAACAGGTGAATGGACAAAGAAGAAGTGGTATATGGACAGAATGGAAGAGTAGCCTCGGGAAAAAAATGAACAATGCCGTTTTCAGAACTACAGTTGAGACTAGAAATAGTCATATAAGGTTAAGTAAGTCAAAAGGGTGTGACAAATATCCTATGAAATCATTTATACATGTTTTCCTAAGATTACTACCAATGAACATATTTCCACAGAAAAAGACAGTCACAGACTTATCAAAAATACTAACGGTTAGCCAAAATGAAAGGTGGGAGGATGGGTAAATTAGGACTATGGGGTTAACCAATATATACTAATGTATGTTAAATGTATATAAACATATAACATATGAACTATATAAATTATATAATCACCAAACCTTTAAAATATACATTCTGTAATCACATACATAATAACAGGTTCCGAAGATGAACAGATATATGTATGAATCATTGAGCAGATTCTGTACAGCCAATCAAAACACTCTAATCAAATTTACTCCGATAAGAAATAGAAATTAAATTTAAAAAGCAAACATAAGTTAGGAGACATAAACTTCTGGGGGCTTGTCCCAGCACATTCCACTCTAATTTACAACCTTGGAAAACTACCTCCAGGAAGACTCTGTTGCCCTAGTAAGAAGAGGTGAGAACGTAATAATGCTGCCGCCTTGTGGCTGTTTCCCACAACAGCAGCTTTAAACCCAGTGCCAAAGGTTGCTTAATAGTCACAAGGACTGAAGGGCTCTAAATGACACCTGCCTTCAAAAAATGCCCTGGGGTAGGGAATAGGCAAAAAAATTCAACACATGAGAAACTTCTCAAGAAGTCAATAAGAGGAGGGAAGTTGTACTCACTCTTTAAAACAAAAGGAAAAGAAAAAAATGACATGCCTAAAGCTCAGTATAAGGAATTATTAGCCACATGCAAATTCAAATTCAAAAAGGTTTCAGGTAACACCAGTCATGACCATCATCAAAAAGTCTACAAACTATAAATGCTGAAGGGGTTTTAGAGGAATGTGTACCTTCTAGCTGCTGGTGGGATGTAAAGAAGTAATACCACTAATGAAACTGAATGGAGCTGCTTGAAAAGGTAAAAATTGAGTTACCATACGATGCAGCAGGGCACCTTTTGGGCCTATAACCTAAGACCACCAGAATCGGAAAGACAGAGGCAGGCAAATGTGCACTGCAACAATACTGAAATAGCCAAGACATGGAAGCAAAAAAAGGTCCATAAACAGATGAATGGACAAAGACGAAATGGTATACATACCAAATGGAATAGTAGCCTCTGGAAAACAATGAACAATGCCGTTTTCAGGACTAGAGTTGAGCCTAGAAATAATCATATAAGGTTAAGTAAGTCAAAAGGGTATGACAAATATCCTATGATATCATTTATACATGTTATCCTAAGATTGCTACCAATGAACATATTTCCACAGAAAAAGACACTCACAGACTTATCAAATAAACTAATGGTTAGCCAAAATGAAAGGTGGGGGGATGGGTAAATTAGGACTATGGGGTTAACATACATATACTAATATAAGTTAAATGTATATAAACATATAACATATAAATGATATGAATTATATAATCACCAATACCTTCAAAATATACATTCTGTAATCACATACATGGTAACAGGATCCGAAGATGAACAGACATATGTATGAATCATTGAACAGATTCTGTACAGCCAGACAATCAAAACACTCTAATCAAATTTACTCCGATAAAAAATACAAATTAAATTTAAAAAACAAACATAAGTAAGGAGACATAAACTTCTGGGGGCTTGTCCCAGCACATTGCACTCTAATTTAAAAGCTCGGAACACTACCTCCAGGAAGACTCTGTTGTCCTAGTAACAAGACTTGAGAACGTAATAATGCTGCCGCCTTGTGGCTGTCTCCAAAAACAGCACCTTTAAACCCAGTGCCAATGGTTGCTTATATAGTCACAAGGACTGCACGGTTGTAAATGACACAGGCACTCAAAAAATGCCCTGGGGTAGGGAATAGGCAAGAAAATTCAACACATAAGAAACTTTTCAAGAAATCAATAAGAGGAGGGAAGTTGTACTCACTCTTTTTAAAAAAAAGGAAAAGAAAAAATAGGACATGCCTAAAGCTCAGCATAAGGAATTATTAGCCACATGCGTATCCAACCTCCAAAAAGGTTTCAGCTCACACCAGTCATGACCATCAGCAAAAAGTCTACAAACTATAAATGCTGAAGGGGTTTTAGAGAAGTGTGTACCTTCTAGCTGCTGGTGGGATACAAAGTCGTAACAGCACTAATGCAAACTGAATCGAGCTGCTTGAAAACGTAAAAATTGAGCTACCATATGATGCGGCAGGGCACCTTTTGGGCCTATAACCTAAGACCACCAGAATCGGAAAGACAGAGGCAGGCAAATGTGCACTGCAACAATACTGAAATAGCAAAGACATGGAAGCAAAAAAAAGGTCCATAAACAGGTGAATGGACAAAGAAGAAGTGGTATATGGACAGAATGGAAGAGTAGCCTCGGGAAAAAAATGAACAATGCCGTTTTCAGGACTAGAGTTGAGACTAGAAATAATCATATAAGGTTAAGTAAGACAAAAGGGTATTACAAATATCCTATGATATTATTTATACAAGTTTTCCTAAGATTGCTACCAATGAACATATTTCCACAGAAAAAGACACTCACAGACTTATCAAATAAACTAATGGTTAGCCAAAATGAAAGGTGGGAGGATGGGTAAATTAGGACTATGGGGTTAACATACATATACTAATATAAGTTAAATGTATATAAACATATAACATATAAATGATATGAATTATATAATCACCAATACCTTCAAAATATACATTCTGTAATCACATACATGGTAACAGGATCCGAAGATGAACAGACATATGTATGAATCATTGAGCAGATTCTGTACAGCCAGACAATCAAAACACTCTAATCAAATTTACTCCGATAAGAAATAGAAATTAAATTTAAAAAAAAAACATAAGTTAGGAGACATAGACTTCTGGGGGCTTGTCCCAGCATATTGCACTCTAATTTACAAGCTCAGAACACTATCCCCAGGAAGACTCTGTTCTCCTAGTAACAAGACTTGAGAACGCAATAATGCTGCCGCCTTGTGACTGCTTCCCACAACAGCACTTTAAACCCAGTGCCAATGATTGCTTATATAGTCACAAGGACTGCAGGGTTGTAAATGACACAAGCCCTCAAAATATGCCCTGGGGTAGGGAATTGGCAAGAACATTCAACACATGAGAAATTTCCAAGAAGTCAATAAGAGGAGGGAAGTTGTACTCACTCTTTAAAAAAAAAAGGAAAAGAAAAAAAAGGACATGCCTAAAGCTTAGTATAAGGAATTATTAGCCACATACAAATTCAAATTCAAAAAGGTTTCAGCTCACACCAGTCATTACCATCAGCAAAATGTCTACAAAGTATAAATGCTGAAGGGGTTTTAGAGATCTGTGTACCTTCTAGCTGCTGGTGGGATGTAAAGTGGAAACAGCACTAACGCAAACTGAATCGAGCTGCTTGAAAAGGTAAAAATTGAGCTACCAAATGATGGGGCAGGGCACCTTTTGGGCCTATAACCTAAGACCACCAAAATTGGAAAGACAGAGGCAGGCAAATATGCACTGCAACAATACTGAAATGGCCAAGATATGGAAGCAAAAAAAAGGTCCATAAACAGATGAATGGACAAAGAAGAAGTGGTATACGGACAGAATGGAATAGTAGCCTCGGGAGAAAAATGAACAATGCTGTTTTCAGGACTACAGTTGAGCCTAGAAAAAATCATATAAGGTTAAGTAAGTCAAAAGGGTATGACAAATATCCTATGATATCATTTATACATGTTATCCTAAGATTGCTACCAATGAACATATTTCCACAGAAAAAGACACTCACAGACTTATCAAATAAACTAATGGCTAGCCAAAATGAAAGGTGGGAGGATGGGTAAATTAGGACAATGGGGTTAAAATACATATACTAATGTATGTTAAATGTATATAAACATATAACATATGAAATATATAAATCATATAATCACCAATACCTTTAAAATATACATTCTGTAATCACATACATGCTAACAGGTTCGAAGATGAACAGACATATGTATGAATCATTGAGCAGATTCTGTACAGCCAGAAAACCACAACACTCTAATCAAATTTACTCCGATAAGAAATAGAAATTAAATTTAAAAAACAAACATAAGTTAGGAGACATAAACTTCTGAGGGCTTGTCCCAGCACATTGCACTCTAATTTACAAGCTCGGAACACTACCTCCAGGAAGACTGTGTTGTCCTAGTAACAAGACTTGAGAACGTAATAATGCTGCCGCCTTGTGGCTGCTTCCCACAACAGTAGCTTTAAACCCAGTGCCAATGGTTGCTTATATAGTCACAAGGACTGCAGGGCTGTAAAAGACACAGGCCCTCAAAAAATGCCCTGGGGTATTGAATTGGCAAGAAAATTCAACACATGAGAAATTTTCAAGAAGTCAATAAGAGGAGGGAAGTTGTAGTCACTCTTTAAAAAAAAAGAAAAAGAAAAAAAGGACATGCCTAAAGCTCAGCATAAGGAATTATTAGCCACATGCGTATCCAACCTCCAAAAAGGTTTCAGCTCACACCAGTCATGACCATCAGCAAAAAGTCTACAAACTATAAATGCTGAAGGGGTTTTAGAGAACTGTGTACCCTCTAGCTGCTGGTGGGATGTAAAGTGGTAACAGCAGTAACGCAAACTGAATCGAGCTGCTTGAAAAGGTAAACATTGAGCTACCATATGATGCGGCAGGGCACATTTTGGGCCTATAACCTAAGACCACCGGAATCGGAAAGACAGAGGCAGGCAAATGTGCACTGCAACAATACTGAAATAGCCAAGACATGGAAGCAAAAAAAAAGGTCCATAAACAGATGAATGGACAAAGAAGAAGTGGGATACGTACCAAATGGAATAGTAGCCTCGGGAAAAAAATGAACAATGCCGTTTTCAGGACTACAGTTGAGCCTAGAAATAATCATATAAGGTTAAGTAAGTCAAAAGGGTATGACAAATATCCTATGATATCATTAATACATGTTATCCTAAGATTGCTACCAATGAACATATTTCCACAGAAAAAGACACTCACAGACTTATCAAATAAACTAATGGTTAGCCAAAATGAAAGGTGGGAGGATGGGTAAATTAGGACAATGGGGTTAACATACATATACTAATGTATGTTAAATGTATATAAACATATAATATATAAACTATATAAATAATATAATCACCAATACCTTTAAAATATACATTCTGTAATCACATACATGCTAACAGGTTCCGAAGATGAACAGATATATGTATGAATCATTGAACAGATTCTGTACAGCCAGACAATCAAAACACTCTAATCAAATTTACTCCGATAAAAAATACAAATTAAATTTAAAAAACAAACATAAGTAAGGAGACATAAACTTCTGGGGGCTTGTCCCAGCACATTGCACTCTAATTTAAAAGCTCGGAACACTACCTCCAGGAAGACTCTGTTGTCCTAGTAACAAGACTTGAGAACGTAATAATGCTGCCGCCTTGTGGCTGTCTCCAAAAACAGCACCTTTAAACCCAGTGCCAATGGTTGCTTATATAGTCACAAGGACTGCACGGTTGTAAATGACACAGGCACTCAAAAAATGCCCTGGGGTAGGGAATAGGCAAGAAAATTCAACACATAAGAAACTTTTCAAGAAATCAATAAGAGGAGGGAAGTTGTACTCACTCTTTAAAAAAAAAAGGAAAAGAAAAAATAGGACATGCCTAAAGCTCAGCATAAGGAATTATTAGCCACATGCGTATCCAACCTAGAAAAAGGTTTCAGCTCACACCAGTCATGACCATCAGCAAAAAGTCTACAAACTATAAATGCTGAAGGGGTTTTAGAGAAGTGTGTACCTTCTAGCTGCTGGTGGGATATAAAGTCGTAACAGCACTAATGCAAACTGAATCGAGCTGCTTGAAAACGTAAAAATTGAGCTACCATATGATGCGGCAGGGCACCTTTTGGGCCTATAACCTAAGACCACCAGAATCGGAAAGACAGAGGCAGGCAAATGTGCACTGCAACAATACTGAAATAGCAAAGACATGGAAGCAAAAAAAAAGGTCCATAAACAGATGAATGGACAAAGACGAAGTGGGATACGTACCAAATGGAATAGTAGCCTCGGGAAAAAAATGAACAATGCCGTTTTCACGACTACAGTTGAGCCTAGAAATAATCATATAAGGTTAAGTAAGTCAAAAGGGTATGACAAATATCCTATGACATCATTTATACATGTTACCCTAAGATTGCTACCAATGAACATATTTCCACAGAAAAAGACACTCACAGACTTATCAAATAAACTAATGGCTAGCCAAAATGAAAGGTGGGAGGATGGGTAAATTAGGACAATGGGGTTAAAATACATATACTAATGTATGTTAAATGTATATAAACATATAACATATGAAATATATAAATTATATAATCACCAATACCTTTAAAATATACATTCTGTAATCACATACATGCTAACAGGTTCGAAGATGAACAGACATATGTATGAATCATTGAGCAGATTCTGTACAGCCAGAAAACCACAACACTCTAATCAAATTTACTCCGATAAGAAATAGAAATTAAATTTAAAAAACAAACATAAGTTAGGAGACATAAACTTCTGGGGGCTTGTCCCAGCACATTGCACTCTAATTTACAAGCTCGGAACACTACCTCCAGGAAGACTGTGTTGTCCTAGTAACAAGACTTGAGAACGTAATAATGCTGCCGCCATGTGGCTGCTTCCCACAACAGTAGCTTTAAACCCAGTGCCAATGGTTGCTTATATAGTCACAAGGACTGCAGGGCTGTAAAAGACACAGGCCCTCAAAAAATGCCCTGGGGTATGGAATTGGCAAGAAAATTCAACACATGAGTAACTTTTCAAGAAGTCAATAAGAGGAGGGAAGTTGTACTCACTCTTTAAAAAAAAAGGAAAAGAAAAAAAAAGGACATGCCTAAAGCTCAGTATAAGGAATTATTAGCCACATGCAAATTCAAATTCAAAAAGGTTTCAGGTGACACCAGTCATGACCATCAGCAAAAAGTCTACAAACTATAAATGCTGAAGGGGTTTTAGAGAATTGTGTACATTCTAGCTGCTGGTGGGATGTAAAGTGGTAACAGCACTAACGCATACTGAATGGAGCTGCTTGAAAAGGTAAAAATTGAGTTACCATATGATGCGGCAGGGCACCTTTTGGGCCTATAACCTAAGACCACCAAAATCGGAAATACAGAGGCAGGCAAATGTGCACTGCAACAATACTGAAATACCCAAGACATGGAAGCAAAAAATGGTCCATAAACAGGTGAATGGACAAAGAAGAAGTGGTATATGGACAGAATGGAAGAGTAGCCTCGGGAAAAAAATGAACAATGCCGTTTTCAGAACTACAGTTGAGACTAGAAATAGTCATATAAGGTTAAGTAAGTCAAAAGGGTGTGACAAATATCCTATGAAATCATTTATACATGTTTTCCTAAGATTACTACCAATGAACATATTTCCACAGAAAAAGACAGTCACAGACTTATCAAAAATACTAACGGTTAGCCAAAATGAAAGGTGGGAGGATGGGTAAATTAGGACTATGGGGTTAACCAATATATACTAATGTATGTTAAATGTATATAAACATATAACATATGAACTATATAAATTATATAATCACCAAACCTTTAAAATATACATTCTGTAATCACATACATAATAACAGGTTCCGAAGATGAACAGATATATGTATGAATCATTGAGCAGATTCTGTACAGCCAATCAAAACACTCTAATCAAATTTACTCCGATAAGAAATAGAAATTAAATTTAAAAAGCAAACATAAGTTAGGAGACATAAACTTCTGGGGGCTTGTCCCAGCACATTCCACTCTAATTTACAACCTTGGAAAACTACCTCCAGGAAGACTCTGTTGCCCTAGTAAGAAGAGGTGAGAACGTAATAATGCTGCCGCCTTGTGGCTGTTTCCCACAACAGCAGCTTTAAACCCAGTGCCAAAGGTTGCTTAATAGTCACAAGGACTGAAGGGCTCTAAATGACACCTGCCTTCAAAAAATGCCCTGGGGTAGGGAATAGGCAAAAAAATTCAACACATGAGAAACTTTTCAAGAAGTCAATAAGAGGAGGGAAGTTGTACTCACTCTTTAAAACAAAAGGAAAAGAAAAAAATGACATGCCTAAAGCTCAGTATAAGGAATTATTAGCCACATGCAAATTCAAATTCAAAAAGGTTTCAGGTAACACCAGTCATGACCATCATCAAAAAGTCTACAAACTATAAATGCTGAAGGGGTTTTAGAGGAATGTGTACCTTCTAGCTGCTGGTGGGATGTAAAGAAGTAATACCACTAATGAAACTGAATGGAGCTGCTTGAAAAGGTAAAAATTGAGTTACCATACGATGCAGCAGGGCACCTTTTGGGCCTATAACCTAAGACCACCAGAATCGGAAAGACAGAGGCAGGCAAATGTGCACTGCAACAATACTGAAATAGCCAAGACATGGAAGCAAAAAAAGGTCCATAAACAGATGAATGGACAAAGACGAAATGGTATACATACCAAATGGAATAGTAGCCTCTGGAAAACAATGAACAATGCCGTTTTCAGGACTAGAGTTGAGCCTAGAAATAATCATATAAGGTTAAGTAAGTCAAAAGGGTATGACAAATATCCTATGATATCATTTATACATGTTATCCTAAGATTGCTACCAATGAACATATTTCCACAGAAAAAGACACTCACAGACTTATCAAATAAACTAATGGTTAGCCAAAATGAAAGGTGGGGGGATGGGTAAATTAGGACTATGGGGTTAACATACATATACTAATATAAGTTAAATGTATATAAACATATAACATATAAATGATATGAATTATATAATCACCAATACCTTCAAAATATACATTCTGTAATCACATACATGGTAACAGGATCCGAAGATGAACAGACATATGTATGAATCATTGAACAGATTCTGTACAGCCAGACAATCAAAACACTCTAATCAAATTTACTCCGATAAAAAATACAAATTAAATTTAAAAAACAAACATAAGTAAGGAGACATAAACTTCTGGGGGCTTGTCCCAGCACATTGCACTCTAATTTAAAAGCTCGGAACACTACCTCCAGGAAGACTCTGTTGTCCTAGTAACAAGACTTGAGAACGTAATAATGCTGCCGCCTTGTGGCTGTCTCCAAAAACAGCACCTTTAAACCCAGTGCCAATGGTTGCTTATATAGTCAAAAGGACTGTACGGTTGTAAATGACACAGGCACTCAAAAAATGCCCTGGGGTAGGGAATAGGCAAGAAAATTCAACACATAAGAAACTTTTCAAGAAATCAATAAGAGGAGGGAAGTTGTACTCACTCTTTTTAAAAAAAAGGAAAAGAAAAAATAGGACATGCCTAAAGCTCAGCATAAGGAATTATTAGCCATATGCGTATCCAACCTCCAAAAAGGTTTCAGCTCACACCAGTCATGACCATCAGCAAAAAGTCTACAAACTATAAATGCTGAAGGGGTTTTAGAGAAGTGTGTACCTTCTAGCTGCTGGTGGGATATAAAGTTGTAACAGCACTAAAGCAAACTGAATCGAGCTGCTTGAAAACGTAAAAATTGAACTACCATATGATGCGGCAGGGCACCTTTTGGGCCTATAACCTAAGACCACCAGAATCGGAAAGACAGAGGCAGGCAAATGTGCACTGCAACAATACTGAAATAGCAAAGACATGGAAGCAAAAAAAAGGTCCATAAACAGGTGAATGGACAAAGAAGAAGTGGTATATGGACAGAATGGAAGAGTAGCCTCGGGAAAAAAATGAACAATGCCGTTTTCAGGACTAGAGTTGAGACTAGAAATAATCATATAAGGTTAAGTAAGACAAAAGGGTATTACAAATATCCTATGATATTATTTATACAAGTTTTCCTAAGATTGCTACCAATGAACATATTTCCACAGAAAAAGACACTCACAGACTTATCAAATAAACTAATGGTTAGCCAAAATGAAAGGTGGGAGGATGGGTAAATTAGGACTATGGGGTTAACATACATATACTAATATAAGTTAAATGTATATAAACATATAACATATAAATGATATGAATTATATAATCACCAATACCTTCAAAATATACATTCTGTAATCACATACATGGTAACAGGATCCGAAGATGAACAGACATATGTGTGAATCATTGAACAGATTCTGTACAGCCAGACAATCAAAACACTCTAATCAAATTTACTCCGATAAAAAATACAAATTAAATTTAAAAAACAAACATAAGTAAGGAGACATAAACTTCTGGGGGCTTGTCCCAGCACATTGCACTCTAATTTACAAGCTCGGAACACTACCTCCAGGAAGACTCTGTTGTCCTAGTAACAAGACTTGAGAACGTAATAATGCTGCCGCCTTGTGGCTGTCTCCCAAAACAGCAGCTTTAAACCCAGTGACAATGGTTGCTTATATAGTCCCAAGGACTGCAGGGCTGTAAATGACACAGGCCCTCAAAAATTGCCCTGGGGTAGGGAATAGGCAAGAAAATCCAACACATGAGAAATTTTTCAAGAAGTCAATAAGAGGAGGGGAGTTGTACTCACTCTTTAAAAAAAAAAAGGAAAAGAAAAAAAAGGACATGCCTAAAGCTTAGTGTAAGGAATTATTAGCCACATACAAATTCAAATTCAAAAAGGTTTCAGCTCACACCAGTCATTACCATCAGCAAAATGTCTACAAACTATAAATGCTGAAGGGGTTTTAGAGATCTGTGTACCTTCTAGCTGCTGGTGGGATGTAAAGTGGAAACAGCACTAACGCAAACTGAATCGAGCTGCTTGAAAAGGTAAAAATTGAGCTACCAAATGATGCGGCAGGGCACCTTTTGGGCCTATAACCTAAGACCACCAAAATTGGAAAGACAGAGGCAGGCAAATATGCACTGCAACAATACTGAAATAGCCAAGATATGGAAGCAAAAAAAAGGTCCATAAACAGATGAATGGACAAAGAAGAAGTGGTATACGGAGAGAATGGAATAGTAGCCTCGGGAGAAAAATGAACAATGCTGTTTTCAGGACTACAGTTGAGCCTAGAAAAAATCATATAAGGTTAAGTAAGTCAAAAGGGTATGACAAATATCCTATGATATCATTTATACAAGTTTTCTTAAGATTGCTACCAATGAACATATTTCCACAGAAAAAGACACTCACAGACTTATCAAATAAACTAATGGTTAGCCAAAATGAAAGGTGGGGGGATGGGTAAGTTAGGACTATGGGGTTAATATACATATACTAATGTAAGTTAAATGTATATAAACATATAACATATAAACGATATGAATTATATAATCACCAATACCTTCAAAATATATATTCTGTGATCACATACATGGTAACAGGATCCGAAGATGAACAGACATATGTATGAATCATTGAGCAGATTCTGTACAGCCAGACAATCAAAACACTCTAATCAAATTTACTCCGATAAGAAATAGAAATTAAATTTAAAAAAAAAACATAAGTTAGGAGACATAAACTTCTGGGGGCTTGTCCCAGCATATTGCACTCTACTTTACAAGCTCAGAACACTACCTCCAGGAAGACTCTGTTCTCCTAGTAACAAGACTTGAGAACGCAATAATGCTGCCGCCTTGTGGCTGCTTCCCACAACAGCACTTTAAACCCAGTGCCAATGATTGCTTATATAGTCACAAGGACTGCAGGGTTGTAAATGACACAAGCCCTCAAAATATGCCCGGGGGTAGGGAATTGGCAAGAACATTCAACACATGAGAAATTTCCAAGAAGTCAATAAGAGGAGGGAAGTTGTACTCACTCTTTAAAAAAAAAAGGAAAAGAAAAAAAACGACATGCCTAAAGCTTAGTATAAGGAATTATTAGCCACATACAAATTCAAATTCAAAAAGGTTTCAGCTCACACCAGTCATTACCATCAGCAAAATGTCTACAAACTATAAATGCTGAAGGGGTTTTAGAGATCTGTGTACCTTCTAGCTGCTGGTGGGATGTAAAGTGGTAACAGTAGTAACGCAAACTGAATCGAGCTGCTTGAAAAGGTAAAAATTGAGTTACCATATGGTGCGGCAGGGCACCTTTTGGGCCTATAACCTAAGACCACCAGATTCGGAAAGAGAGAGGCAGGCAAATGTGCATTGCAACAATATTGAAATAGCCAAGACATGGAAGCAAAAAAAAAGGTCCATAAACAGATGAATGGACAAAGACGAAGTGGGATACGTACCAAATGGAATAGTAGCCTCGGGAAAAAAATGAACAATGCCGTTTTCAGGACTACACTTGAGCCTAGAAATAATCATATAAGGTTAAGTAAGTCAAAAGGGTATGACAAATATCCTATGACATCATTTATACATGTTATCCTAAGATTGCTACCAATGAACATATTTCCACAGAAAAAGACACTCACAGACTTATCAAATAAACTAATGGCTACCCAAAATGAAAGGTGGGAGGATGGGTAAATTAGGACTATGGGGTTAACATACATATACTAATGTATGTTAAATGTATATAAACATATAACATATGAACTATATAAATTATATAATCACCAATACCTTTACAATATACATTCTGTAATCACAGACATGCTAACAGGTTCGAAGATGAACAGACATATGTATGAATCATTGAGCAGATTCTGTACAGCCAGAAAACCACAACACTCTAATCAAATTTACTCCGATAAGAAATAGAAATTAAATTTAAAAAACAAACATAAGTTAGGAGACATAAACTTCTGGGGGCTTGTCCCAGGACATTGCACTCTAATTTACAGGCTCGGAACACTACCTCCAGGAAGACTGTGTTGTCCTAGTAACAAGACTTGAGAACGTAATAATGCTGCCGCCTTGTGGCTGCTTCCCACAACAGTAGCTTTAAACCCAGTGCCAATGGTTGCTTATATAGTCACAAGGACTGCAGGGCTGTAAAAGACACAGGCCCTCAAAAAATGCCCTGGGGTAGGGAATTGGCAAGAAAATTCAACACATGAGAAATTTTCAAGAAGTCAATAAGAGTACGGAAGTTGTACTCACTCTTTAAAAAAAAAGGAAAAGAAAAAAAGGACATGCCTAAAGCTCAGCATAAGGAATTATTAGCCACATGCGTATCCAACCTCCAAAAAGGTTTCAGCTCACACCAGTCATGACCATCAGCAAAAAGTCTACAAACTATAAATGCTGAAGGGGTTTTAGAGAACTGTGTACCTTCTAGCTGCTGTTTGGATGTAAAGTGGTAACAGCAGTAACGCAAACTGAATCGAGCTGCTTGAAAAGGTAAACATTGAGCTACCATATGATGCGGCAGGGCACCTTTTGGGCCTATAACCTAAGACCACCGGATTCGGAAAGACAGAGGCAGGCAAATGTGCACTGCAACAATATTGAAATAGCCAAGACATGGAAGCAAAAAAAAGGTCCATAAACAGATGAATGGACAAAGACGAAATGGTATACGTACCAAATGGAATAGTAGCCTCTGGAAAAAAATGAACAATGCCGTTTTCAGGACTAGAGTTGAGCCTAGAAATAATCATATAAGGTTAAGTAAGTCAAAAGGGTATGACAAATATCCTATGATATCATTTATACATGTTATCCTAAGATTGCTACCAATGAACATATTTCCACAGAAAAAGACACTCACAGACTTATCAAATAAACTAATGGTTAGCCAAAATGAAAGGTGGGGGGATGGGTAAATTAGGACTATGGGGTTAACATACATATACTAATATAAGTTAAATGTATATAAACATATAACATATAAATGATATGAATTATATAATCACCAATACCTTCAAAATATACATTCTGTAATCACATACATGCTAACAGGTTCCGAAGATGAACAGATATATGTATGAATCATTGAACAGATTCTGTACAGCCAGACAATCAAAACACTCTAATCAAATTTACTCCGATAAAAAATACAAATTAAATTTAAAAAACAAACATAAGTAAGGAGACATAAACTTCTGGGGGCTTGTCCCAGCACATTGCACTCTAATTTAAAAGCTCGGAACACTACCTCCAGGAAGACTCTGTTGTCCTAGTAACAAGACTTGAGAACGCAATAATGCTGCCGCCTTGTGGCTGCTTCCCACAACAGCACTTTAAACCCAGTGTCAATGATTGCTTATATAGTCACAAGGACTGCAGGGCTGTAAATGACACAAGCCCTCAAAATATGCCCTGGGGTAGGGAATTGGCAAGAACATTCAACACATGAGAAATTTCCAAGAAGTCAATAAGAGGAGGGAAGTTGTACTCACTCTTTAAAAAAAAAAGGAAAAGAAAAAAAAGGACATGCCTAAAGCTTAGTATAAGGAATTATTAGCCACATACAAATTCAAATTCAAAAAGGTTTCAGCTCACACCAGTCATTACCATCAGCAAAATGTCTACAAACTATAAATGCTGAAGGGGTTTTAGAGATCTGTGTACCTTCTAGCTGCTGGTGGGATGTAAAGTGGAAACAGCACTAACGCAAACTGAATCGAGCTGCTTGAAAAGGTAAAAATTGAGCTACCAAATGATGCGGCAGGGCACCTTTTGGGCCTATAACCTAAGACCACCAAAATTGGAAAGACAGAGGCAGGCAAATATGCACTGCAACAATACTGAAATAGCCAAGATATGGAAGCAAAAAAAAGGTCCATAAACAGATGAATGGACAAAGAAGAAGTGGTATACGGAGAGAATGGAATAGTAGCCTCGGGAGAAAAATGAACAATGCTGTTTTCAGGACTACAGTTGAGCCTAGAAAAAATCATATAAGGTTAAGTAAGTCAAAAGGGTATGACAAATATCCTATGATATCATTTATACAAGTTTTCTTAAGATTGCTACCAATGAACATATTTCCACAGAAAAAGACACTCACAGACTTATCAAATAAACTAATGGTTAGCCAAAATGAAAGGTGGGGGGATGGGTAAGTTAGGACTATGGGGTTAACATACATATACTAATGTAAGTTAAATGTATATAAACATATAACATATAAACGATATGAATTATATAATCACCAATACCTTCAAAATATATATTCTGTGATCACATACATGGTAACAGGATCCGAAGATGAACAGACATATGTATGAATCATTGAGCAGATTCTGTACAGCCAGACAATCAAAACACTCTAATCAAATTTACTCCGATAAGAAATAGAAATTAAATTTAAAAAAACAAACATAAGTTAGGAGATATAAACTTTTGGGGGCTTGTCCGAGCACATTGCACTCTAATTTACAAGCTCAGAACACTACCTCCAGGAAGACTCTGTTCTCCTAGTAACAAGACTTGAGAACGCAATAATGCTGCCGCCTTGTGGCTGCTTCCCACAACAGCACTTTAAACCCAGTGCCAATGATTGCTTATATAGTCACAAGGACTGCAGGGCTGTAAATGACACAAGCCCTCAAAATATGCCCTGGGGTAGGGAATTGGCAAGAACATTCAACACATGAGAAATTTCCAAGAAGTCAATAAGAGGAGGGAAGTTGTACTCACTCTTTAAAAAAAAAAGGAAAAGAAAAAAAGGACATGCCTAAAGCTCAGTATAAGGAATTATTAGCCACATGCAAATTCAAATTCAAAAAGGTTTCAGCTCACTCCAGTCATGACCATCAGCAAAAAGTCTACAAACAATAAATGCTGAAGGGGTTTTAGAGAAGTGTGTACCTTCTAGCTGCTGGTGGGATGTAAAGTGGTACCAGCAGTAACGCAAACTGAATCGAGCTGCTTGAAAAGGTAAAAATTGAGTTACCATATGGTGCGGCAGGGCACCTTTTGGGCCTATAACCTAAGACCACCAGATTCGGAAAGAGAGAGGCAGGCAAATGTGCATTGCAACAATATTGAAATAGCCAAGACATGGAAGCAAAAAAAAAGGTCCATAAACAGATGAATGGACAAAGACGAAGTGGGATACGTACCAAATGGAATAGTAGCCTCGGGAAAAAAATGAACAATGCCGTTTTCAGGACTACAGTTGAGCCTAGAAATAATCATATAAGGTTAAGTAAGTCAAAAGGGTATGACAAATATCCTATGATATCATTTATACATGTTATCCTAAGATTGCTACCAATGAACATATTTCCACAGAAAAACACACTCACAGACTTATCAAATAAACTAATGGCTAGCCAAAATGAAAGGTGGGAGGATGGGTAAATTAGGACAATGGGGTTAAAATACATATACTAATGTATGTTAAATGTATATAAACATATAACATATGAAATATATAAATTATATAATCACCAATACCTTTAAAATATACATTCTGTAATCACATACATGCTAACAGGTTCGAAGATGAACAGACATATGTATGAATCATTGAGCAGATTCTGTACAGCCAGAAAACCACAACACTCTAATCAAATTTACTCCGATAAGAAATAGAAATTAAATTTAAAAAACAAACATAAGTTAGGAGACATAAACTTCTGGGGGCTTGTCCCAGCACATTGCACTCTAATTTACAAGCTCGGAACACTACCTCCAGGAAGACTGTGTTGTCCTAGTAACAAGACTTGAGAACGTAATAATGCTGCCGCCTTGTGGCTGCTTCCCACAACAGTAGCTTTAAACCCAGTGCCAATGGTTGCTTATATAGTCACAAGGACTGCAGGGCTGTAAAAGACACAGGCCCTCAAAAAATGCCCTGGGGTATGGAATTGGCAAGAAAATTCAACACATGAGAAATTTTCAAGTAGTCAATAAGAGGAGGGAAGTTGTAGTCACTCTTTAAAAAAAAAGGAAAAGAAAAAAAGGACATGCCTAAAGCTCAGCATAAGGAATTATTAGCCACATGCGTATCCAACCTCCAAAAAGGTTTCAGCTCACACCAGTCATGACCATCAGCAAAAAGTCTACAAACTATAAATGCTGAAGGGGTTTTAGAGAACTGTGTACCTTCTAGCTGCTGGTGGGATGTAAAGTGGTAACAGCAGTAACGCAAACTGAATCGAGCTGCTTGAAAAGGTAAACATTGAGCTACCATATGATGCGGCAGGGCACATTTTGGGCCTATAACCTAAGACAACTGGATTCGGAAAGACAGAGGCAGGCAAATGTGCACTGCAACAATATTGAAATAGCCAAGACATGGAAGCAAAAAAAAGGTCCATAAACAGATGAATGGACAAAGACGAAATGGTACACGTACCAAATGGAATAGAAGCCTCTGGAAAAAAATGAACAATGCCGTTTTCAGGACTAGAGTTGAGCCTAGAAATAATCATATAAGGTTAAGTAAGTCAAAAGGGTATGACAAATATCCTATGATATCATTAATACATGTTATCCTAAGATTGCTACCAATGAACATATTTCCACAGAAAAAGACACTCACAGACTTATCAAATAAACTAATGGTTAGCCAAAATGAAAGGTGGGAGGATGGGTAAATTAGGACAATGGGGTTAACATACATATACTAATGTATGTTAAATGTATATAAACATATAATATATAAACTATATAAATAATATAATCACCAATACCTTTAAAATATACATTCTGTAATCACATACATGCTAACAGGTTCCGAAGATGAACAGATATATGTATGAATCATTGAACAGATTCTGTACAGCCAGACAATCAAAACAGTCTAATCAAATTTACTCCGATAAAAAATACAAATTAAATTTAAAAAACAAACATAAGTTAGGAGACATAAACTTCTGGGGGCTTGTCCCAGCACATTGCACTCCAATTTACAAGCTCGGAACACTACCTCCAGGAAGACTGTGTTGTCCTAGTAACAAGACTTGAGAACGTAATAATGCTGCCGCCTTGTGGCTGCTTCCCACAACAGTAGCTTTAAACCCAGTGCCAATGGTTGCTTATATAGTCACAAGGACTGCAGGGCTGTAAAAGACACAGGCCCTCAAAAAATGCCCTGGGGTATGGAATTGGCAAGAAAATTCAACACATGAGTAACTTTTCAAGAAGTCAATAAGAGGAGGGAAGTTGTACTCACTCTTTAAAAAAAAAGGAAAAGAAAAAAAAAGGACATGCCTAAAGCTCAGTATAAGGAATTATTAGCCACATGCAAATTCAAATTCAAAAAGGTTTCAGGTGACACCAGTCATGACCATCAGCAAAAAGTCTACAAACTATAAATGCTGAAGGGGTTTTAGAGAATTGTGTACATTCTAGCTGCTGGTGGGATGTAAAGTGGTAACAGCACTAACGCATACTGAATGGAGCTGCTTGAAAAGGTAAAAATTGAGTTACCATATGATGCGGCAGGGCACCTTTTGGGCCTATAACCTAAGACCACCAAAATCGGAAATACAGAGGCAGGCAAATGTGCACTGCAACAATACTGAAATACCCAAGACATGGAAGCAAAAAATGGTCCATAAACAGGTGAATGGACAAAGAAGAAGTGGTATATGGACAGAATGGAAGAGTAGCCTCGGGAAAAAAATGAACAATGCCGTTTTCAGAACTACAGTTGAGACTAGAAATAGTCATATAAGGTTAAGTAAGTCAAAAGGGTGACAAATATCCTTTGAAATCATTTATACATGTTTTCCTAAGATTACTACCAATGAACATATTTCCACAGAAAAAGACAGTCACAGACTTATCAAAAATACTAACGGTTAGCCAAAATGAAAGGTGGGAGGATGGGTAAATTAGGACTATGGGGTTAACCAACATATACTAATGTATGTTAAATTTATATAAACATATAACATATGAACTATATAAATTATATAATCACCAAACCTTTAAAATATACATTCTGTAATCACATACATAATAACAGGTTCCGAAGATGAACAGATATATGTATGAATCATTGAGCAGATTCTGTACAGCCAATCAAAACACTCTAATCAAATTTACTCCGATAAGAAATAGAAATTAAATTTAAAAAGCAAACATAAGTTAGGAGACATAAACTTCTGGGGGCTTGTCCCAGCACATTCCACTCTAATTTACAACCTTGGAAAACTACCTCCAGGAAGACTCTGTTGCCCTAGTAAGAAGAGGTGAGAACGTAATAATGCTGCCGCCTTGTGGCTGTTTCTCACAACAGCAGCTTTAAACCCAGTGCCAAAGGTTGCTTAATAGTCACAAGGACTGAAGGGCTCTAAATGACACCTGCCTTCAAAAAATGCCCTGGGGTAGGGAATAGGCAAAAAAATTCAACACATGAGAAACTTTTCAAGAAGTCAATAAGAGGAGGGAAGTTGTACTCACTATTTAAAACAAAAGGAAAAGAAAAAAATGACATGCCTAAAGCTCAGTATAAGGAATTATTAGCCACATGCAAATTCAAATTCAAAAAGGTTTCAGGTAACACCAGTCATGACCATCATCAAAAAGTCTACAAACTATAAATGCTGAAGGGGTTTTAGAGGAATGTGTACCTTCTAGCTGCTGGTGGGATGTAAAGAAGTAATACCACTAATGAAACTGAATGGAGCTGCTTGAAAAGGTAAAAATTGAGTTACCATACGATGCAGCAGGGCACCTTTTGGGCCTATAACCTAAGACCACCAGAATCGGAAAGACAGAGGCAGGCAAATGTGCACTGCAACAATACTGAAATAGCCAAGACATGGAAGCAAAAAAAGGTCCATAAACAGATGAATGGACAAAGACGAAATGGTATACATACCAAATGGAATAGTAGCCTCTGGAAAACAATGAACAATGCCGTTTTCAGGACTAGAGTTGAGCCTAGAAATAATCATATAAGGTTAAGTAAGTCAAAAGGGTATGACAAATATCCTATGATATCATTTATACATGTTATCCTAAGATTGCTACCAATGAACATATTTCCACAGAAAAAGACACTCACAGACTTATCAAATAAACTAATGGTTAGCCAAAATGAAAGGTGGGGGGATGGGTAAATTAGGACTATGGGGTTAACATACATATACTAATATAAGTTAAATGTATATAAACATATAACATATAAATGATATGAATTATATAATCACCAATACCTTCAAAATATACATTCTGTAATCACATACATGGTAACAGGATCCGAAGATGAACAGACATATGTATGAATCATTGAACAGATTCTGTACAGCCAGACAATCAAAACACTCTAATCAAATTTACTCCGATAAAAAATACAAATTAAATTTAAAAAACAAACATAAGTAAGGAGACATAAACTTCTGGGGGCTTGTCCCAGCACATTGCACTCTAATTTAAAAGCTCGGAACACTACCTCCAGGAAGACTCTGTTGTCCTAGTAACAAGACTTGAGAACGTAATAATGCTGCCGCCTTGTGGCTGTCTCCAAAAACAGCACCTTTAAACCCAGTGCCAATGGTTGCTTATATAGTCACAAGGACTGTACGGTTGTAAATGACACAGGCACTCAAAAAATGCCCTGGGGTAGGGAATAGGCAAGAAAATTCAACACATAAGAAACTTTTCAAGAAATCAATAAGAGGAGGGAAGTTGTACTCACTCTTTTTAAAAAAAAGGAAAAGAAAAAATAGGACATGCCTAAAGCTCAGCATAAGGAATTATTAGCCATATGCGTATCCAACCTCCAAAAAGGTTTCAGCTCACACCAGTCATGACCATCAGCAAAACGTCTACAAACTATAAATGCTGAAGGGGTTTTAGAGAAGTGTGTACCTTCTAGCTGCTGGTGGGATATAAAGTTGTAACAGCACTAAAGCAAACTGAATCGAGCTGCTTGAAAACGTAAAAATTGAACTACCATATGATGCGGCAGGGCACCTTTTGGGCCTATAACCTAAGACCAACAGAATCGGAAAGACAGAGGCAGGCAAATGTGCACTGCAACAATACTGAAATAGCAAAGACATGGAAGCAAAAAAAAGGTCCATAAACAGGTGAATGGACAAAGAAGAAGTGGTATATGGACAGAATGGAAGAGTAGCCTCGGGAAAAAAATGAACAATGCCGTTTTCAGGACTAGAGTTGAGACTAGAAATAATCATATAAGGTTAAGTAAGACAAAAGGGTATTACAAATATCCTATGATATTATTTATACAAGTTTTCCTAAGATTGCTACCAATGAACATATTTCCACAGAAAAAGACACTCACAGACTTATCAAATAAACTAATGGTTAGCCAAAATGAAAGGTGGGAGGATGGGTAAATTAGGACTATGGGGTTAACATACATATACTAATATAAGTTAAATGTATATAAACATATAACATATAAATGATATGAATTATATAATCACCAATACCTTCAAAATATACATTCTGTAATCACATACATGGTAACAGGATCCGAAGATGAACAGACATATGTGTGAATCATTGAACAGATTCTGTACAGCCAGACAATCAAAACACTCTAATCAAATTTACTCCGATAAAAAATACAAATTAAATTTAAAAAACAAACATAAGTAAGGAGACATAAACTTCTGGGGGCTTGTCCCAGCACATTGCACTCTAATTTACAAGCTCGGAACACTACCTCCAGGAAGACTCTGTTGTCCTAGTAACAAGACTTGAGATCGTAATAATGCTGCCGCCTTGTGGCTGTCTCCCAAAACAGCAGCTTTAAACCCAGTGACAATGGTTGCTTATATAGTCCCAAGGACTGCAGGGCTGTAAATGACACAGGCCCTCAAAAATTGCCCTGGGGTAGGGAATAGGCAAGAAAATCCAACACATGAGAAATTTTTCAAGAAGTCAATAAGAGGAGGGGAGTTGTACTCACTCTTTAAAAAAAAAAAGGAAAAGAAAAAAAAGGACATGCCTAAAGCTTAGTATAAGGAATTATTAGCCACATACAAATTCAAATTCAAAAAGGTTTCAGCTCACACCAGTCATTACCATCAGCAAAATGTCTACAAACTATAAATGCTGAAGGGGTTTTAGAGATCTGTGTACCTTCTAGCTGCTGGTGGGATGTAAAGTGGAAACAGCACTAACGCAAACTGAATCGAGCTGCTTGAAAAGGTAAAAATTGAGCTACCAAATGATGCGGCAGGGCACCTTTTGGGCCTATAACCTAAGACCACCAAAATTGGAAAGACAGAGGCAGGCAAATATGCACTGCAACAATACTGAAATAGCCAAGATATGGAAGCAAAAAAAAGGTCCATAAACAGATGAATGGACAAAGAAGAAGTGGTATACGGACAGAATGGAATAGTAGCCTCGGGAGAAAAATGAACAATGCTGTTTTCAGGACTACAGTTGAGCCTAGAAAAAATCATATAAGGTTAAGTAAGTCAAAAGGGTATGACAAATATCCTATGATATCATTTATACAAGTTTTCTTAAGATTGCTACCAATGAACATATTTCCACAGAAAAAGACACTCACAGACTTATCAAATAAACTAATGGTTAGCCAAAATGAAAGGTGGGGGGATGGGTAAGTTAGGACTATGGGGTTAACATACATATACTAATGTAAGTTAAATGTATATAAACATATAACATATAAACGATATGAATTATATAATCACCAATACCTTCAAAATATATATTCTGTGATCACATACATGGTAACAGGATCCGAAGATGAACAGACATATGTATGAATCATTGAGCAGATTCTGTACAGCCAGACAATCAAAACACTCTAATCAAATTTACTCCGATAAGAAACAGAAATTAAATTTAAAAAAAAAACATAAGTTAGGAGACATAAACTTCTGGGGGCTTGTCCCAGCATATTGCACTCTACTTTACAAGCTCAGAACACTACCTCCAGGAAGACTCTGTTCTCCTAGTAACAAGACTTGAGCACGCAATAATGCTGCCGCCTTGTGGCTGCTTCCCACAACAGCACTTTAAACCCAGTGCCAATGATTGCTTATATAGTCACAAGGACTGCAGGGTTGTAAATGACACAAGCCCTCAAAATATGCCCGGGGGTAGGGAATTGGCAAGAACATTCAACACATGAGAAATTTCCAAGAAGTCAATAAGAGGAGGGAAGTTGTACTCACTCTTTAAAAAAAAAAGGAAAAGAAAAAAAACGACATGCCTAAAGCTTAGTATAAGGAATTATTAGGCACATACAAATTCAAATTCAAAAAGGTTTCAGCTCACACCAGTCATTACCATCAGCAAAATGTCTACAAACTATAAATGCTGAAGGGGTTTTAGAGATATGTGTACCTTCTAGCTGCTGGTGGGATGTAAAGTGGTAACAGTAGTAACGCAAACTGAATCGAGCTGCTTGAAAAGGTAAAAATTGAGTTACCATATGGTGCGGCAGGGCACCTTTTGGGCCTATAACCTAAGACCACCAGATTCGGAAAGAGAGAGGCAGGCAAATGTGCATTGCAACAATACTGAAATAGCCAAGACATGGAAGCAAAAAAAAAGGTCCATAAACAGATGAATGGACAAAGACGAAGTGGGATACGTACCAAATGGAATAGTAGCCTCGGGAAAAAAATGAACAATGCCGTTTTCAGGACTACAGTTGAGCCTACAAATAATCATATAAGGTTAAGTAAGTCAAAAGGGTATGACAAATATCCTATGACATCATTTATACATGTTATCCTAAGATTGCTACCAATGAACATATTTCCACAGAAAAAGACACTCACAGACTTATCAAATAAACTAATGGCTAGCCAAAATGAAAGGTGGGAGGATGGGTAAATTAGGACTATGGGGTTAACATACATATACTAATGTATGTTAAATGTATATAAACATATAACATATGAACTATATAAATTATATAATCACCAATACCTTTAAAATATACATTCTGTAATCACATACATGCTAACAGGTTCGAAGATGAACAGACATATGTATGAATCATTGAGCAGATTCTGTACAGCCAGAAAACCACAACACTCTAATCAAATTTACTCCGATAAGAAATAGAAATTAAATTTAAAAAACAAACATAAGTTAGGAGACATAAACTTCTGGGGGCTTGTCCCAGGACATTGCACTCTAATTTACAGGCTCGGAACACTACCTCCAGGAAGACTGTGTTGTCCTAGTAACAAGACTTGAGAACGTAATAATGCTGCCGCCTTGTGGCTGCTTCCCACAACAGTAGCTTTAAACCCAGTGCCAATGGTTGCTTATATAGTCACAAGGACTGCAGGGCTGTAAAAGACACAGGCCCTCAAAAAATGCCCTGGGGTAGGGAATTGGCAAGAAAATTCAACACATGAGAAATTTTCAAGAAGTCAATAAGAGTACGGAAGTTGTACTCACTCTTTAAAAAAAAAGGAAAAGAAAAAAAGGACATGCCTAAAGCTCAGCATAAGGAATTATTAGCCACATGCGTATCCAACCTCCAAAAAGGTTTCAGCTCACACCAGTCATGACCATCAGCAAAAAGTCTACAAACTATAAATGCTGAAGGGGTTTTAGAGAACTGTGTACCTTCTAGCTGCTGTTTGGATGTAAAGTGGTAACAGCAGTAACGCAAACTGAATCGAGCTGCTTGAAAAGGTAAACATTGAGCTACCATATGATGCGGCAGGGCACCTTTTGGGCCTATAACCTAAGACCACCGGATTCGGAAAGACAGAGGCAGGCAAATGTGCACTGCAACAATATTGAAATAGCCAAGACATGGAAGCAAAAAAAAGGTCCATAAACAGATGAATGGACAAAGACGAAATGGTATACGTACCAAATGGAATAGTAGCCTCTGGAAAAAAATGAACAATGCCGTTTTCAGGACTAGAGTTGAGCCTAGAAATAATCATATAAGGTTAAGTAAGTCAAAAGGGTATGACAAATATCCTACGATATCATTTATAAAAGTTATCCTAAGATTGCTACCCATGAACATATTTCCACAGAAAAAGACACTCACAGACTAATCAAATAAACTAATGGTTAGCCAAAATGAAAGGTGGGAGAATAGGTAAATTAGGACTATGGGGTTAACATACATATACTAATGTATGTTAAATGTATATAAACATATCACATATAAACTATATGCATTATATCATCACCAATAGCTTTAAAATATACATTCTGTAATCACGTACATGGTAGCAGGATACGAAGATGAACAGACATATGTATGAATCATTGAGCAGATTCTGTACAGCCAGACAATCAAAACACTCTAATCAAATTGACTCTGATAAGAAATAGAAATTAAATTTAAAAAGCAAACATAAGTTAGGAGACATAAACTTCTGGGGGCTTGTCCCAGCACATTCCACTCTAATTTACAACCTTGGAAAACTACCTCCAGGAAGACTCTGTTGCCCTAGTAACAAGAGTTGAGAACGTAATAATGCTGCCACCTTGTGGCTGTTTCCCACAACAGCAGCTTTAATCCCAGTGCCAAAGGTTGCTTAATAGTCACAATGACTGCAGGGCTCTAAATGACACCGGCCCTCAAAGAATGCCCTGGAGTAGGGAATAGGCAAAAAAATTCAACACATGAGTGACTTTTCAAGAAGTCAATAAGAGGAGGGAAGTTGTACTCACTCTTTAAAAAAAAAGGAAAAGAAAAAAAAGGACATGCCTAAAGCTCAGTATAAGGAATTATTAGCCACATGCAAATTCAAATTCAAAAAGGTTTCAGGTGACACCAGTCATGACCATCAGCAAAAAGTCTACAAACTATAAATGCTGAAGGGGTTTTAGAGAATTGTGTACATTCTAGCTGCTGGTGGGATGTAAAGTGGTAACAGCACTAACGCATACTGAATGGAGCTGCTTGAAAAGGTAAAAATTGAGTTACCATATGATGCGGCAGGGCACCTTTTGGGCCTATAACCTAAGACCACCAAAATCGGAAATACAGAGGCAGGCAAATGTGCACTGCAACAATACTGAAATACCCAAGACATGGAAGCAAAAAATGGTCCATAAACCGGTGAATGGACAAAGAAGAAGTGGTATATGGACAGAATGGAAGAGTAGCCTCGGGAAAAAAATGAACAATGCCGTTTTCAGAACTACAGTTGAGACTAGAAATAGTCATATAAGGTTAAGTAAGTCAAAAGGGTGTGACAAATATCCTATGAAATCATTTATACATGTTTTCCTAAGATTACTACCAATGAACATATTTCCACAGAAAAACACACTCACAGACTTATCAAAAATACTAACGGTTAGCCAAAATGAAAGGTGGGAGGATGGGTAAATTAGGACTATGGGGTTAACATACATATACTAATGTATGTTAAATGTATATAAACATATAACATATGAACTATATAAAATATATAATCACCAAACCTTTAAAATATACATTCTGTAATCACATACATGATAACAGGTTCCGAAGATGAACAGATATATGTATGAATCATTGAGCAGATTCTGTACAGCCAATCAAAACACTCTAATCAAATTTACTCCGATAAGAAATAGAAATTAAATTTAAAAAGCAAACATAAGTTAGGAGACATAAACTTCTGGGGGCTTGTCCCAGCACATTCCACTCTAATTTACAACCTTGGAAAACTACCTCCAGGAAGACTCTGTTGCCCTAGTAAGAAGAGTTGAGAATGTAATAATGCTGCCGCCTTGTGGCTGTTTCCCACAACAGCAGCTTTAAACCCAGTGCCAAAGGTTGCTTAATAGTCACAAGGACTGAAGGGCTCTAAATGACACCTGCCTTCAAAAAATGCCCTGGGGTAGGGAATAGGCAAAAAAATTCAACACATGAGAAACTTTTCAAGAAGTCAATAAGAGGAGGGAAGTTGTACTCACTCTTTAAAACAAAAGGAAAAGAAAAAAATGACATGCCTAAAGCTCAGTATAAGGAATTATTAGCCACATGCAAATTCAAATTCAAAAAGGTTTCAGGTAACACCAGTCATGACCATCATCAAAAAGTCTACAAACTATAAATGCTGAAGGGGTTTTAGAGGAATGTGTACCTTCTAGCTGCTGGTGGGATGTAAAGAAGTAATACCACTAATGCAAACTGAATGGAGCTGCTTGAAAAGGTAAAAATTGAGTTACCATACGATGCGGCAGGGCACCTTTTGGGCCTATAACCTAAGACCACCAGAATCGGAAAGACAGAGGCAGGCAAATGTGCACTGCAACAATACTGAAATAGCCAAGACATGGAAGCAAAAAAAGGTCCATAAACAGATGAATGGACAAAGACGAAATGGTATACGTACCAAATGGAATAGTAGCCTCTGGAAAAAAATGAACAATGCTGTTTTCAGGACTAGAGTTGAGCCTAGAAATAATCATATAAGGTTAAGTAAGTCAAAAGGATATGACAAATATCCTATGATATCATTTATACATGTTATCCTAAGATTGCTACCAATGAACATATTTCCACAGAAAAAGACACTCACAGACTTATCATATAAACTAATGGTTAGCCAATATGAAAGGTGGGAGGATGGGTAAATTAGGACTATGGGGTTAACATACATATACTAATGTATGTTAAATGTATATAAACATATAACATATAAATGATATGAATTATATATTCACCAATACCTTCAAAATATACATTCTGTAATCACATACATGGTAACAGGATCCGAAGATGAACAGACATATGTATGAATCATTGAGCAGATTCTGTACAGCCAGACAATCAAAACACTCTAATCAAATTTACTCTGATAAGAAATAGAAATTAAATTTAAAAAACAAACATAAGTTAGGAGACATAAACTTTTGGGGGCTTGTCCCAGCACATTGCACTCTAATTTACAAGCTCGGAACACTACCTCCAGGAAGACTGTGTTGTCCTAGTAACAAGACTTGAGAACGTAATAATGCTGCCGCCTTGTGGCTGCTTCCCACAACAGTAGCTTTAAACCCAGTGCCAATGGTTGCTTATATAGTCACAAGGACTGCAGGGCTGTAAAAGACACAGGCCCTCAAAAAATGCCCTAGGGTAGGGAATTGGCAAGAAAATTCAACACATGAGAAATTTTCAAAAGTCAATAAGAGTACGGAAGTTGAACTCACTCTTTAAAAAAAAAGGAAAAGAAAAAAAGGACATGCCTAAAGCTCAGCATAAGGAATTATTAGCCACATGCGTATCCAACCTCCAAAAAGGTTTCAGCTCACACCAGTCATGACCATCAGCAAAAAGTCTACAAACTATAAATGCTGAAGGGGTTTTAGAGAAGTGTGTACCTTCTAGCTGCTGGTGGGATATAAAGTCGTAACAGCACTAATGCAAACTGAATCGAGCTGCTTGAAAACGTAAAAATTGAGCTACCATATGATGCGGCAGGGCACCTTTTGGGCCTATAACCTAAGACCACCAGAATCGGAAAGACAGAGGCAGGCAAATGTGCACTGCAACAATACTGAAATAGCAAAGACATGGAAGCAAAAAAAAGGTCCATAAACAGGTGAATGGACAAAGAAGAAGTGGTATATGGACAGAATGGAAGAGTAGCCTCGGGAAAAAAATGAACAATGCCGTTTTCAGGACTAGAGTTGAGACTAGAAATAATCATATAAGGTTAAGTAAGACAAAAGGGTATTACAAATATCCTATGATATTATTTATACAAGTTTTCCTAAGATTGCTACCAATGAACATATTTCCACAGAAAAAGACACTCACAGACTTATCAAATAAACTAATGGTTAGCCAAAATGAAAGGTGGGAGGATGGGTAAATTAGGACTATGGGGTTAACATACATATACTAATGTAAGTTAAATGTATATAAACATATAACATATAAATGATATGAAGTATATATTCACCAATACCTTCAAAATATACATTCTGTAATCACATACATGGTAACAGGATCCGAAGATGAACAGACATATGTGTGAATCATTGAGCAGATTCTGTACAGCCAGACAATCAAAACACTCTAATCAAATTTACTCCGATAAGAAAGACAAATTAAATTTAAAAAACAAACATAAGTAAGGAGACATAAACTTCTGGGGGCTTGTCCCAGCACATTGCACTCTAATTTAAAAGCTCGGAACACTACCTCCAGGAAGACTCTGTTGTCCTAGTAACAAGACTTGAGAACGCAATAATGCTGCCGCCTTGCGGCTGCTTCCCACAACAGCACTTTAAACCCAGTGCCAATGATTGCTTATATAGTCACAAGGACTGCAGGGCTGTAAATGACACAAGCCCTCAAAATATGCCATGGGGTAGGGAATTGGCAAGAACATTCAACACATGAGAAATTTCCAAGAAGTCAATAAGAGGAGGGAAGTTGTACTCACTCTTTAAAAAAAAAAGGAAAAGAAAAAAAAGGACATGCCTAAAGCTTAGTATAAGGAATTATTAGCCACATACAAATTCAAATTCAAAAAGGTTTCAGCTCACACCAGTCATTACCATCAGCAAAATGTCTACAAACTATAAATGCTGAAGGGGTTTTAGAGATCTGTGTACCTTCTAGCTGCTGGTGGGATGTAAAGTGGAAACAGCAGTAACGCAAAATGAATCGAGCTGCTTGAAAAGGTAAAAATTGAGCTACCAAATGATGCGGCAGGGCACCTTTTAGGCCTATAACCTAAGACCACCAAAATTGGAAAGACAGAGGCAGGCAAATATGCACTGCAACAATACTGAAATAGCCAAGATATGGAAGCAAAAAAAAGGTCCATAAACAGATGAATGGACAAAGAAGAAGTGGTATACGGACAGAATGGAATAGTAGCCTCGGGAGAAAAATGAACAATGCTGTTTTCAGGACTACAGTTGAGCCTAGAAAAAATCATATAAGGTTAAGTAAGTCAAAAGGGTATGACAAATATCCTATGATATCATTTATACAAGTTTTCTTAAGATTGCTACCAATGAACATATTTCCACAGAAAAAGACACTCACAGACTTATCAAATAAACTAATGGTTAGCCAAAATGAAAGGTGGGGGGATGGGTAAGTTAGGACTATGGGGTTAACATACATATACTAATGTAAGTTAAATGTATATAAACATATAACATATAAACGATATGAATTATATAATCACCAATACCTTCAAAATATATATTCTGTAATCACATACTTGATAACAGGTTCCGAAGATGAACAGATATATGTATGAATCATTGAGCAGATTCTGTACAGCCAATCAAAACACTCTAATCAAATTTACTCCGATAAGAAATAGAAATTAAATTTTAAAAGCAAACATAAGTTAGGAGACATAAACTTCTGGGGGCTTGTCCCAGCACATTCCACTCTAATTTACAACCTTGGAAAACTACCTCCAGGAAGACTCTGTTGCCCTAGTAACAAGAGATGAGAACGTAATAATGCTGCCGCCTTGTGGCTCTTTCCCACAACAGCAGCTTTAAACCCAGTGCCAAAGGTTGCTTAATAGTCACAAGGACTGAAGGGCTCTAAATGACACCTGCCTTCAAAAAATGCCCTGGGGTAGGAAATAGGCAAAAAAATTCAACACATGAGAAACTTTTCAAGAAGTCAATAAGAGGAGGGAAGTTGTACTCACTCTTTAAAACAAAAGGAAAAGAAAAAAATGACATGCCTAAAGCTCAGTATAAGGAATTATTAGCCACATGCAAATTCAAATTCAAAAAGGCTTCAGGTAACACCACTCATGACCATCATCAAAAAGTCTACAAACTATAAATGCTGAAGGGGTTTTAGAGGAATGTGTACCTTCTAGCTGCTGGTGGGATGTAAAGAAGTAATACCACTAATGCAAACTGAATGGAGCTGCTTGAAAAGGTAAAAATTGAGTTACCATACGATGCGGCAGGGCACCTTTTGGGCCTATAACCTAAGACCACCAGAATCGGAAAGACAGAGGCAGGCAAATGTGCACTGCAACAATACTGAAATAGCCAAGACATGGAAGCAAAAAAAGGTCCATAAACAGATGAATGGACAAAGACGAAATGGTATACGTACCAAATGGAATAGTAGCCTCTGGAAAAAAATGAACAATGCTGTTTTCAGGACTAGAGTTGAGCCTAGAAATACTCATATAAGGTTAAGTAAGTCAAAAGGGTATGACAAATATCCTATGATATCATTTATACATGTTATCCTAAGATTGCTACCAATGAACATATTTCCACAGAAAAAGACACTCACAGACTTATCATATAAACTAATGGTTAGCCAAAATGAAAGGTGGGAGGATGGGTAAATTAGGACTATGGGGTTAACATACATATACTAATGTATGTTAAATGTATATAAACATATAACATATAAATGATATGAATTATATATTCACCAATACCTTCAAAATATACATTCTGTAATCACATACATGGTAACAGGATCCGAAGATGAACAGACATATGTATGAATCATTGAGCAGATTCTGTACAGCCAGAAAACCACAACACTCTAATCAAATTTACTCCGATAAGAAATAGAAATTAAATTTAAAACACAAACATAAGTTAGGAGACATAAACTTCTGGGGGCTTGTCCCAGGACATTGCACTCTAATTTACAGGCTCGGAACACTACCTCCAGGAAGACTGTGTTGTCCTAGTAACAAGACTTGAGAACGTAATAATGCTGCCGCCTTGTGGCTGCTTCCCACAACAGTAGCTTTAAACCCAGTACCAATGGTTGCTTATATAGTCACAAGGACTGCAGGGCTGTAAAAGACACAGGCCCTCAAAAAATGCCCTGGTGTAGGGAATAGGCAAGGAAATTCAACACATGAGAAATTTTCAAGAAGTCAATAAGAGTACGGAAGTTGTACTCACTCTAAAAAAAAAGGAAAAGAAAAAAAGGACATGCCTAAAGCTCAGCATAAGGAATTATTAGCCACATGTGTATCCAACCTCCAAAAAGGTTTCAGCTCACACCAGTCATGACCATCGGCAAAAAGTCTACAAACTATAAATGCTGAAGGGGTTTTAGAGAACTGTGTACCTTCTAGCTGCTGTTTGGATGTAAAGTGGTAACAGCAGTAACGCAAACTGAATCGAGCTGCTTGAAAAGGTAAACACTGAGCTACCATATGATGCGGCAGGGCACCTTTTGGGCCTATAACCTAAGACCACCGGATTCGGAAAGACAGAGGCAGGCAAATGTGCACTGCAACAATATTGAAATAGCCAAGACATGGAAGCAAAAAAAAGGTCCATAAACAGATGAAAGGACAAAGACGAAATGGTATACGTACCAAATGGAATAGTAGCCTCTGGAAAAAAATGAACAATGCCGTTTTCAGGACTAGAGTTGAGCCTAGAAATAATCATATAAGGTTAAGTAAGTCAAAAGGGTATGACAAATATCCTATGATATCATTTATACATGTTATCCTAAGATTGCTACCAATGAAAATATTTCCACTGAAAAAGACACTCACAGACTTATCAAATAAACTAATGGTTAGCCAAAATGAAAGGTGGGGGGATGGGTAAATTAGGACTATGGGGTTAACATACATATACTAATATAAGTTAAATGTATATAAACATATAACATATAAACGATATGAATTATATAATCACCAATACCTTCAAAATATATATTCTGTGATCACATACATGGTAACAGGATCCGAAGATGAACAGACATATGTATGAATCATTGAGCAGATTCTGTACAGCCAGACAATCAAAACACTCTAATCAAATTTACTCCGATAAGAAACAGAAATTAAATTTAAAAAAAAAACATAAGTTAGGAGACATAAACTTCTGGGGGCTTGTCCCAGCATATTGCACTCTACTTTACAAGCTCAGAACACTACCTCCAGGAAGACTCTGTTCTCCTAGTAACAAGACTTGAGAACGCAATAATGCTGCCGCCTTGTGGCTGCTTCCCACAACAGCACTTTAAACCCAGTGCCAATGATTGCTTATATAGTCACAAGGACTGCAGGGTTGTAAATGACACAAGCCCTCAAAATATGCCCGGGGGTAGGGAATTGGCAAGAACATTCAACACATGAGAAATTTCCAAGAAGTCAATAAGAGGAGGGAAGTTGTACTCACTCTTTAAAAAAAAAAGGAAAAGAAAAAAAACGACATGCCTAAAGCTTAGTATAAGGAATTATTAGGCACATACAAATTCAAATTCAAAAAGGTTTCAGCTCACACCAGTCATTACCATCAGCAAAATGTCTACAAACTATAAATGCTGAAGGGGTTTTAGAGATATGTGTACCTTCTAGCTGCTGGTGGGATGTAAAGTGGTAACAGTAGTAACGCAAACTGAATCGAGCTGCTTGAAAAGGTAAAAATTGAGTTACCATATGGTGCGGCAGGGCACCTTTTGGGCCTATAACCTAAGACCACCAGATTCGGAAAGAGAGAGGCAGGCAAATGTGCATTGCAACAATACTGAAATAGCCAAGACATGGAAGCAAAAAAAAAGGTCCATAAACAGATGAATGGACAAAGACGAAGTGGGATACGTACCAAATGGAATAGTAGCCTCGGGAAAAAAATGAACAATGCCGTTTTCAGGACTACAGTTGAGCCTACAAATAATCATATAAGGTTAAGTAAGTCAAAAGGGTATGACAAATATCCTATGACATCATTTATACATGTTATCCTAAGATTGCTACCAATGAACATATTTCCACAGAAAAAGACACTCACAGACTTATCAAATAAACTAATGGCTAGCCAAAATGAAAGGTGGGAGGATGGGTAAATTAGGACTATGGGGTTAACATACATATACTAATGTATGTTAAATGTATATAAACATATAACATATGAACTATATAAATTATATAATCACCAATACCTTTAAAATATACATTCTGTAATCACATACATGCTAACAGGTTCGAAGATGAACAGACATATGTATGAATCATTGAGCAGATTCTGTACAGCCAGAAAACCACAACACTCTAATCAAATTTACTCCGATAAGAAATAGAAATTAAATTTAAAAAACAAACATAAGTTAGGAGACATAAACTTCTGGGGGCTTGTCCCAGGACATTGCACTCTAATTTACAGGCTCGGAACACTACCTCCAGGAAGACTGTGTTGTCCTAGTAACAAGACTTGAGAACGTAATAATGCTGCCGCCTTGTGGCTGCTTCCCACAACAGTAGCTTTAAACCCAGTGCCAATGGTTGCTTATATAGTCACAAGGACTGCAGGGCTGTAAAAGACACAGGCCCTCAAAAAATGCCCTGGGGTAGGGAATTGGCAAGAAAATTCAACACATGAGAAATTTTCAAGAAGTCAATAAGAGTACGGAAGTTGTACTCACTCTTTAAAAAAAAAGGAAAAGAAAAAAAGGACATGCCTAAAGCTCAGCATAAGGAATTATTAGCCACATGCGTATCCAACCTCCAAAAAGGTTTCAGCTCACACCAGTCATGACCATCAGCAAAAAGTCTACAAACTATAAATGCTGAAGGGGTTTTAGAGAACTGTGTACCTTCTAGCTGCTGTTTGGATGTAAAGTGGTAACAGCAGTAACGCAAACTGAATCGAGCTGCTTGAAAAGGTAAACATTGAGCTACCATATGATGCGGCAGGGCACCTTTTGGGCCTATAACCTAAGACCACCGGATTCGGAAAGACAGAGGCAGGCAAATGTGCACTGCAACAATATTGAAATAGCCAAGACATGGAAGCAAAAAAAAGGTCCATAAACAGATGAATGGACAAAGACGAAATGGTATACGTACCAAATGGAATAGTAGCCTCTGGAAAAAAATGAACAATGCCGTTTTCAGGACTAGAGTTGAGCCTAGAAATAATCATATAAGGTTAAGTAAGTCAAAAGGGTATGACAAATATCCTACGATATCATTTATAAAAGTTATCCTAAGATTGCTACCCATGAACATATTTCCACAGAAAAAGACACTCACAGACTAATCAAATAAACTAATGGTTAGCCAAAATGAAAGGTGGGAGAATAGGTAAATTAGGACTATGGGGTTAACATACATATACTAATGTATGTTAAATGTATATAAACATATCACATATAAACTATATGCATTATATCATCACCAATAGCTTTAAAATATACATTCTGTAATCACGTACATGGTAGCAGGATACGAAGATGAACAGACATATGTATGAATCATTGAGCAGATTCTGTACAGCCAGACAATCAAAACACTCTAATCAAATTGACTCTGATAAGAAATAGAAATTAAATTTAAAAAGCAAACATAAGTTAGGAGACATAAACTTCTGGGGGCTTGTCCCAGCACATTCCACTCTAATTTACAACCTTGGAAAACTACCTCCAGGAAGACTCTGTTGCCCTAGTAACAAGAGTTGAGAACGTAATAATGCTGCCACCTTGTGGCTGTTTCCCACAACAGCAGCTTTAAACCCAGTGCCAAAGGTTGCTTAATAGTCACAATGACTGCAGGGCTCTAAATGACACCGGCCCTCAAAGAATGCCCTGGAGTAGGGAATAGGCAAAAAAATTCAACACATGAGTGACTTTTCAAGAAGTCAATAAGAGGAGGGAAGTTGTACTCACTCTTTAAAAAAAAAGGAAAAGAAAAAAAAGGACATGCCTAAAGCTCAGTATAAGGAATTATTAGCCACATGCAAATTCAAATTCAAAAAGGTTTCAGGTGACACCAGTCATGACCATCAGCAAAAAGTCTACAAACTATAAATGCTGAAGGGGTTTTAGAGAATTGTGTACATTCTAGCTGCTGGTGGGATGTAAAGTGGTAACAGCACTAACGCATACTGAATGGAGCTGCTTGAAAAGGTAAAAATTGAGTTACCATATGATGCGGCAGGGCACCTTTTGGGCCTATAACCTAAGACCACCAAAATCGGAAATACAGAGGCAGGCAAATGTGCACTGCAACAATACTGAAATACCCAAGACATGGAAGCAAAAAATGGTCCATAAACCGGTGAATGGACAAAGAAGAAGTGGTATATGGACAGAATGGAAGAGTAGCCTCGGGAAAAAAATGAACAATGCCGTTTTCAGAACTACAGTTGAGACTAGAAATAGTCATATAAGGTTAAGTAAGTCAAAAGGGTGTGACAAATATCCTATGAAATCATTTATACATGTTTTCCTAAGATTACTACCAATGAACATATTTCCACAGAAAAACACACTCACAGACTTATCAAAAATACTAACGGTTAGCCAAAATGAAAGGTGGGAGGATGGGTAAATTAGGACTATGGGGTTAACATACATATACTAATGTAAGTTAAATGTATATAAACATATAACATATAAATGATATGAATTATATAATCACCAATCCCTTCAAAATATACATTCTGTAATCACATACATGGTAACAGGATCCGCAGATGAACAGACATATGTATGAATCATTGAGCAGATTCTGTACAGCCAGACAATCAAAACACTCTAATCAAATTTACTCCGATAAAAAGTAGAAGTTAAATTTAAAAAACAAACATAAGTAAGGAGACATAAACTTCTGGGGGCTTGTCCCAGCACATTCCACTCTAATTTACAACCTCGGAACACTACCTCCAGGAAGACTCTGCTTCCCTATTAACAAGAGTTGAGAACCTAATAATGCTGCTGCCTTGTGGCTATTTCCCACAACAGCAGCTTTAAACCCAGTGCAAATGGTTGCTTATATTGTCACAAGGACTGCAGGGCTGTAAATGATACAGGCCCTCAAAAAATGCCTTGGGGTAGGGAATAGGCAAGAAAATTCAACACATGAGAAATTTTTCAAGAAGTCAATAAGAGGAGGGAGGTTGTAATCAATCTCTAAAAAAGAAAGGAAAAGAAAAAAAACGGCATGCCTAAAGCTCAGTAAAGGAAATTATTAGGCACATGCAAATTCAAATTCAATAAGGTTTCAGCTCACACCAGTCATGACCATCAGCAAAAAATCTACAAACTATAAATGCTGAACGGGTTTTAGAGAACTGTGTACCTTCTAGGTTCCGGTGGGATGTAAACTGGTAAGAGCACTAACGAAAACTGAATGCAGCTACTTGATAAGGTAAAAATTGAGTTACCGTATGATGCGGCAGGGCACCTTTTGGGCCTATAATATAAGACCACCAAAATCGGAAAGACAGATGCAGGCAAATATGCACTGCAACAATATTGAAATAGCCAAGACATAGAAGCAAAAAAAAGCTCCATAAACAAATGAATGGACAAAGACGAAGTGGTATACGTACCAAATGGAATAGTAGCCTCGGGAAAAAAATGAACAATGCCGTTTTCATGACTACAGTTGAGCCTAGAAATAATCATATAAGGGTAAGTTAGTCAAAAGGGTATGACAAATATCCTATGATATCATTTATACATGTTATCCTAAGATTGCTACCAATGAACATATTTCCACAAAAAAAGACACTCACAGACTTATCAAATAAACTAATGGTTAGCCAAAATGAAAGGTGGGAGGATGGGTAAATTAGGACTATGGGGTTAACATACATATACTAATGTATGTTAAATGTATATAAACATATAACATATGAACTATATAAAATATATAATCACCAAACCTTTAAAATATACATTCTGTAATCACATACATGATAACAGGTTCCGAAGATGAACAGATATATGTATGAATCATTGAGCAGATTCTGTACAGCCAATCAAAACACTCTAATCAAATTTACTCCGATAAGAAATAGAAATTAAATTTAAAAAGCAAACATAAGTTAGGAGACATAAACTTCTGGGGGCTTGTCCCAGCACATTCCACTCTAATTTACAACCTTGGAAAACTACCTCCAGGAAGACTCTGTTGCCCTAGTAAGAAGAGTTGAGAATGTAATAATGCTGCCGCCTTGTGGCTGTTTCCCACAACAGCAGCTTTAAACCCAGTGCCAAAGGTTGCTTAATAGTCACAAGGACTGAAGGGCTCTAAATGACACCTGCCTTCAAAAAATGCCCTGGGGTAGGGAATAGGCAAAAAAATTCAACACATGAGAAACTTTTCAAGAAGTCAATAAGAGGAGGGAAGTTGTACTCACTCTTTAAAACAAAAGGAAAAGAAAAAAATGACATGCCTAAAGCTCAGTATAAGGAATTATTAGCCACATGCAAATTCAAATTCAAAAAGGTTTCAGGTAACACCAGTCATGACCATCATCAAAAAGTCTACAAACTATAAATGCTGAAGGGGTTTTAGAGGAATGTGTACCTTCTAGCTGCTGGTGGGATGTAAAGAAGTAATACCACTAATGCAAACTGAATGGAGCTGCTTGAAAAGGTAAAAATTGAGTTACCATACGATGCGGCAGGGCACCTTTTGGGCCTATAACCTAAGACCACCAGAATCGGAAAGACAGAGGCAGGCAAATGTGCACTGCAACAATACTGAAATAGCCAAGACATGGAAGCAAAAAAAGGTCCATAAACAGATGAATGGACAAAGACGAAATGGTATACGTACCAAATGGAATAGTAGCCTCTGGAAAAAAATGAACAATGCTGTTTTCAGGACTAGAGTTGAGCCTAGAAATAATCATATAAGGTTAAGTAAGTCAAAAGGATATGACAAATATCCTATGATATCATTTATACATGTTATCCTAAGATTGCTACCAATGAACATATTTCCACAGAAAAAGACACTCACAGACTTATCATATAAACTAATGGTTAGCCAATATGAAAGGTGGGAGGATGGGTAAATTAGGACTATGGGGTTAACATACATATACTAATGTATGTTAAATGTATATAAACATATAACATATAAATGATATGAATTATATATTCACCAATACCTTCAAAATATACATTCTGTAATCACATACATGGTAACAGGATCCGAAGATGAACAGACATATGTATGAATCATTGAGCAGATTCTGTACAGCCAGACAATCAAAACACTCTAATCAAATTTACTCTGATAAGAAATAGAAATTAAATTTAAAAAACAAACATAAGTTAGGAGACATAAACTTTTGGGGGCTTGTCCCAGCACATTGCACTCTAATTTACAAGCTCGGAACACTACCTCCAGGAAGACTGTGTTGTCCTAGTAACAAGACTTGAGAACGTAATAATGCTGCCGCCTTGTGGCTGCTTCCCACAACAGTAGCTTTAAACCCAGTGCCAATGGTTGCTTATATAGTCACAAGGACTGCAGGGCTGTAAAAGACACAGGCCCTCAAAAAATGCCCTAGGGTAGGGAATTGGCAAGAAAATTCAACACATGAGAAATTTTCAAAAGTCAATAAGAGTACGGAAGTTGAACTCACTCTTTAAAAAAAAAGGAAAAGAAAAAAAGGACATGCCTAAAGCTCAGCATAAGGAATTATTAGCCACATGCGTATCCAACCTCCAAAAAGGTTTCAGCTCACACCAGTCATGACCATCAGCAAAAAGTCTACAAACTATAAATGCTGAAGGGGTTTTAGAGAAGTGTGTACCTTCTAGCTGCTGGTGGGATATAAAGTCGTAACAGCACTAATGCAAACTGAATCGAGCTGCTTGAAAACGTAAAAATTGAGCTACCATATGATGCGGCAGGGCACCTTTTGGGCCTATAACCTAAGACCACCAGAATCGGAAAGACAGAGGCAGGCAAATGTGCACTGCAACAATACTGAAATAGCAAAGACATGGAAGCAAAAAAAAGGTCCATAAACAGGTGAATGGACAAAGAAGAAGTGGTATATGGACAGAATGGAAGAGTAGCCTCGGGAAAAAAATGAACAATGCCGTTTTCAGGACTAGAGTTGAGACTAGAAATAATCATATAAGGTTAAGTAAGACAAAAGGGTATTACAAATATCCTATGATATTATTTATACAAGTTTTCCTAAGATTGCTACCAATGAACATATTTCCACAGAAAAAGACACTCACAGACTTATCAAATAAACTAATGGTTAGCCAAAATGAAAGGTGGGAGGATGGGTAAATTAGGACTATGGGGTTAACATACATATACTAATGTAAGTTAAATGTATATAAACATATAACATATAAATGATATGAAGTATATATTCACCAATACCTTCAAAATATACATTCTGTAATCACATACATGGTAACAGGATCCGAAGATGAACAGACATATGTGTGAATCATTGAGCAGATTCTGTACAGCCAGACAATCAAAACACTCTAATCAAATTTACTCCGATAAGAAAGACAAATTAAATTTAAAAAACAAACATAAGTAAGGAGACATAAACTTCTGGGGGCTTGTCCCAGCACATTGCACTCTAATTTAAAAGCTCGGAACACTACCTCCAGGAAGACTCTGTTGTCCTAGTAACAAGACTTGAGAACGCAATAATGCTGCCGCCTTGCGGCTGCTTCCCACAACAGCACTTTAAACCCAGTGCCAATGATTGCTTATATAGTCACAAGGACTGCAGGGCTGTAAATGACACAAGCCCTCAAAATATGCCATGGGGTAGGGAATTGGCAAGAACATTCAACACATGAGAAATTTCCAAGAAGTCAATAAGAGGAGGGAAGTTGTACTCACTCTTTAAAAAAAAAAGGAAAAGAAAAAAAAGGACATGCCTAAAGCTTAGTATAAGGAATTATTAGCCACATACAAATTCAAATTCAAAAAGGTTTCAGCTCACACCAGTCATTACCATCAGCAAAATGTCTACAAACTATAAATGCTGAAGGGGTTTTAGAGATCTGTGTACCTTCTAGCTGCTGGTGGGATGTAAAGTGGAAACAGCAGTAACGCAAAATGAATCGAGCTGCTTGAAAAGGTAAAAATTGAGCTACCAAATGATGCGGCAGGGCACCTTTTAGGCCTATAACCTAAGACCACCAAAATTGGAAAGACAGAGGCAGGCAAATATGCACTGCAACAATACTGAAATAGCCAAGATATGGAAGCAAAAAAAAGGTCCATAAACAGATGAATGGACAAAGAAGAAGTGGTATACGGACAGAATGGAATAGTAGCCTCGGGAGAAAAATGAACAATGCTGTTTTCAGGACTACAGTTGAGCCTAGAAAAAATCATATAAGGTTAAGTAAGTCAAAAGGGTATGACAAATATCCTATGATATCATTTATACAAGTTTTCTTAAGATTGCTACCAATGAACATATTTCCACAGAAAAAGACACTCACAGACTTATCAAATAAACTAATGGTTAGCCAAAATGAAAGGTGGGGGGATGGGTAAGTTAGGACTATGGGGTTAACATACATATACTAATGTAAGTTAAATGTATATAAACATATAACATATAAACGATATGAATTATATAATCACCAATACCTTCAAAATATATATTCTGTAATCACATACTTGATAACAGGTTCCGAAGATGAACAGATATATGTATGAATCATTGAGCAGATTCTGTACAGCCAATCAAAACACTCTAATCAAATTTACTCCGATAAGAAATAGAAATTAAATTTTAAAAGCAAACATAAGTTAGGAGACATAAACTTCTGGGGGCTTGTCCCAGCACATTCCACTCTAATTTACAACCTTGGAAAACTACCTCCAGGAAGACTCTGTTGCCCTAGTAACAAGAGATGAGAACGTAATAATGCTGCCGCCTTGTGGCTCTTTCCCACAACAGCAGCTTTAAACCCAGTGCCAAAGGTTGCTTAATAGTCACAAGGACTGAAGGGCTCTAAATGACACCTGCCTTCAAAAAATGCCCTGGGGTAGGAAATAGGCAAAAAAATTCAACACATGAGAAACTTTTCAAGAAGTCAATAAGAGGAGGGAAGTTGTACTCACTCTTTAAAACAAAAGGAAAAGAAAAAAATGACATGCCTAAAGCTCAGTATAAGGAATTATTAGCCACATGCAAATTCAAATTCAAAAAGGCTTCAGGTAACACCACTCATGACCATCATCAAAAAGTCTACAAACTATAAATGCTGAAGGGGTTTTAGAGGAATGTGTACCTTCTAGCTGCTGGTGGGATGTAAAGAAGTAATACCACTAATGCAAACTGAATGGAGCTGCTTGAAAAGGTAAAAATTGAGTTACCATACGATGCGGCAGGGCACCTTTTGGGCCTATAACCTAAGACCACCAGAATCGGAAAGACAGAGGCAGGCAAATGTGCACTGCAACAATACTGAAATAGCCAAGACATGGAAGCAAAAAAAGGTCCATAAACAGATGAATGGACAAAGACGAAATGGTATACGTACCAAATGGAATAGTAGCCTCTGGAAAAAAATGAACAATGCTGTTTTCAGGACTAGAGTTGAGCCTAGAAATACTCATATAAGGTTAAGTAAGTCAAAAGGGTATGACAAATATCCTATGATATCATTTATACATGTTATCCTAAGATTGCTACCAATGAACATATTTCCACAGAAAAAGACACTCACAGACTTATCATATAAACTAATGGTTAGCCAAAATGAAAGGTGGGAGGATGGGTAAATTAGGACTATGGGGTTAACATACATATACTAATGTATGTTAAATGTATATAAACATATAACATATAAATGATATGAATTATATATTCACCAATACCTTCAAAATATACATTCTGTAATCACATACATGGTAACAGGATCCGAAGATGAACAGACATATGTATGAATCATTGAGCAGATTCTGTACAGCCAGAAAACCACAACACTCTAATCAAATTTACTCCGATAAGAAATAGAAATTAAATTTAAAACACAAACATAAGTTAGGAGACATAAACTTCTGGGGGCTTGTCCCAGGACATTGCACTCTAATTTACAGGCTCGGAACACTACCTCCAGGAAGACTGTGTTGTCCTAGTAACAAGACTTGAGAACGTAATAATGCTGCCGCCTTGTGGCTGCTTCCCACAACAGTAGCTTTAAACCCAGTACCAATGGTTGCTTATATAGTCACAAGGACTGCAGGGCTGTAAAAGACACAGGCCCTCAAAAAATGCCCTGGTGTAGGGAATAGGCAAGGAAATTCAACACATGAGAAATTTTCAAGAAGTCAATAAGAGTACGGAAGTTGTACTCACTCTAAAAAAAAAGGAAAAGAAAAAAAGGACATGCCTAAAGCTCAGCATAAGGAATTATTAGCCACATGTGTATCCAACCTCCAAAAAGGTTTCAGCTCACACCAGTCATGACCATCGGCAAAAAGTCTACAAACTATAAATGCTGAAGGGGTTTTAGAGAACTGTGTACCTTCTAGCTGCTGTTTGGATGTAAAGTGGTAACAGCAGTAACGCAAACTGAATCGAGCTGCTTGAAAAGGTAAACACTGAGCTACCATATGATGCGGCAGGGCACCTTTTGGGCCTATAACCTAAGACCACCGGATTCGGAAAGACAGAGGCAGGCAAATGTGCACTGCAACAATATTGAAATAGCCAAGACATGGAAGCAAAAAAAAGGTCCATAAACAGATGAAAGGACAAAGACGAAATGGTATACGTACCAAATGGAATAGTAGCCTCTGGAAAAAAATGAACAATGCCGTTTTCAGGACTAGAGTTGAGCCTAGAAATAATCATATAAGGTTAAGTAAGTCAAAAGGGTATGACAAATATCCTATGATATTATTTATACATGTTATCCTAAGATTGCTACCAATGAAAATATTTCCACTGAAAAAGATACTCACAGACTTATCAAATAAACTAATGGTTAGCCAAAATGAAAGGTGGGGGGATGGGTAAATTAGGACTATGGGGTTAACATACATATACTAATATAAGTTAAATGTATATAAACATATAACATATAAATGATATGAATTATATAATCACCAATACCTTCAAAATATACATTCTGTAATCACATACATGGTAACAGGATCCGAAGATGAACAGACATATGTATGAATCATTGAACAGATTCTGTACAGCCAGACAATCAAAACACTCTAATCAAATTTACTCCGATAAAAAATACAAATTAAATTTAAAAAACAAACATAAGTAAGGAGACATAAACTTCTGGGGGCTTGTCCCAGCACATTGCACTCTAATTTAAAAGCTCGGAACACTACCTCCAGGAAGACTCTGTTGTCCTAGTAACAAGACTTGAGAACGTAATAATGCTGCCGCCTTGTGGCTGTCTCCAAGAACAGCACCTTTAAACCCAGTGCCAATGGTTGCTTATATAGTCACAAGGACTGTACGGTTGTAAATGACACAGGCACTCAAAAAATGCCCTGGGGTAGGGAATAGGCAAGAAAATTCAACACATAAGAAACTTTTCAAGAAATCAATAAGAGGAGGGAAGTTGTACTCACTCTTTTTAAAAAAAAGGAAAAGAAAAAATAGGACATGCCTAAAGCTCAGCATAAGGAATTATTACCCACATGCGTATCCAACCTCCAAAAAGGTTTCAGCTCACACCAGTCATGACCATCAGCAAAAAGTCTACAAACTATAAATGCTGAAGGGGTTTTAGAGAAGTGTGTACCTTCTAGCTGCTGGTGGGATATAAAGTCGTAACATCACTAATGCAAACTGAATCGAGCTGCTTGAAAACGTAAAAATTGAGCTACCATATGATGCGGCAGGGCACCTTTTGGGCCTATAACCTAAGACCACCAGAATCGGAAAGACAGAGGCAGGCAAATGTGCACTGCAACAATACTGAAATAGCCAAGATATGGAAGCAAAAAAAAGGTCCATAAACAGATGAATGGACAAAGAAGAAGTGGTATACGGACAGAATGGAATAGTAGCCTCGGGAGAAAAATGAACAATGCTGTTTTCAGGACTACAGTTGAGCCTAGAAAAAATCATATAAGGTTAAGTAAGTCAAAAGGGTATGACAAATATCCTATGATATCATTTATACAAGTTTTCTTAAGATTGCTACCAATGAACATATTTCCACAGAAAAAGACACTCACAGACTTATCAAATAAACTAATGGTTAGCCAAAATGAAAGGTGGGGGGATGGGTAAGTTAGGACTATGGGGTTAACATACATATACTAATGTAAGTTAAATGTATATAAACATATAACATATAAACGATATGAATTATATAATCACCAATACCTTCAAAATATATATTCTGTGATCACATACATGGTAACAGGATCCGAAGATGAACAGACATATGTATGAATCATTGAACAGATTCTGTACAGCCAGAAAACCACAACACTCTAATCAAATTTACTCCGATAAGAAATAGAAATTAAATTTAAAAAACAAACATAAGTTAGGAGACATAAACTTCTGGGGGCTTGTCCCAGCACATTGCACTCTAATTTACAAGCTCGGAACACTACCTCCAGCAAGACTGTGTTGTCCTAGTAACAAGACTTGAGAACGTAATAATGCTGCCGCCTTGTGGCTGCTTCCCACAACAGTAGCTTTAAACCCAGTGCCAATGGTTGCTTATATAGTCACAAGGACTGCAGGGCTGTAAAAGACACAGGCCCTCAAAAAATGCCCTGGGGTATGGAATTGGCAAGAAAATTCAACACATGAGTAACTTTTCAAGAAGTCAATAAGAGGAGGGAAGTTGTACTCACTCTTTAAAAAAAAAGGAAAAGAAAAAAAAAGGACATGCCTAAAGCTCAGTATAAGGAATTATTAGCCACATGCAAATTCAAATTCAAATAGGTTTCAGGTGACACCAGTCATGACCATCAGCAAAAAGTCTACAAACTATAAATGCTGAAGGGGTTTTAGAGAATTGTGTACATTCTAGCTGCTGGTGGGATGTAAAGTGGTAACAGCACTAACGCATACTGAATGGAGCTGCTTGAAAAGGTAAAAATTGAGTTACCATATGATGCGGCAGGGCACCTTTTGGGCCTATAACCTAAGACCACCAAAATCGGAAATACAGAGGCAGGCAAATGTGCACTGCAACAATACTGAAATACCCAAGACATGGAAGCCAAAAATGGTCCATAAACAGGTGAATGGACAAAGAAGAAGTGGTATATGGACAGAATGGAAGAGTAGCCTCGGGAAAAAAATGAACAATGCCGTTTTCAGAACTACAGTTGAGACTAGAAATAGTCATATAAGGTTAAGTAAGTCAAAAGGGTGTGACAAATATCCTATGAAATCATTTATACATGTTTTCCTAAGATTACTACCAATGAACATATTTCCACAGAAAAAGACAGTCACAGACTTATCAAAAATACTAACGGTTAGCCAAAATGAAAGGTGGGAGGATGGGTAAATTAGGACTATGGGGTTAACATACATATACTAATGTATGTTAAATGTATATAAACATATAACATATGAACTATATAAATTATATAATCACCAAACCTTTAAAATATACATTCTGTAAACACATACATAATAACAGGTTCCGAAGATGAACAGATATATGTATGAATCATTGAGCAGATTCTGTACAGCCAATCAAAACACTCTAATCAAATTTACTCCGATAAGAAATAGAAATTAAATTTAAAAAGCAAACATAAGTTAGGAGACATAAACTTCTGGGGGCTTGTCCCAGCACATTCCACTCTAATTTACAACCTTGGAAAACTACCTCCAGGAAGACTCTGTTGCCCTAGTAAGAAGAGGTGAGAACGTAATAATGCTGCCGCCTTGTGGCTGTTTCTCACAACAGCAGCTTTAAACCCAGTGCCAAAGGTTGCTTAATAGTCACAAGGACTGAAGGGCTCTAAATGACACCTGCCTTCAAAAAATGCCCTGGGGTAGGGAATAGGCAAAAAAATTCAACACATGAGAAACTTTTCAAGAAGTCAATAAGAGGAGGGAAGTTGTACTCACTCTTTAAAACAAAAGGAAAAGAAAAAAATGACATGCCTAAAGCTCAGTATAAGGAATTATTAGCCACATGCAAATTCAAATTCAAAAAGGTTTCAGGTAACACCAGTCATGACCATCATCAAAAAGTCTACAAACTATAAATGCTGAAGGGGTTTTAGAGGAATGTGTACCTTCTAGCTGCTGGTGGGATGTAAAGAAGTAATACCACTAATGCAAACTGAATGGAGCTGCTTGAAAAGGTAAAAATTGAGTTACCATACGATGCAGCAGGGAACCTTTTGGGCCTATAACCTAAGACCACCAGAATCGGAAAGACAGAGGCAGGCAATTGTGCACTGCAACAATACTGAAATAGCCAAGACATGGAAGCAAAAAAAGGTCCATAAACAGATGAATGGACAAAGACGAAATGGTATACGTACCAAATGGAATAGTAGCCTCTGGAAAAAAATGAACAATGCCGTTTTCAGGACTAGAGTTGAGCCTAGAAATAATCATATAAGGTTAAGTAAGTCAAAAGGGTATGACAAATATCCTATGATATCATTTATACATGTTATCCTAAGATTGCTACCAATGAACATATTTCCACAGAAAAAGACACTCACAGACTTATCAAATAAACTAATGGTTAGCCAAAATGAAAGGTGGGGGGATGGGTAAATTAGGACTATGGGGTTAACATACATATACTAATATAAGTTAAATGTATATAAACATATAACATATAAATGATATGAATTATATAATCACCAATACCTTCAAAATATACATTCTGTAATCACATACATGGTAACAGGATCCGAAGATGAACAGACATATGTATGAATCATTGAACAGATTCTGTACAGCCAGACAATCAAAACACTCTAATCAAATTTACTCCGATAAAAAATACAAATTAAATTTAAAAAACAAACATAAGTAAGGAGACATAAACTTCTGGGGGCTTGTCCCAGCACATTGCACTCTAATTTAAAAGCTCGGAACACTACCTCCAGGAAGACTCTGTTGTCCTAGTAACAAGACTTGAGAACGTAATAATGCTGCCGCCTTGTGGCTGTCTCCAAAAACAGCACCTTTAAACCCAGTGCCAATGGTTGCTTATATAGTCACAAGGACTGTACGGTTGTAAATGACACAGGCACTCAAAAAATGCCCTGGGGTAGGGAATTGGCAAGAAAATTCAACACATAAGAAACTTTTCAAGAAATCAATAAGAGGAGGGAAGTTGTACTCACTCTTTTTAAAAAAAAGGAAAAGAAAAAATAGGACATGCCTAAAGCTCAGCATAAGGAATTATTAGCCATATGCGTATCCAACCTCCAAAAAGGTTTCAGCTCACACCAGTCATGACCATCAGCAAAACGTCTACAAACTATAAATGCTGAAGGGGTTTTAGAGAAGTGTGTACCTTCTAGCTGATGGTGGGATATAAAGTTGTAACAGCACTAAAGCAAACTGAATCGAGCTGCTTGAAAACGTAAAAATTGAACTACCATATGATGCGGCAGGGCACCTTTTGGGCCTATAACCTAAGACCAACAGAATCGGAAAGACAGAGGCAGGCAAATGTGCACTGCAACAATACTGAAATAGCAAAGACATGGAAGCAAAAAAAAGGTCCATAAACAGGTGAATGGACAAAGAAGAAGTGGTATATGGACAGAATGGAAGAGTAGCCTCGGGAAAAAAATGAACAATGCCGTTTTCAGGACTAGAGTTGAGACTAGAAATAATCATATAAGGTTAAGTAAGACAAAAGGGTATTACAAATATCCTATGATATTATTTATACAAGTTTTCCTAAGATTGCTACCAATGAACATATTTCCACAGAAAAAGACACTCACAGACTTATCAAATAAACTAATGGCTAGCCAAAATGAAAGGTGGGAGGATGGGTAAATTAGGACTATGGGGTTAACATACATATACTAATATAAGTTAAATGTATATAAACATATAACATATAAATGATATGAATTATATAATCACCAATACCTTCAAAATATACATTCTGTAATCACATACATGGTAACAGGATCCGAAGATGAACAGACATATGTGTGAATCATTGAACAGATTCTGTACAGCCAGACAATCAAAACACTCTAATCAAATTTACTCCGATAAAAAATACAAATTAAATTTAAAAAACAAACATAAGTAAGGAGACATAAACTTCTGGGGGCTTGTCCCAGCACTTTGCACTCTAATTTACAAGCTCGGAACACTACCTCCAGGAAGACTCTGTTGTCCTAGTAACAAGACTTGAGATCGTAATAATGCTGCCCCCTTGTGGCTGTCTCCCAAAACAGCAGCTTTAAACCCAGTGACAATGGTTGCTTATATAGTCCCAAGGACTGCAGGGCTGTAAATGACACAGGCCCTCAAAAATTGCCCTGGGGTAGGGAATAGGCAAGAAAATCCAACACATGAGAAATTTTTCAAGAAGTCAATAAGAGGAGGGGAGTTGTACTCACTCTTTAAAAAAAAAAAGGAAAAGAAAAAAAAGGACATGCCTAAAGCTTAGTATAAGGAATTATTAGCCACATACAAATTCAAATTCAAAAAGGTTTCAGCTCACACCAGTCATTACCATCAGCAAAATGTCTACAAACTATAAATGCTGAAGGGGTTTTAGAGATCTGTGTACCTTCTAGCTGCTGGTGGGATGTAAAGTGGAAACAGCACTAACGCAAACTGAATCGAGCTGCTTGAAAAGGTAAAAATTGAGCTACCAAATGATGCGGCAGGGCACCTTTTGGGCCTATAACCTAAGACCACCAAAATTGGAAAGACAGAGGCAGGCAAATATGCACTGCAACAATACTGAAATAGCCAAGATATGGAAGCAAAAAAAAGGTCCATAAACAGATGAATGGACAAAGAAGAAGTGGTATACGGACAGAATGGAATAGTAGCCTCGGGAGAAAAATGAACAATGCTGTTTTCAGGACTACAGTTGAGCCTAGAAAAAATCATATAAGGTTAAGTAAGTCAAAAGGGTATGACAAATATCCTATGATATCATTTATACAAGTTTTCTTAAGATTGCTACCAATGAACATATTTCCACAGAAAAAGACACTCACAGACTTATCAAATAAACTAATGGTTAGCCAAAATGAAAGGTGGGGGGATGGGTAAGTTAGGACTATGGGGTTAACATACATATACTAATGTAAGTTAAATGTATATAAACATATAACATATAAACGATATGAATTATATAATCACCAATACCTTCAAAATATATATTCTGTGATCACATACATGGTAACAGGATCCGAAGATGAACAGACATATGTATGAATCATTGAGCAGATTCTGTACAGCCAGACAATCAAAACACTCTAATCAAATTTACTCCGATAAGAAACAGAAATTAAATTTAAAAAAAAAACATAAGTTAGGAGACATAAACTTCTGGGGGCTTGTCCCAGCATATTGCACTCTACTTTACAAGCTCAGAACACTACCTCCAGGAAGACTCTGTTCTCCTAGTAACAAGACTTGAGAACGCAATAATGCTGCCGCCTTGTGGCTGCTTCCCACAACAGCACTTTAAACCCAGTGCCAATGATTGCTTATATAGTCACAAGGACTGCAGGGTTGTAAATGACACAAGCCCTCAAAATATGCCCGGGGGTAGGGAATTGGCAAGAACATTCAACACATGAGAAATTTCCAAGAAGTCAATAAGAGGAGGGAAGTTGTACTCACTCTTTAAAAAAAAAAGGAAAAGAAAAAAAACGACATGCCTAAAGCTTAGTATAAGGAATTATTAGGCACATACAAATTCAAATTCAAAAAGGTTTCAGGTAACACCAGTCATGACCATCATCAAAAAGTCTACAAACTATAAATGCTGAAGGGGTTTTAGAGGAATGTGTACCTTCTAGCTGCTGGTGGGATGTAAAGAAGTAATACCACTAATGCAAACTGAATGGAGCTGCTTGAAAAGGTAAAAAGTGAGTTACCATACGATGCGGCAGGGCACCTTTTGGGCCTATAACCTAAGACCACCAGAATCGGAAAGACAGAGGCAGGCAAATGTGCACTGCAACAATACTGAAATAGCCAAGACATGGAAGCAAAAAAAGGTCCATAAACAGATGAATGGACAAAGACGAAATGGTATACGTACCAAATGGAATAGTAGCCTCTGGAAAAAAATGAACAATGCTGTTTTCAGGACTAGAGTTGAGCCTAGAAATAATCATATAAGGTTAAGTAAGTCAAAAGGATATGACAAATATCCTATGATATCATTTATACATGTTATCCTAAGATTGCTACCAATGAACATATTTCCACAGAAAAAGACACTCACAGACTTATCATATAAACTAATGGTTAGCCAATATGAAAGGTGGGAGGATGGGTAAATTAGGACTATGGGGTTAACATACATATACTAATGTATGTTAAATGTATATAAACATATAACATATAAATGATATGAATTATATATTCACCAATACCTTCAAAATATACATTCTGTAATCACATACATGGTAACAGGATCCGAAGATGAACAGACATATGTATGAATCATTGAGCAGATTCTGTACAGCCAGACAATCAAAACACTCTAATCAAATTTACTCTGATAAGAAATAGAAATTAAATTTAAAAAACAAACATAAGTTAGGAGACATAAACTTTTGGGGGCTTGTCCCAGCACATTGCACTCTAATTTACAAGCTCGGAACACTACCTCCAGGAAGACTGTGTTGTCCTAGTAACAAGACTTGAGAACGTAATAATGCTGCCGCCTTGTGGCTGCTTCCCACAACAGTAGCTTTAAACCGAGTGCCAATGGTTGCTTATATAGTCACAAGGACTGCAGGGCTGTAAAAGACACAGGCCCTCAAAAAATGCCCTAGGGTAGGGAATTGGCAAGAAAATTCAACACATGAGAAATTTTCAAAAGTCAATAAGAGTACGGAAGTTGAACTCACTCTTTAAAAAAAAAGGAAAAGAAAAAAAGGACATGCCTAAAGCTCAGCATAAGGAATTATTAGCCACATGCGTATCCAACCTCCAAAAAGGTTTCAGCTCACACCAGTCATGACCATCAGCAAAAAGTCTACAAACTATAAATGCTGAAGGGGTTTTAGAGAAGTGTGTACCTTCTAGCTGCTGGTGGGATATAAAGTCGTAACAGCACTAATGCAAACTGAATCGAGCTGCTTGAAAACGTAAAAATTGAGCTACCATATGATGCGGCAGGGCACCTTTTGGGCCTATAACCTAAGACCACCAGAATCGGAAAGACAGAGGCAGGCAAATGTGCACTGCAACAATACTGAAATAGCAAAGACATGGAAGCAAAAAAAAGGTCCATAAACAGGTGAATGGACAAAGAAGAAGTGGTATATGGACAGAATGGAAGAGTAGCCTCGGGAAAAAAATGAACAATGCCGTTTTCAGGACTAGAGTTGAGACTAGAAATAATCATATAAGGTTAAGTAAGACAAAAGGGTATTACAAATATCCTATGATATTATTTATACAAGTTTTCCTAAGATTGCTACCAATGAACATATTTCCACAGAAAAAGACACTCACAGACTTATAAAATAAACTAATGGTTAGCCAAAATGAAAGGTGCGAGGATGGGTAAATTAGGACTATGGGGTTAACATACATATACTAATGTAAGTTAAATGTATATAAACATATAACATATAAATGATATGAATTATATATTCACCAATACCTTCAAAATATACATTCTGTAATCACATACATGGTAACAGGATCCGAAGATGAACAGACATATGTGTGAATCATTGAGCAGATTCTGTACAGCCAGACAATCAAAACACTCTAATCAAATTTACTCCGATAAGAAAGACAAATTAAATTTAAAAAACAAACATAAGTAAGGAGACATAAACTTCTGGGGGCTTGTCCCAGCACATTGCACTCTAATTTAAAAGCTCGGAACACTACCTCCAGGAAGACTCTGTTGTCCTAGTAACAAGACTTGAGAACGTAATAATGCTGCCGCCTTGTGGCTGTCTCCCAAAACAGCAGCTTTAAACCCATTGACAATGGTTGCTTATATAGTCACAAGGACTGCAGGGCTGTAAATGACACAGGCCCTCAAAAATTGCCCTGGGGTAGGGAATAGGCAAGAAAATCCAACACATGAGAAATTTTTCAAGAAGTCAATAAGAGGAGGGGAGTTGTACTCACTCTTTAAAAAAAAAAAAGGAAAAGAAAAAACAGGACATGCCTAAAGCTTAGTATAAGGAATTATTAGCCACATACAAATTCAAATTCAAAAAGGTTTCAGCTCACACCAGTCATTACCATCAGCAAAATGTCTACAAAGTATAAATGCTGAAGGGGTTTTAGAGATCTGTGTACCTTCTAGCTGCTGGTGGGATGTAAAGTGGAAACAGCACTAACGCAAACTGAATCGAGCTGCTTGAAAAGGTAAAAATTGAGCTACCAAATGATGCGGCAGGGCACCTTTTGGGCCTATAAACTAAGACCACCAAAATTGGAAAGACAGAGGCAGGCAAATATGCACTGCAACAATACTGAAATAGCCAAGATATGGAAGCAAAAAAAAGGTCCATAAACAGATGAATGGACAAAGAAGAAGTGGTATACGGACAGAATGGAATAGTAGCCTCGGTAGAAAAATGAACAATGCTGTTTTCAGGACTACAGTTGAGCCTAGAAAAAATCATATAAGGTTAAGTAAGTCAAAAGGGTATGACAAATATCCTATGATATCATTTATACAAGTTTTCTTAAGATTGCTACCAATGAACATATTTCCACAGAAAAAGACACTCACAGACTTATCAAATAAACTAATGGTTAGCCAAAATGAAAGGTGGGGGGATGGGTAAGTTAGGACTATGGGGTTAACATACATATACTAATGTAAGTTAAATGTATATAAACATATAACATATAAACGATATGAATTATATAATCACCAATACGTTCAAAATATATATTCTGTGATCACATACATGGTAACAGGATCCGAAGATGAACAGACATATGTATGAATCATTGAGCAGATTCTGTACAGCCAGACAATCAAAACACTCTAATCAAATTTACTCCGATAAGAAAGACAAATTAAATTTAAAAAACAAACATAAGTTAGGAGACATAAACTGCTGGGGGCTTGTCCCAGCATATTGCACTCTAATTTACAAGCTCAGAACACTACCTCCAGGAAGACTCTGTTCTCCTAGTAACAAGACTTGAGAACGCAATAATGCTGCCGCCTTGTGGCTCTTTCCCACAACAGCAGCTTTAAACCCAGTGCCAAAGGTTGCTTAATAGTCACAAGGACTGAAGGGCTCTAAATGACACCTGCCTTCAAAAAATGCCCTGGGGTAGGAAATAGGCAAAAAAATTCAACACATGAGAAACTTTTCAAGAAGTCAATAAGAGGAGGGAAGTTGTACTCACTCTTTAAAACAAAAGGAAAAGAAAAAAATGACATGCCTAAAGCTCAGTATAAGGAATTATTAGCCACATGCAAATTCAAATTCAAAAAGGTTTCAGGTAACACCACTCATGACCATCATCAAAAAGTCTACAAACTATAAATGCTGAAGGGGTTTTAGAGGAATGTGTACCTTCTAGCTGCTGGTGGGATGTAAAGAAGTAATACCACTAATGCAAACTGAATGGAGCTGCTTGAAAAGGTAAAAATTGAGTTACCATACGATGCGGCAGGGCACCTTTTGGGCCTATAACCTAAGACCACCAGAATCGGAAAGACAGAGGCAGGCAAATGTGTACTGCAACAATACTGAAATAGCCAAGACATGGAAGCAAAAAAAGGTCCATAAACAGATGAATGGACAAAGACGAAATGGTATACGTACCAAATGGAATAGTAGCCTCTGGAAAACAATGAACAATGCTGTTTTCAGGACTAGAGTTGAGCCTAGAAATAATCATATAAGGTTAAGTAAGTCAAAAGGGTATGACAAATATCCTATGATATCATTTATACATGTTATCCTAAGATTGCTACCAATGAACATATTTCCACAGAAAAAGACACTCACAGACTTATCATATAAACTAATGGTTAGCCAAAATGAAAGGTGGGAGGATGGGTAAATTAGGACTATGGGGTTAACATACATATACTAATGTATGTTAAATGTATATAAACATATAACATATAAATGATATGAATTATATATTCACCAATACCTTCAAAATATACATTCTGTAATCACATACATGGTAACAGGATCCGAAGATGAACAGACATATGTATGAATCATTGAGCAGATTCTGTACAGACAGAAAACCACAACACTGTAATCAAATTTACTCCGATAAGAAATAGAAATTAAATTTAAAACACAAACATAAGTTAGGAGACATAAACTTCTGGGGGCTTGTCCCAGGACATTGCACTCTAATTTACAGGCTCGGAACACTACCTCCAGGAAGACTGTGTTGTCCTAGTAACAAGACTTGAGAACGTAATAATGCTGCCGCCTTGTGGCTGCTTCCCACAACAGTAGCTTTAAACACAGTACCAATGGTTGCTTATATAGTCACAAGGACTGCAGGGCTGTAAAAGACACAGGCCCTCAAAAAATGCCCTGGTGTAGGGAATAGGCAAGGAAATTCAACACATGAGAAATTTTCAAGAAGTCAATAAGAGTACGGAAGTTGTACTCACTCTAAAAAAAAAGGAAAAGAAAAAAAGGACATGCCTAAAGCTCAGCATAAGGAATTATTAGCCACATGTGTATCCAACCTCCAAAAAGGTTTCAGCTCACACCAGTCATGACCATCGGCAAAAAGTCTACAAACTATAAATGCTGAAGGGGTTTTAGAGAACTGTGTACCTTCTAGCTGCTGTTTGGATGTAAAGTGGTAACAGCAGTAACGCAAACTGAATTGAGCTGCTTGAAAAGGTAAACATTGAGCTACCATATGATGCGGCAGGGCACCTTTTGGGCCTATAACCTAAGACCACCGGATTCGGAAAGACAGAGGCAGGCAAATGTGCACTGCAACAATATTGAAATAGCCAAGACATGGAAGCAAAAAAAAGGTCCATAAACAGATGAAAGGACAAAGACGAAATGGTATACGTACCAAATGGAATAGTAGCCTCTGGAAAAAAATGAACAATGCCGTTTTCAGGACTAGAGTTGAGCCTAGAAATAATCATATAAGGTTAAGTAAGTCAAAAGGGTATGACAAATATCCTATGATATCATTTATACATGTTATCCTAAGATTGCTACCAATGAAAACATTTCCACTGAAAAAGACACTCACAGACTTATCAAATAAACTAATGGTTAGCCAAAATGAAAGGTGGGGGGATGGGTAAATTAGGACTATGGGGTTAACATACATATACTAATATAAGTTAAATGTATATAAACATATAACATATAAATGATATGAATTATATAATCACCAATACCTTCAAAATATACATTCTGTAATCACATACATGGTAACAGGATCCGAAGATGAACAGACATATGTATGAATCATTGAACAGATTCTGTACAGCCAGACAATCAAAACACTCTAATCAAATTTACTCCGATAAAAAATACAAATTAAATTTAAAAAACAAACATAAGTAAGGAGACATAAACTTCTGGGGGCTTGTCCCAGCACATTGCACTCTAATTTAAAAGCTCGGAACACTACCTCCAGGAAGACTCTGTTGTCCTAGTAACAAGACTTGAGAACGTAATAATGCTGCCGCCTTGTGGCTGTCTCCAAGAACAGCACCTTTAAACCCAGTGCCAATGGTTGCTTATATAGTCACAAGGACTGTACGGTTGTAAATGACACAGGCACTCAAAAAATGCCCTGGGGTAGGGAATAGGCAAGAAAATTCAACACATAAGAAACTTTTCAAGAAATCAATAAGAGGAGGGAAGTTGTACTCACTCTTTTTAAAAAAAAGGAAAAGAAAAAATAGGACATGCCTAAAGCTCAGCATAAGGAATTATTAGCCACATGCGTATCCAACCTCCAAAAAGGTTTCAGCTCACACCAGTCATGACCATCAGCAAAAAGTCTACAAACTATAAATGCTGAAGGGGTTTTAGAGAAGTGTGTACCTTCTAGCTGCTGGTGGGATATAAAGTCGTAACATCACTAATGCAAACTGAATCGAGCTGCTTGAAAACGTAAAAATTGAGCTACCATATGATGCGGCAGGGCACCTTTTGGGCCTATAACCTAAGACCACCAGAATCGGAAAGACAGAGGCAGGCAAATGTGCACTGCAACAATACTGAAATAGCCAAGATATGGAAGCAAAAAAAAGGTCCATAAACAGATGAATGGACAAAGAAGAAGTGGTATACGGACAGAATGGAATAGTAGCCTCGGGAGAAAAATGAACAATGCTGTTTTCAGGACTACAGTTGAGCCTAGAAAAAATCATATAAGGTTAAGTAAGTCAAAAGGGTATGACAAATATCCTATGATATCATTTATACAAGTTTTCTTAAGATTGCTACCAATGAACATATTTCCACAGAAAAAGACACTCACAGACTTATCAAATAAACTAATGGTTAGCCAAAATGAAAGGTGGGGGGATGGGTAAGTTAGGACTATGGGGTTAACATACATATACTAATGTAAGTTAAATGTATATAAACATATAACATATAAACGATATGAATTATATAATCACCAATACCTTCAAAATATATATTCTGTGATCACATACATGGTAACAGGATCCGAAGATGAACAGACATATGTATGAATCATTGAGCAGATTCTGTACAGCCAGACAATCAAAACACTCTAATCAAATTTACTCCGATAAGAAATAGAAATTAAATTTAAAAAAAAAACATAAGTTAGGAGACATAAACTTCTGGGGGCTTGTCCCAGCATATTGCACTCTAATTTACAAGCTCAGAACACTACCTCCAGGAAGACTCTGTTCTCCTAGTAACAAGACTTGAGAACGCAATAATGCTGCCGCCTTGTGGCTGCTTCCCACAACAGCACTTTAAACCCAGTGCCAATGATTGCTTATATAGTCACAAGGACTGCAGGGCTGTAAATGACACAAGCCCTCAAAATATGCCCTGGGGTAGGGAATTGGCAAGAACATTCAACACATGAGAAATTTCCAAGAAGTCAATAAGAGGAGGGAAGTTGTACTCACTCTTTAAAAAAAAAAGGAAAAGAAAAAAAAGGACATGCCTAAAGCTTAGTATAAGGAATTATTAGCCACATACAAATTCAAATTCAAAAAGGTTTCAGCTCACACCAGTCATTACCATCAGCAAAATGTCTACAAACTATAAATGCTGAAGGGGTTTTAGAGATCTGTGTACCTTCTAGCTGCTGGTGGGATGTAAAGTGGTAACAGCAGTAACGCAAACTGAATCGAGCTGCTTGAAAAGGTAAAAATTGAGTTACCATATGGTGCGGCAGGGCACCTTTTGGGCCTATAACCTAAAACCACCAGATTCGGAAAGAGAGAGGCAGGCAAATGTGCATTGCAACAATATTGAAATAGCCAAGACATGGAAGCAAAAAAAAAGGTCCATAAACAGATGAATGGACAAAGACGAAGTGGGATACGTACCAAATGGAATAGTAGCCTCGGGAAAAAAATGAACAATGCCGTTTTCAGGACTACAGTTGAGCCTAGAAATAATCATATAAGGTTAAGTAAGTCAAAAGGGTATGACAAATATCCTATGACATCATTTATACATGTTATCCTAAGATTGCTACCAATGAACATATTTCCACAGAAAAAGACACTCACAGACTTATCAAATAAACTAATGGCTAGCCAAAATGAAAGGTGGGAGGATGGGTAAATTAGGACTATGGGGTTAACATACATATACTAATGTATGTTAAATGTATATAAACATATAACATATGAACTATATAAATTATATAATCACCAATACCTTTAAAATATACATTCTGTAATCACATACATGCTAACAGGTTCGAAGATGAACAGACATATGTATGAATCATTGAGCAGATTCTGTACAGCCAGAAAACCACAACACTCTAATCAAATTTACTCCGATAAGAAATAGAAATTAAATTTAAAAAACAAACATGAGTTAGGAGACATAAACTTCTGGGGGCTTGTCCCAGGACATTGCACTCTAATTTACAGGCTCGGAACACTACCTCCAGGAAGACTCTGTTCTCCTAGTAACAAGACTTGAGAACGCAATAATGCTGCCGCCTTGTGGCTGCTTCCCACAACAGTAGCTTTAAACCCAGTGCCAATGGTTGCTTATATAGTCACAAGGACTGCAGGGCTGTAAAAGACACAGGCCCTCAAAAAATGACCTGGGGTAGGGAATTGGCAAGAAAATTCAACACATGAGAAATTTTCAAGAAGTCAATAAGAGTACGGAAGTTGTACTCACTCTTTAAAAAAAAAGGAAAAGAAAAAAAGGACATGCCTAAAGCTCAGCATAAGGAATTATTAGCCACATGCGTATCCAACGTCTAAAAAGGTTTCAGCTCACACCAGTCATGACCATCAGCAAAAAGTCTACAAACTATAAATGCTGAAGGGGTTTTAGAGAACTGTGTACCTTCTAGCTGCTGTTTGGATGTAAAGTGGTAACAGCAGTAACGCAAACTGAATCGAGCTGCTTGAAAAGGTAAACATTGAGCTACCATATGATGTGGCAGGGCACCTTTTGGGCCTATAACCTAAGACCACCGGATTCGGAAAGACAGAGGCAGGCAAATGTGCACTGCAACAATATTGAAATAGCCAAGACATGGAAGCAAAAAAAAGGTCCATAAACAGATGAATGGACAAAGACGAAATGGTATACGTACCAAATGGAATAGTAGCCTCTGGAAAAAAATGAACAATGCCGTTTTCAGGACTAGAGTTGAGCCTAGAAATAATCATATAAGGTTAAGTAAGTCAAAAGGGTATGACAAATATCCTATGATATCATTTATACATGTTATCCTAAGATTGCTACCAATGAAAATATTTCCACAGAAAAAGACACTCACAGACTTATCAAATAAACTAATGGTTAGCCAAAATGAAAGTTGGGGGGATGGGTAAATTAGGACTATGGGGTTAACATACATATACTAATATAAGTTAAATGTATATAAACATATAACATATAAATGATATGAATTATATAATCACCAATACCTTCAAAATATACATTCTGTAATCACATACATGCTAACAGGTTCAGAAGATGAACAGATATATGTATGAATCATTGAACAGATTCTGTACAGCCAGACAATCAAAACACTCTAATCAAATTTACTCCGATAAAAAATACAAATTAAATTTAAAAAACAAACATAAGTAAGGAGACATAAACTTCTGGGGGCTTGTCCCAGCAGATTGCACTCTAATTTAAAAGCTCGGAACACTACCTCCAGGAAGACTCTGTTCTCCTAGTAACAAGACTTGAGAACGCAATAATGCTGCCGCCTTGTGGCTGCTTCCCACAACAGCACTTTAAACCCAGTGCCAATGATTTCTTATATAGTCACAAGGACTGCAGGGCTGTAAATGACACAAGCCCTCAAAATATGCCCTGGGGTAGGGAATTGGCAAGAACATTCAACACATGAGAAATTTCCAAGAAGTCAATAAGAGGAGGGAAGTTGTACTCACTCTTTAAAAAAAAAAGGAAAAGAAAAAAAAGGACATGCCTAAAGCTTAGTATAAGGAATTATTAGCCACATACAAATTCAAATTCAAAAAGGTTTCAGCTCACACCAGTCATTACCATCAGCAAAATGTCTACAAACTATAAATGCTGAAGGGGTTTTAGAGATCTGTGTACCTTCTAGCTGCTGGTGGGATGTAAAGTGGAAACAGCACTAACGCAAACTGAATCGAGCTGCTTGAAAAGGTAAAAATTGAGCTACCAAATGATGGGGCAGGGCACCTTTTGGGCCTATAACCTAAGACCACCAAAATTGGAAAGACAGAGGCAGGCAAATATGCACTGCAACAATACTGAAATAGCCAAGATATGGAAGCAAAAAAAAGGTCCATAAACACATGAATGGACAAAGAAGAAGTGGTATACGGACAGAATGGAATAGTAGCCTCGGGAGAAAAATGAACAATGCTGTTTTCAGGACTACAGTTGAGCCTAGAAAAAATCATATAAGGTTAAGTAAGTCAAAAGGGTATGACAAATATCCTATGATATCATTTATACAAGTTTTCTTAAGATTGCTACCAATGAACATATTTCCACAGAAAAAGACACTCACAGACTTATCAAATAAACTAATGTTTAGCCAAAATGAAAGGTGGGGGGATGGGTAAGTTAGGACTATGGGGTTAACATACATATACTAATGTAAGTTAAATGTATATAAACATATAACATATAAACGATATGAATTATATAATCACCAATACCTTCGAAATATATATTCTGTGATCACATACATGGTAACAGGATCCGAAGATGAACAGACATATGTATGAATCATTGAACAGATTCTGTACAGCCAGACAATCAAAACACTCTAATCAAATTTACTCCGATAAAAAATACAAATTAAATTTAAAAAACAAACATAAGTAAGGAGACATAAACTTCTGGGGGCTTGTCCCAGCACATTGCACTCTAATTTAAAAGCTCGGAACACTACCTCCAGGAAGACTCTGTTGTCCTAGTAACAAGACTTGAGAACGTAATAATGCTGCCGCCTTGTGGCTGTCTCCAAAAACAGCACCTTTAAACCCAGTGCCAATGGTTGCTTATATAGTCACAAGGACTGCACGGTTGTAAATGACACAGGCACTCAAAAAATGCCCTGGGGTAGGGAATAGGCAAGAAAATTCAACACATAAGAAACTTTTCAAGAAATCAATAAGAGGAGGGAAGTTGTAGTCACTCTTTAAAAAAAAAGAAAAAGAAAAAAAGGACATGCCTAAAGCTCAGCATAAGGAATTATTAGCCACATGCGTATCCAACCTCCAAAAAGGTTTCAGCTCACACCAGTCATGACCATCAGCAAAAAGTCTACAAACTATAAATGCTGAAGGGGTTTTAGAGAAGTGTGTACCTTCTAGCTGCTGGTGGGATATAAAGTCGTAACAGCACTAATGCAAACTGAATCGAGCTGCTTGAAAACGTAAAAATTGAGCTACCATATGATGCGGCAGGGCACCTTTTGGGCCTATAACCTAAGACCACCAGAATCGGAAAGACAGAGGCAGGCAAATGTGCACTGCAACAATACTGAAATAGCAAAGACATGGAAGCAAAAAAAAAGGTCCATAAACAGATGAATGGACAAAGACGAAGTGGGATACGTACCAAATGGAATAGTAGCCTCGGGAAAAAAATGAACAATGCCGTTTTCAGGACTACAGTTGAGCCTAGAAATAATCATATAAGGTTAAGTAAGTCAAAAGGGTATGACAAATATCCTATGACATCATTTATACATGTTACCCTAAGATTGCTACCAATGAACATATTTCCACAGAAAAAGACACTCACAGACTTATCAAATAAACTAATGGCTAGCCAAAATGAAAGGTGGGAGGATGGGTAAATTAGGACAATGGGGTTAAAATACATATACTAATGTATGTTAAATGTATATAAACATATAACATATGAAATATATAAATAATATAATCACCAATACCTTTAAAATATACATTCTGTAATCACATACATGCTAACAGGTTCGAAGATGAACAGACATATGTATGAATCATTGAGCAGATTCTGTACAGTCAGAAAACCACAACACTCTAATCAAATTTACTCCGATAAGAAATAGAAATTAAATTTAAAAAACAAACATAAGTTAGGAGACATAAACTTCTGGGGGCTTGTCCCAGCACATTGCACTCTAATTTACAAGCTCGGAACACTACCTCCAGGAAGACTGTGTTGTCCTAGTAACAAGACTTGAGAACGTAATAATGCTGCCGCCATGTGGCTGCTTCCCACAACAGTAGCTTTAAACCCAGTGCCAATGGTTGCTTATATAGTCACAAGGACTGCAGGGCTGTAAAAGACACAGGCCCTCAAAAAATGCCCTGGGGTATGGAATTGGCAAGAAAATTCAACACATGAGTAACTTTTCAAGAAGTCAATAAGAGGAGGGAAGTTGTACTCACTCTTTAAAAAAAAAGGAAAAGAAAAAAAAAGGACATGCCTAAAGCTCAGTATAAGGAATTATTAGCCACATGCAAATTCAAATTCAAAAAGGTTTCAGGTGACACCAGTCATGACCATCAGCAAAAAGTCTACAAACTATAAATGCTGAAGGGGTTTTAGAGAATTGTGTACATTCTAGCTGCTGGTGGGATGTAAAGTGGTAACAGCACTAACCCATACTGAATGGAGCTGCTTGAAAAGGTAAAAATTGAGTTACCATATGATGCGGCAGGGCACCTTTTGGGCCTATAACCTAAGACCACCAAAATCGGAAATACAGAGGCAGGCAAATGTGCACTGCAACAATACTGAAATACCCAAGACATGGAAGCAAAAAATGGTCCATAAACAGGTGAATGGACAAAGAAGAAGTGGTATATGGACAGAATGGAAGAGTAGCCTCGGGAAAAAAATGAACAATGCCGTTTTCAGAACTACAGTTGAGACTAGAAATAGTCATATAAGGTTAAGTAAGTCAAAAGGGTGTGACAAATATCCTATGAAATCATTTATACATGTTTTCCTAAGATTACTACCAATGAACATATTTCCACAGAAAAAGACAGTCACAGACTTATCAAAAATACTAACGGTTAGCCAAAATGAAAGGTGGGAGGATGGGTAAATTAGGACTATGGGGTTAACCAACATATACTAATGTATGTTAAATGTATATAAACATATAACATATGAACTATATAAATTATATAATCACCAAACCTTTAAAATATACATTCTGTAATCACATACATAATAACAGGTTCCGAAGATGAACAGATATATGTATGAATCATTGAGCAGATTCTGTACAGCCAATCAAAACACTCTAATCAAATTTACTCCGATAAGAAATAGAAATTAAATTTAAAAAGCAAACATAAGTTAGGAGACATAAACTTCTGGGGGCTTGTCCCAGCACATTCCACTCTAATTTACAACCTTGGAAAACTACCTCCAGGAAGACTCTGTTGCCCTAGTAAGAAGAGGTGAGAACGTAATAATGCTGCCGCCTTGTGGCTGTTTCCCACAACAGCAGCTTTAAACCCAGTGCCAAAGGTTGCTTAATAGTCACAAGGACTGAAGGGCTCTAAATGACACCTGCCTTCAAAAAATGCCCTGGGGTAGGGAATAGGCAAAAAAATTCAACACATGAGAAACTTTTCAAGAAGTCAATAAGAGGAGGGAAGTTGTACTCACTCTTTAAAACAAAAGGAAAAGAAAAAAATGACATGCCTAAAGCTCAGTATAAGGAATTATTAGCCACATGCAAATTCAAATTCAAAAAGGTTTCAGGTAACACCAGTCATGACCATCATCAAAAAGTCTACAAACTATAAATGCTGAAGGGGTTTTAGAGGAATGTGTACCTTCTAGCTGCTGGTGGGATGTAAAGAAGTAATACCACTAATGAAACTGAAAGGAGCTGCTTGAAAAGGTAAAAATTGAGTTACCATACGATGCAGCAGGGCACCTTTTGGGCCTATAACCTAAGACCACCAGAATCGGAAAGACAGAGGCAGGCAAATGTGCACTGCAACAATACTGAAATAGCCAAGACATGGAAGCAAAAAAAGGTCCATAAACAGATGAATGGACAAAGACGAAATGGTATACATACCAAATGGAATAGTAGCCTCTGGAAAACAATGAACAATGCCGTTTTCAGGACTAGAGTTGAGCCTAGAAATAATCATATAAGGTTAAGTAAGTCAAAAGGGTATGACAAATATCCTATGATATCATTTATACATGTTATCCTAAGATTGCTACCAATGAACATATTTCCACAGAAAAAGACACTCACAGACTTATCAAATAAACTAATGGTTAGCCAAAATGAAAGGTGGGGGGATGGGTAAATTAGGACTATGGGGTTAACATACATATACTAATATAAGTTAAATGTATATAAACATATAACATATAAATGATATGAATTATATAATCACCAATACCTTCAAAATATACATTCTGTAATCACATACATGGTAACAGGATCCGAAGATGAACAGACATATGTATGAATCATTGAACAGATTCTGTACAGCCAGACAATCAAAACACTCTAATCAAATTTACTCCGATAAAAAATACAAATTAAATTTAAAAAACAAACATAAGTAAGGAGACATAAACTTCTGGGGGCTTATCCCAGCACATTTCACTCTAATTTAAAAGCTCGGAACACTACCTCCAGGAAGACTCTGTTGTCCTAGTAACAAGACTTGAGAACGTAATAATGCTGCCGCCTTGTGGCTGTCTCCAAAAACAGCACCTTTAAACCCAGTGCCAATGGTTGCTTATATAGTCACAAGGACTGTACGGTTGTAAATGACACAGGCACTCAAAAAATGCCCTGGGGCAGGGAATAGGCAAGAAAATTCAACACATAAGAAACTTTTCAAGAAATCAATAAGAGGAGGGAAGTTGTACTCACTCTTTTTAAAAAAAAGGAAAAGAAAAAATAGGACATGCCTAAAGCTCAGCATAAGGAATTATTAGCCATATGCGTATCCAACCTCCAAAAAGGTTTCAGCTCACACCAGTCATGACCATCAGCAAAAAGTCTACAAACTATAAATGCTGAAGGGGTTTTAGAGAAGTGTGTACCTTCTAGCTGCTGGTGGGATATAAAGTTGTAACAGCACTAAAGCAAACTGAATCGAGCTGCTTGAAAACGTAAAAATTGAACTACATATGATGCGGCAGGGCACCTTTTGGGCCTATAACCTAAGACCACCAGAATCGGAAAGACAGAGGCAGGCAAATGTGCACTGCAACAATACTGAAATAGCAAAGACATGGAAGCAAAAAAAAGGTCCATAAACAGGTGAATGGACAAAGAAGAAGTGGTATACGGACAGAATGGAAGAGTAGCCTCGGGAAAAAAATGAACAATGCCGTTTTCAGGACTAGAGTTGAGACTAGAAATAATCATATAAGGTTAAGTAAGACAAAAGGGTATTACAAATATCCTATGATATTATTTATACAAGTTTTCCTAAGATTGCTACCAATGAACATATTTCCACAGAAAAAGACACTCACAGACTTATCAAATAAACTAATGGCTAGCCAAAATGAAAGGTGGGAGGATGGGTAAATTAGGACAATGGGGTTAAAATACATATACTAATGTATGTTAAATGTATATAAACATATAACATATGAAATATATAAATTATATAATCACCAATACCTTTAAAATATACATTCTGTAATCACATACATGCTAACAGGTTCGAAGATGAACAGACATATGTATGAATCATTGAGCAGATTCTGTACAGTCAGAAAACCACAACACTCTAATCAAATTTACTCCGATAAGAAATAGAAATTAAATTTAAAAAACAAACATAAGTTAGGAGACATAAACTTCTGGGGGCTTGTCCCAGCACATTGCACTCTAATTTACAAGCTCGGAACACTACCTCCAGGAAGACTGTGTTGTCCTAGTAACAAGACTTGAGAACGTAATAATGCTGCCGCCTTGTGGCTGCTTCCCACAACAGTAGCTTTAAACCCAGTGCCAATGGTTGCTTATATAGTCACAAGGACTGCAGGGCTGTAAAAGACACAGGCCCTCAAAAAATGCCCTGGGGTATGGAATTGGCAAGAAAATTCAACACATGAGAAATTTTCAAGAAGTCAATAAGAGGAGGGAAGTTGTAGTCACTCTTTAAAAAAAAAGGAAAAGAAAAAAAGGACATGCCTAAAGCTCAGCATAAGGAATTATTAGCCACATGCGTATCCAACCTCCAAAAAGGTTTCAGCTCACACCAGTCATGACCATCAGCAAAAAGTCTACAAACTATAAATGCTGAAGGGGTTTTAGAGAACTGTGTACCTTCTAGCTGCTGGTGGGATGTAAAGTGGTAACAGCAGTAACGCAAACTGAATCGAGCTGCTTGAAAAGGTAAACATTGAGCTACCATATGATGCGGCAGGGCATATTTTGGGCCTATAACCTAAGACAACTGGATTCGGAAAGACAGAGGCAGGCAAATGTGCACTGCAACAATATTGAAATAGCCAAGACATGGAAGCAAAAAAAAGGTCCATAAACAGATGAATGGACAAAGACGAAATGGTACACGTACCAAATGGAATAGAAGCCTCTGGAAAAAAATGAACAATGCCGTTTTCAGGACTAGAGTTGAGCCTAGAAATAATCATATAAGGTTAAGTAAGTCAAAAGGGTATGACAAATATCCTCTGATATCATTAATACATGTTATCCTAAGATTGCTACCAATGAACATATTTCCACAGAAAAAGACACTCACAGCCTTATCAAATAAACTAATGGTTAGCCAAAATGAAAGGTGGGAGGATGGGTAAATTAGGACAATGGGGTTAACATACATATACTAATGTATGTTAAATGTATATAAACATATAATATATAAACTATATAAATAATATAATCACCAATACCTTCAAAATATACATTCTGTAATCACATACATGGTAACAGGATCCGAAGATGAACAGACATATGTGTGAATCATTGAACAGATTCTGTACAGCCAGACAATCAAAACACTCTAATCAAATTTACTCCGATAAAAAATACAAATTAAATTTAAAAAACAAACATAAGTAAGGAGACATAAACTTCTGGGGGCTTGTCCCAGCACATTGCACTCTAATTTACAAGCTTGGAACACTACCTCCAGGAAGACTCTGTTGTCCTAGTAACAAGACTTGAGAACGTAATAATACTGCCGCCTTGTGGCTGTCTCCCAAAACAGCAGCTTTAAACCCAGTGACAATGGTTGCTTATATAGTCCCAAGGACTGCAGGGCTGTAAATGACACAGGCCCTCAAAAATTGCCCTGGGGTAGGGAATAGGCAAGAAAATCCAACACATGAGAAATTTTTCAAGAAGTCAATAAGAGGAGGGGAGTTGTACTCACTCTTTAAAAAAAAAAAGGAAAAGAAAAAAAAGGACATGCCTAAAGCTTAGTATAAGGAATTATTAGCCACATACAAATTCAAATTCAAAAAGGTTTCAGCTCACACCAGTCATTACCATCAGCAAAATGTCTACAAACTATAAATGCTGAAGGGGTTTTAGAGATCTGTGTACCTTCTAGCTGCTGGTGGGATGTAAAGTGGAAACAGCACTAACGCAAACTGAATCGAGCTGCTTGAAAAGGTAAAAATTGAGCTAGCAAATGATGCGGCAGGGCACCTTTTGGGCCTATAACCTAAGACCACCAAAATTGGAAAGACAGAGGCAGGCAAATATGCACTGCAACAATACTGAAATAGCCAAGATATGGAAGCAAAAAAAAGGTCCATAAACAGATGAATGGACAAAGAAGAAGTGGTATACGGACAGAATGGAATAGTAGCCTCGGGAGAAAAATGAACAATGCTGTTTTCAGGACTACAGTTGAGCCTAGAAAAAATCATATAAGGTTAAGTAAGTCAAAAGGGTATGACAAATATCCTATGATATCATTTATACAAGTTTTCTTAAGATTGCTACCAATGAACATATTTCCACAGAAAAAGACACTCACAGACTTATCAAATAAACTAATGGTTAGCCAAAATGAAAGGTGGGGGGATGGGTAAGTTAGGACTATGGGGTTAACATACATATACTAATGTAAGTTAAATGTATATAAACATATAACATATAAACGATATGAATTATATAATCACCAATACCTTCAAAATATATATTCTGTGATCACATACATGGTAACAGGATCCGAAGATGAACAGACATATGTATGAATCATTGAACAGATTCTGTACAGCCAGACAATCAAAACACTCTAATCAAATTTACTCCGATAAAAAATACAAATTAAATTTAAAAAACAAACATAAGTAAGGAGACATAAACTTCTGGGGGCTTGTCCCAGCACATTGCACTCTAATTTAAAAGCTCGGAACACTACCTCCAGGAAGACTCTTTTGTCCTATTAACAAGACTTGAGAACGTAATAATGCTGCCGCCTTGTGGCTGTCTCCAAAAACAGCACCTTTAAACCCAGTGCCAATGGTTGCTTATATAGTCACAAGGACTGCACGGTTGTAAATGACACAGGCACTCAAAAAATGCCCTGGGGTAGGGAATAGGCAAGAAAATTCAACACATAAGAAACTTTTCAAGAAATCAATAAGAGGAGGGAAGTTGTACTCACTCATTTTAAAAAAAAGGAAAAGAAAAAATAGGACATGCCTAAAGCTCAGCATAAGGAATTATTATCCACATGCGTATCCAACCTAGAAAAAGGTTTCAGCTCACACCAGTCATGACCATCAGCAAAAAGTCTACAAACTATAAATGCTGAAGGGGTTTTAGAGAAGTGTGTACCTTCTAGCTGCTGGTGGGATATAAAGTCGTAACAGCACTAATGCAAACTGAATCGAGCTGCTTGAAAACGTAAAAATTGAGCTACCATATGATGCGGCAGGGCACCTTTTGGGCCTATAACCTAAGACCACCAGAATCGGAAAGACAGAGGCAGGCAAATGTGCACTGCAACAATACTGAAATAGCAAAGACATGGAAGCAAAAAAAAAGGTCCATAAACAGATGAATGGACAAAGACGAAGTGGGATACGTACCAAATGGAATAGTAGCCTCGGGAAAAAAATGAACAATGCCGTTTTCAGGACTACAGTTGAGCCTAGAAATAATCATATAAGGTTAAGTAAGTCAAAAGGGTATGACAAATATCCTATGACATCATTTATACATGTTACCCTAAGATTGCTACCAATGAACATATTTCCACAGAAAAAGACACTCACAGACTTATCAAATAAACTAATGGCTAGCCAAAATGAAAGGTGGGAGGATGGGTAAATTAGGACAATGGGGTTAAAATACATATACTAATGTATGTTAAATGTATATAAACATATAACATATGAAATATATAAATAATATAATCACCAATACCTTTAAAATATACATTCTGTAATCACATACATGCTAACAGGTTCGAAGATGAACAGACATATGTATGAATCATTGAGCAGATTCTGTACAGTCAGAAAACCACAACACTCTAATCAAATTTACTCCGATAAGAAATAGAAATTAAATTTAAAAAACAAACATAAGTTAGGAGACATAAACTTCTGGGGGCTTGTCCCAGCACATTGCACTCTAATTTACAAGCTCGGAACACTACCTCCAGGAAGACTGTGTTGTCCTAGTAACAAGACTTGAGAACGTAATAATGCTGCCGCCTTGTGGCTGCTTCCCACAACAGTAGCTTTAAACCCAGTGCCAATGGTTGCTTATATAGTCACAAGGACTGCAGGGCTGTAAAAGACACAGGCCCTCAAAAAATGCCCTGGGGTATGGAATTGGCAAGAAAATTCAACACATGAGTAACTTTTCAAGAAGTCAATAAGAGGAGGGAAGTTGTACTCACTCTTTAAAAAAAAAGGAAAAGAAAAAAAAAGAACATGCCTAAAGCTCAGTATAAGGAATTATTAGCCACATGCAAATTCAAATTCAAAAAGGTTTCAGGTGACACCAGTCATGACCATCAGCAAAAAGTCTACAAACTATAAATGCTGAAGGGGTTTTAGAGAATTGTGTACATTCTAGCTGCTGGTGGGATGTAAAGTGGTAACAGCACTAACGCATACTGAATGGAGCTGCTTGAAAAGGTAAAAATTGAGTTACCATATGATGCGGCAGGGCACCTTTTGGGCCTGTAACCTAAGACCACCAAAATCGGAAATACAGAGGCAGGCAAATGTGCACTGCAACAATACTGAAATACCCAAGACATGGAAGCAAAAAATGGTCCATAAACAGGTGAATGGACAAAGAAGAAGTGGTATATGGACAGAATGGAAGAGTAGCCTCGGGAAAAAAATGAACAATGCCGTTTTCAGAACTACAGTTGAGACTACAAATAGTCATATAAGGTTAAGTAAGTCAAAAGGGTGTGACAAATATCCTATGAAATCATTTATACATGTTTTCCTAAGATTACTACCAATGAACATATTTCCACAGAAAAAGACAGTCACAGACTTATCAAAAATACTAACGGTTAGCCAAAATGAAAGGTGGGAGGATGGGTAAATTAGGACTATGGGGTTAACCAATATATACTAATGTATGTTAAATGTATATAAACATATAACATATGAACTATATAAATTATATAATCACCAAACCTTTAAAATATACATTCTGTAATCACATACATAATAACAGGTTCCGAAGATGAACAGATATATGTATGAATCATTGAGCAGATTCTGTACAGCCAATCAAAACACTCTAATCAAATTTACTCCGATAAGAAATAGAAATTAAATTTAAAAAGCAAACATAAGTTAGGAGACATAAACTTCTGGGGGCTTGTCCCAGCACATTCCACTCTAATTTACAACCTTGGAAAACTACCTCCAGGAAGACTCTGTTGCCCTAGTAAGAAGAGGTGAGAACGTAATAATGCTGCCGCCTTGTGGCTGTTTCCCACAACAGCAGCTTTAAACCCAGTGCCAAAGGTTGCTTAATAGTCACAAGGACTGAAGGGCTCTAAATGACACCTGCCTTCAAAAAATGCCCTGGGGTAGGGAATAGGCAAAAAAATTCAACACATGAGAAACTTTTCAAGAAGTCAATAAGAGGAGGGAAGTTGTACTCACTCTTTAAAACAAAAGGAAAAGAAAAAAATGACATGCCTAAAGCTCAGTATAAGGAATTATTAGCCACATGCAAATTCAAATTCAAAAAGGTTTCAGGTAACACCAGTCATGACCATCATCAAAAAGTCTACAAACTATAAATGCTGAAGGGGTTTTAGAGGAATGTGTACCTTCTAGCTGCTGGTGGGATGTAAAGAAGTAATACCACTAATGAAACTGAATGGAGCTGCTTGAAAAGGTAAAAATTGAGTTACCATACGATGCAGCAGGGCACCTTTTGGGCCTATAACCTAAGACCACCAGAATCGGAAAGACAGAGGCAGGCAAATGTGCACTGCAACAATACTGAAATAGCCAAGACATGGAAGCAAAAAAAGGTCCATAAACAGATGAATGGACAAAGACGAAATGGTATACATACCAAATGGAATAGTAGCCTCTGGAAAACAATGAACAATGCCGTTTTCAGGACTAGAGTTGAGCCTAGAAATAATCATATAAGGTTAAGTAAGTCAAAAGGGTATGACAAATATCCTATGATATCATTTATACATGTTATCCTAAGATTTCTACCAATGAACATATTTCCACAGAAAAAGACACTCACAGACTTATCAAATAAACTAATGGTTAGCCAAAATGAAAGGTGGGGGGATGGGTAAATTAGGACTATGGGGTTAACATACATATACTAATATAAGTTAAATGTATATAAACATATAACATATAAATGATATGAATTATATAATCACCAATACCTTCAAAATATACATTCTGTAATCACATACATGGTAACAGGATCCGAAGATGAACAGACATATGTATGAATCATTGAACAGATTCTGTACAGCCAGACAATCAAAACACTCTAATCAAATTTACTCCGATAAAAAATACAAATTAAATTTAAAAAACAAACATAAGTAAGGAGACATAAACTTCTGGGGGCTTGTCCCAGCACATTGCACTCTAATTTAAAAGCTCGGAACACTACCTCCAGGAAGACTCTGTTGTCCTAGTAACAAGACTTGAGAACGTAATAATGCTGCCGCCTTGTGGCTGTCTCCAAAAACAGCACCTTTAAACCCAGTGCCAATGGTTGCTTATATAGTCACAAGGACTGTACGGTTGTAAATGACACAGGCACTCAAAAAATGCCCTGGGGTAGGGACTAGGCAAGAAAATTCAACACATAAGAAACTTTTCAAGAAATCAATAAGGGGAGGGAAGTTGTACTCACTCTTTTTAAAAAAAAGGAAAAGAAAAAATAGGACATGCCTAAAGCTCAGCATAAGGAATTATTAGCCACATGCGTATCCAACCTAGAAAAAGGTTTCAGCTCACACCAGTCATGACCATCAGCAAAAAGTCTACAAACTATAAATGCTGAAGGGGTTTTAGAGAAGTGTGTACCTTCTAGCTGCTGGTGGGATATAAAGTTGTAACAGCACTAAAGCAAACTGAATCGAGCTGCTTGAAAACGTAAAAATTGAACTACCATATGATGCGGCAGGGCACCTTTTGGGCCTATAACCTAAGACCACCAGAATCGGAAAGACAGAGGCAGGCAAATGTGCACTGCAACAATACTGAAATAGCAAAGACATGGAAGCAAAAAAAAGGTCCATAAACAGGTGAATGGACAAAGAAGAAGTGGTATATGGACAGAATGGAAGAGTAGCCTCGGGAAAAAAATGAACAATGCCGTTTTCAGGACTAGAGTTGAGACTAGAAATAATCATATAAGGTTAAGTAAGACAAAAGGGTATTACAAATATCCTATGATATTATTTATACAAGTTTTCCTAAGATTGCTACCAATGAACATATTTCCACAGAAAAAGACACTCACAGACTTATCAAATAAACTAATGGTTAGCCAAAATGAAAGGTGGGGGGATGGGTAAATTAGGACTATGGGGTTAACATACATATACTAATATAAATTAAATGTATATAAACATATAACATATAAATGATATGAATTATATAAGCACCAATACCTTCAAAATATACATTCTGTAATCACATACATGGTAACAGGATCCGAAGATGAACAGACATATGTGTGAATCATTGAACAGATTCTGTACAGCCAGACAATCAAAACACTCTAATCAAATTTACTCCGATAAAAAATACAAATTAAATTTAAAAAACAAACATAAGTAAGGAGACATAAACTTCTGGGGGCTTGTCCCAGCACATTGCACTCTAATTTACAAGCTCGGAACACTACCTCCAGGAAGACTCTGTTGTCCTAGTAACAAGACTTGAGAACGTAATAATGCTGCCGCCTTGTGGCTGTCTCCCAAAACAGCAGCTTTAAACCCAGTGACAATGGTTGCTTATATAGTCCCAAGGACTGCAGGGCTGTAAATGACACAGGCCCTCAAAAATTGCCCTGGGGTAGGGAATAGGCAAGAAAATCCAACACATGAGAAATTTTTCAAGAAGTCAATAAGAGGAGGGGAGTTGTACTCACTCTTTAAAAAAAAAAAGGAAAAGAAAAAAAAGGACATGCCTAAAGCTTAGTATAAGGAATTATTAGCCACATACAAATTCAAATTCAAAAAGGTTTCAGCTCACACCAGTCATTACCATCAGCAAAATGTCTACAAACTATAAATGCTGAAGGGGTTTTAGAGATCTGTGTACCTTCTAGCTGCTGGTGGGATGTAAAGTGGAAACAGCACTAACGCAAACTGAATCGAGCTGCTTGAAAAGGTAAAAATTGAGCTACCAAATGATGCGGCAGGGCACCTTTTGGGCCTATAACCTAAGACCACCAAAATTGGAAAGACAGAGGCAGGCAAATATGCACTGCAACAATACTGAAATAGCCAAGATATGGAAGCAAAAAAAAGGTCCATAAACAGATGAATGGACAAAGAAGAAGTGGTATACGGACAGAATGGAATAGTAGCCTCGGGAGAAAAATGAACAATGCTGTTTTCAGGACTACAGTTGAGCCTAGAAAAAATCATATAAGGTTAAGTAAGTCAAAAGGGTATGACAAATATCCTATGATATCATTTATACAAGTTTTCTTAAGATTGCTACCAATGAACATATTTCCACAGAAAAAGACACTCACAGACTTATCAAATAAACTAATGGTTAGCCAAAATGAAAGGTGGGGGGATGGGTAAGTTAGGACTATGGGGTTAACATACATATACTAATGTAAGTTAAATGTATATAAACATATAACATATAAACGATATGAATTATATAATCACCAATACCTTCAAAATATATATTCTGTGATCACATACATGGTAACAGGATCCGAAGATGAACAGACATATGTATGAATCATTGAACAGATTCTGTACAGCCAGACAATCAAAACACTCTAATCAAATTTACTCCGATAAAAAATACAAATTAAATTTAAAAAACAAACATAAGTAAGGAGACATAAACTTCTGGGGGCTTGTCCCAGCACATTGCACTCTAATTTAAAAGCTCGGAACACTACCTCCAGGAAGACTCTGTTGTCCTATTAACAAGACTTGAGAACGTAATAATGCTGCCGCCTTGTGGCTGTCTCCAAAAACAGCACCTTTAAACCCAGTGCCAATGGTTGCTTATATAGTCACAAGGACTGCACGGTTGTAAATGACACAGGCACTCAAAAAATGCCCTGGGGTAGGGAATAGGCAAGAAAATTCAACACATAAGAAACTTTTCAAGAAATCAATAAGAGGAGGGAAGTTGTACTCACTCATTTTAAAAAAAAGGAAAAGAAAAAATAGGACATGCCTAAAGCTCAGCATAAGGAATTATTATCCACATGCGTATCCAACCTAGAAAAAGGTTTCAGCTCACACCAGTCATGACCATCAGCAAAAAGTCTACAAACTATAAATGCTGAAGGGGTTTTAGAGAAGTGTGTACCTTCTAGCTGCTGGTGGGATATAAAGTCGTAACAGCACTAATGCAAACTGAATCGAGCTGCTTGAAAACGTAAAAATTGAGCTACCATATGATGCGGCAGGGCACCTTTTGGGCCTATAACCTAAGACCACCAGAATCGGAAAGACAGAGGCAGGCAAATGTGCACTGCAACAATACTGAAATAGCAAAGACATGGAAGCAAAAAAAAAGGTCCATAAACAGATGAATGGACAAAGACGAAGTGGGATACGTACCAAATGGAATAGTAGCCTCGGGAAAAAAATGAACAATGCCGTTTTCAGGACTACAGTTGAGCCTAGAAATAATCATATAAGGTTAAGTAAGTCAAAAGGGTATGACAAATATCCTATGACATCATTTATACATGTTACCCTAAGATTGCTACCAATGAACATATTTCCACAGAAAAAGACACTCACAGACTTATCAAATAAACTAATGGCTAGCCAAAATGAAAGGTGGGAGGATGGGTAAATTAGGACAATGGGGTTAAAATACATATACTAATGTATGTTAAATGTATATAAACATATAACATATGAAATATATAAATAATATAATCACCAATACCTTTAAAATATACATTCTGTAATCACATACATGCTAACAGGTTCGAAGATGAACAGACATATGTATGAATCATTGAGCAGATTCTGTACAGTCAGAAAACCACAACACTCTAATCAAATTTACTCCGATAAGAAATAGAAATTAAATTTAAAAAACAAACATAAGTTAGGAGACATAAACTTCTGGGGGCTTGTCCCAGCACATTGCACTCTAATTTACAAGCTCGGAACACTACCTCCAGGAAGACTGTGTTGTCCTAGTAACAAGACTTGAGAACGTAATAATGCTGCCGCCTTGTGGCTGCTTCCCACAACAGTAGCTTTAAACCCAGTGCCAATGGTTGCTTATATAGTCACAAGGACTGCAGGGCTGTAAAAGACACAGGCCCTCAAAAAATGCCCTGGGGTATGGAATTGGCAAGAAAATTCAACACATGAGTAACTTTTCAAGAAGTCAATAAGAGGAGGGAAGTTGTACTCACTCTTTAAAAAAAAAGGAAAAGAAAAAAAAAGGACATGCCTAAAGCTCAGTATAAGGAATTATTAGCCACATGCAAATTCAAATTCAAAAAGGTTTCAGGTGACACCAGTCATGACCATCAGCAAAAAGTCTACAAACTATAAATGCTGAAGGGGTTTTAGAGAATTGTGTACATTCTAGCTGCTGGTGGGATGTAAAGTGGTAACAGCACTAACGCATACTGAATGGAGCTGCTTGAAAAGGTAAAAATTGAGTTACCATATGATGCGGCAGGGCACCTTTTGGGCCTATAACCTAAGACCACCAAAATCGGAAATACAGAGGCAGGCAAATGTGCACTGCAACAATACTGAAATACCCAAGACATGGAAGCAAAAAATGGTCCATAAACAGGTGAATGGACAAAGAAGAAGTGGTATATGGACAGAATGGAAGAGTAGCCTCGGGAAAAAAATGAACAATGCCGTTTTCAGAACTACAGTTGAGACTAGAAATAGTCATATAAGGTTAAGTAAGTCAAAAGGGTGTGACAAATATCCTTTGAAATCATTTATACATGTTTTCCTAAGATTACTACCAATGAACATATTTCCACAGAAAAAGACAGTCACAGACTTATCAAAAATACTAACGGTTAGCCAAAATGAAAGGTGGGAGGATGGGTAAATTAGGACTATGGGTTTAACCAACATATACTAATGTATGTTAAATGTATATAAACATATAACATATGAACTATATAAATTATATAATCACCAAACCTTTAAAATATACATTCTGTAATCACATACATAATAACAGGTTCCGAAGATGAACAGATATATGTATGAATCATTGAGCAGATTCTGTACAGCCAATCAAAACACTCTAATCAAATTTACTCCGATAAGAAATAGAAATTAAATTTAAAAAGCAAACATAAGTTAGGAGACATAAACTTCTGGGGGCTTGTCCCAGCACATTCCACTCTAATTTACAACCTTGGAAAACTACCTCCAGGAAGACTCTGTTGCCCTAGTAAGAAGAGGTGAGAACGTAATAATGCTGCCGCCTTGTGGCTGTTTCCCACAACAGCAGCTTTAAACCCAGTGCCAAAGGTTGCTTAATAGTCACAAGGACTGAAGGGCTCTAAATGACACCTGCCTTCAAAAAATGCCCTGGGGTAGGGAATAGGCAAAAAAATTCAACACATGAGAAACTTTTCAAGAAGTCAATAAGAGGAGGGAAGTTGTACTCACTCTTTAAAACAAAAGGAAAAGAAAAAAATGACATGCCTAAAGCTCAGTATAAGGAATTATTAGCCACATGCAAATTCAAATTCAAAAAGGTTTCAGGTAACACCAGTCATGACCATCATCAAAAAGTCTACAAACTATAAATGCTGAAGGGGTCTTAGAGGAATGTGTACCTTCTAGCTGCTGGTGGGATGTAAAGAAGTAATACCACTAATGAAACTGAATGGAGCTGCTTGAAAAGGTAAAAATTGAGTTACCATACGATGCAGCAGGGCACCTTTTGGGCCTATAACCTAAGACCACCAGAATCGGAAAGACAGAGGCAGGCAAATGTGCACTGCAACAATACTGAAATAGCCAAGACATGGAAGCAAAAAAAGGTCCATAAACAGATGAATGGACAAAGACGAAATGGTATACATACCAAATGGAATAGTAGCCTCTGGAAAACAATGAACAATGCCGTTTTCAGGACTAGAGTTGAGCCTAGAAATAATCATATAAGGTTAAGTAAGTCAAAAGGGTATGACAAATATCCTATGATATCATTTATACATGTTATCCTAAGATTGCTACCAATGAACATATTTCCACAGAAAAAGACACTCACAGACTTATCAAATAAACTAATGGTTAGCCAAAATGAAAGGTGGGGGGATGGGTAAATTAGGACTATGGGGTTAACATACATATACTAATATAAGTTAAATGTATATAAACATATAACATATAAATGATATGAATTATATAATCACCAATACCTTCAAAATATACATTCTGTAATCACATACATGGTAACAGGATCCGAAGATGAACAGACATATGTATGAATCATTGAACAGATTCTGTACAGCCAGACAATCAAAACACTCTAATCAAATTTACTCCGATAAAAAATACAAATTAAATTTAAAAAACAAACATAAGTAAGGAGACATAAACTTCTGGGGGCTTGTCCCAGCACATTGCACTCTAATTTAAAAGCTCGGAACACTACCTCCAGGAAGACTCTGTTGTCCTAGTAACAAGACTTGAGAACGTAATAATGCTGCCGCCTTGTGGCTGTCTCCAAAAACAGCACCTTTAAACCCAGTGCCAATGGTTGCTTATATAGTCACAAGGACTGTACGGTTGTAAATGACACAGGCACTCAAAAAATGCCCTGGGGTAGGGAATAGGCAAGAAAATTCAACACATAAGAAACTTTTCAAGAAATCAATAAGAGGAGGGAAGTTGTACTCACTCTTTTTAAAAAAAAGGAAAAGAAAAAATAGGACATGCCTAAAGCTCAGCATAAGGAATTATTAGCCATATGCGTATCCAACCTCCAAAAAGGTTTCAGCTCACACCAGTCATGACCATCAGCAAAACGTCTACAAACTATAAATGCTGAAGGGGTTTTAGAGAAGTGTGTACCTTCTAGCTGCTGGTGGGATATAAAGTTGTAACAGCACTAAAGCAAACTGAATCGAGCTGCTTGAAAACGTAAAAATTGAACTACCATATGATGCGGCAGGGCACCTTTTGGGCCTATAACCTAAGACCACCAGAATCGGAAAGACAGAGGCAGGCAAATGTGCACTACAACAATACTGAAATAGCAAAGACATGGAAGCAAAAAAAAGGTCCATAAACAGGTGAATGGACAAAGAAGAAGTGGTATATGGACAGAATGGAAGAGTAGCCTCGGGAAAAAAATGAACAATGCCGTTTTCAGGACTAGAGTTGAGACTAGAAATAATCATATAAGGTTAAGTAAGTCAAAAGGGTATTACAAATATCCTATGATATTATTTATACAAGTTTTCCTAAGATTGCTACCAATGAACATATTTCCACAGAAAAAGACACTCACAGACTTATCAAATAAACTAATGGTTAGCCAAAATGAAAGGTGGGAGGATGGGTAAATTAGGACTATGGGGTTAACATACATATACTAATATAAGTTAAATGTATATAAACATATAACATATAAATGATATGAATTATATAATCACCAATACCTTCAAAATATACATTCTGTAATCACATACATGGTAACAGGATCCGAAGATGAACAGACATATGTGTGAATCATTGAACAGATTCTGTACAGCCAGACAATCAAAACACTCTAATCAAATTTACTCCGATAAAAAATACAAATTAAATTTAAAAAACAAACATAAGTAAGGAGACATAAACTTCTGGGGGCTTGTCCCAGCACATTGCACTCTAATTTACAAGCTCGGAACACTACCTCCAGGAAGACTCTGTTGTCCTAGTAACAAGACTTGAGAACGTAATAATGCTGCCGCCTTGTGGCTGTCTCCCAAAACAGCAGCTTTAAACCCAGTGACAATGGTTGCTTATATAGTCCCAAGGACTGCAGGGCTGTAAATGACACAGGCCCTCAAAAATTGCCCTGGGGTAGGGAATAGGCAAGAAAATCCAACACATGAGAAATTTTTCAAGAAGTCAATAAGAGGAGGGGAGTTGTACTCACTCTTTAAAAAAAAAAAGGAAAAGAAAAAAAAGGACATGCCTAAAGCTTAGTATAAGGAATTATTAGCCACATACAAATTCAAATTCAAAAAGGTTTCAGCTCACACCAGTCATTACCATCAGCAAAATGTCTACAAACTATAAATGCTGAAGGGGTTTTAGAGATCTGTGTACCTTCTAGCTGCTGGTGGGATGTAAAGTGGAAACAGCACTAACGCAAACTGAATCGAGCTGCTTGAAAAGGTAAAAATTGAGCTACCAAATGATGCGGCAGGGCACCTTTTGGGCCTATAACCTAAGACCACCAAAATTGGAAAGACAGAGGCAGGCAAATATGCACTGCAACAATACTGAAATAGCCAAGATATGGAAGCAAAAAAAAGGTCCATAAACAGATGAATGGACAAAGAAGAAGTGGTATACGGACAGAATGGAATAGTAGCCTCGGGAGAAAAATGAACAATGCTGTTTTCAGGACTACAGTTGAGCCTAGAAAAAATCATATAAGGTTAAGTAAGTCAAAAGGGTATGACAAATATCCTATGATATCATTTATACAAGTTTTCTTAAGATTGCTACCAATGAACATATTTCCACAGAAAAAGACACTCACAGACTTATCAAATAAACTAATGGTTAGCCAAAATGAAAGGTGGGGGGGATGGGTAAGTTAGGACTATGGGGTTAACATACATATACTAATGTAAGTTAAATGTATATAAACATATAACATATAAACGATATGAATTATATAATCACCAATACCTTCAAAATATATATTCTGTGATCACATACATGGTAACAGGATCCGAAGATGAACAGACATATGTATGAATCATTGAACAGATTCTGTACAGCCAGACAATCAAAACACTCTAATCAAATTTACTCCGATAAAAAATACAAATTAAATTTAAAAAACAAACATAAGTAAGGAGACATAAACTTCTGGGGGCTTGTCCCAGCACATTGCACTCTAATTTAAAAGCTCGGAACACTACCTCCAGGAAGACTCTGTTGTCCTATTAACAAGACTTGAGAACGTAATAATGCTGCCGCCTTGTGGCTGTCTCCAAAAACAGCACCTTTAAACCCAGTGCCAATGGTTGCTTATATAGTCACAAGGACTGCACGGTTGTAAATGACACAGGCACTCAAAAAATGCCCTGGGGTAGGGAATAGGCAAGAAAATTCAACACATAAGAAACTTTTCAAGAAATCAATAAGAGGAGGGAAGTTGTACTCACTCATTTTAAAAAAAAGGAAAAGAAAAAATAGGACATGCCTAAAGCTCAGCATAAGGAATTATTATCCACATGCGTATCCAACCTAGAAAAAGGTTTCAGCTCACACCAGTCATGACCATCAGCAAAAAGTCTACAAACTATAAATGCTGAAGGGGTTTTAGAGAAGTGTGTACCTTCTAGCTGCTGGTGGGATATAAAGTCGTAACAGCACTAATGCAAACTGAATCGAGCTGCTTGAAAACGTAAAAATTGAGCTACCATATGATGCGGCAGGGCACCTTTTGGGCCTATAACCTAAGACCACCAGAATCGGAAAGACAGAGGCAGGCAAATGTGCACTGCAACAATACTGAAATAGCAAAGACATGGAAGCAAAAAAAAAGGTCCATAAACAGATGAATGGACAAAGACGAAGTGGGATACGTACCAAATGGAATAGTAGCCTCGGGAAAAAAATGAACAATGCCGTTTTCAGGACTACAGTTGAGCCTAGAAATAATCATATAAGGTTAAGTAAGTCAAAAGGGTATGACAAATATCCTATGACATCATTTATACATGTTACCCTAAGATTGCTACCAATGAACATATTTCCACAGAAAAAGACACTCACAGACTTATCAAATAAACTAATGGCTAGCCAAAATGAAAGGTGGGAGGATGGGTAAATTAGGACAATGGGGTTAAAATACATATACTAATGTATGTTAAATGTATATAAACATATAACATATGAAATATATAAATAATATAATCACCAATACCTTTAAAATATACATTCTGTAATCACATACATGCTAACAGGTTCGAAGATGAACAGACATATGTATGAATCATTGAGCAGATTCTGTACAGTCAGAAAACCACAACACTCTAATCAAATTTACTCCGATAAGAAATAGAAATTAAATTTAAAAAACAAACATAAGTTAGGAGACATAAACTTCTGGGGGCTTGTCCCAGCACATTGCACTCTAATTTACAAGCTCGGAACACTACCTCCAGGAAGACTGTGTTGTCCTAGTAACAAGACTTGAGAACGTAATAATGCTGCCGCCTTGTGGCTGCTTCCCACAACAGTAGCTTTAAACCCAGTGCCAATGGTTGCTTATATAGTCACAAGGACTGCAGGGCTGTAAAAGACACAGGCCCTCAAAAAATGCCCTGGGGTATGGAATTGGCAAGAAAATTCAACACATGAGTAACTTTTCAAGAAGTCAATAAGAGGAGGGAAGTTGTACTCACTCTTTAAAAAAAAAGGAAAAGAAAAAAAAAGGACATGCCTAAAGCTCAGTATAAGGAATTATTAGCCACATGCAAATTCAAATTCAAAAAGGTTTCAGGTGACACCAGTCATGACCATCAGCAAAAAGTCTACAAACTATAAATGCTGAAGGGGTTTTAGAGAATTGTGTACATTCTAGCTGCTGGTGGGATGTAAAGTGGTAACAGCACTAACGCATACTGAATGGAGCTGCTTGAAAAGGTAAAAATTGAGTTACCATATGATGCGGCAGGGCACCTTTTGGGCCTATAACCTAAGACCACCAAAATCGGAAATACAGAGGCAGGCAAATGTGCACTGCAACAATACTGAAATACCCAAGACATGGAAGCAAAAAATGGTCCATAAACAGGTGAATGGACAAAGAAGAAGTGGTATATGGACAGAATGGAAGAGTAGCCTCGGGAAAAAAATGAACAATGCCGTTTTCAGAACTACAGTTGAGACTAGAAATAGTCATATAAGGTTAAGTAAGTCAAAAGGGTGTGACAAATATCCTTTGAAATCATTTATACATGTTTTCCTAAGATTACTACCAATGAACATATTTCCACAGAAAAAGACAGTCACAGACTTATCAAAAATACTAACGGTTAGCCAAAATGAAAGGTGGGAGGATGGGTAAATTAGGACTATGGGTTTAACCAACATATACTAATGTATGTTAAATGTATATAAACATATAACATATGAACTATATAAATTATATAATCACCAAACCTTTAAAATATACATTCTGTAATCACATACATAATAACAGGTTCCGAAGATGAACAGATATATGTATGAATCATTGAGCAGATTCTGTACAGCCAATCAAAACACTCTAATCAAATTTACTCCGATAAGAAATAGAAATTAAATTTAAAAAGCAAACATAAGTTAGGAGACATAAACTTCTGGGGGCTTGTCCCAGCACATTCCACTCTAATTTACAACCTTGGAAAACTACCTCCAGGAAGACTCTGTTGCCCTAGTAAGAAGAGGTGAGAACGTAATAATGCTGCCGCCTTGTGGCTGTTTCCCACAACAGCAGCTTTAAACCCAGTGCCAAAGGTTGCTTAATAGTCACAAGGACTGAAGGGCTCTAAATGACACCTGCCTTCAAAAAATGCCCTGGGGTAGGGAATAGGCAAAAAAATTCAACACATGAGAAACTTTTCAAGAAGTCAATAAGAGGAGGGAAGTTGTACTCACTCTTTAAAACAAAAGGAAAAGAAAAAAATGACATGCCTAAAGCTCAGTATAAGGAATTATTAGCCACATGCAAATTCAAATTCAAAAAGGTTTCAGGTAACACCAGTCATGACCATCATCAAAAAGTCTACAAACTATAAATGCTGAAGGGGTCTTAGAGGAATGTGTACCTTCTAGCTGCTGGTGGGATGTAAAGAAGTAATACCACTAATGAAACTGAATGGAGCTGCTTGAAAAGGTAAAAATTGAGTTACCATACGATGCAGCAGGGCACCTTTTGGGCCTATAACCTAAGACCACCAGAATCGGAAAGACAGAGGCAGGCAAATGTGCACTGCAACAATACTGAAATAGCCAAGACATGGAAGCAAAAAAAGGTCCATAAACAGATGAATGGACAAAGACGAAATGGTATACATACCAAATGGAATAGTAGCCTCTGGAAAACAATGAACAATGCCGTTTTCAGGACTAGAGTTGAGCCTAGAAATAATCATATAAGGTTAAGTAAGTCAAAAGGGTATGACAAATATCCTATGATATCATTTATACATGTTATCCTAAGATTGCTACCAATGAACATATTTCCACAGAAAAAGACACTCACAGACTTATCAAATAAACTAATGGTTAGCCAAAATGAAAGGTGGGGGGATGGGTAAATTAGGACTATGGGGTTAACATACATATACTAATATAAGTTAAATGTATATAAACATATAACATATAAATGATATGAATTATATAATCACCAATACCTTCAAAATATACATTCTGTAATCACATACATGGTAACAGGATCCGAAGATGAACAGACATATGTATGAATCATTGAACAGATTCTGTACAGCCAGACAATCAAAACACTCTAATCAAATTTACTCCGATAAAAAATACAAATTAAATTTAAATAACAAACATAAGTAAGGAGACATAAACTTCTGGGGGCTTGTCCCAGCACATTGCACTCTAATTTAAAAGCTCGGAACACTACCTCCAGGAAGACTCTGTTGTCCTAGTAACAAGACTTGAGAACGTAATAATGCTGCCGCCTTGTGGCTGTCTCCAAAAACAGCACCTTTAAACCCAGTGCCAATGGTTGCTTATATAGTCACAAGGACTGTACGGTTGTAAATGACACAGGCACTCAAAAAATGCCCTGGGGTAGGGAATAGGCAAGAAAATTCAACACATAAGAAACTTTTCAAGAAATCAATAAGAGGAGGGAAGTTGTACTCACTCTTTTTAAAAAAAAGGAAAAGAAAAAATAGGACATGCCTAAAGCTCAGCATAAGGAATTATTAGCCATATGCGTATCCAACCTCCAAAAAGGTTTCAGCTCACACCAGTCATGACCATCAGCAAAACGTCTACAAACTATAAATGCTGAAGGGGTTTTAGAGAAGTGTGTACCTTCTAGCTGCTGGTGGGATATAAAGTTGTAACAGCACTAAAGCAAACTGAATCGAGCTGCTTGAAAACGTAAAAATTGAACTACCATATGATGCGGCAGGGCACCTTTTGGGCCTATAACCTAAGACCACCAGAATCGGAAAGACAGAGGCAGGCAAATGTGCACTACAACAATACTGAAATAGCAAAGACATGGAAGCAAAAAAAAGGTCCATAAACAGGTGAATGGACAAAGAAGAAGTGGTATATGGACAGAATGGAAGAGTAGCCTCGGGAAAAAAATGAACAATGCCGTTTTCAGGACTAGAGTTGAGACTAGAAATAATCATATAAGGTTAAGTAAGTCAAAAGGGTATTACAAATATCCTATGATATTATTTATACAAGTTTTCCTAAGATTGCTACCAATGAACATATTTCCACAGAAAAAGACACTCACAGACTTATCAAATAAACTAATGGTTAGCCAAAATGAAAGGTGGGAGGATGGGTAAATTAGGACTATGGGGTTAACATACATATACTAATATAAGTTAAATGTATATAAACATATAACATATAAATGATATGAATTATATAATCACCAATACCTTCAAAATATACATTCTGTAATCACATACATGGTAACAGGATCCGAAGATGAACAGACATATGTGTGAATCATTGAACAGATTCTGTACAGCCAGACAATCAAAACACTCTAATCAAATTTACTCCGATAAAAAATACAAATTAAATTTAAAAAACAAACATAAGTAAGGAGACATAAACTTCTGGGGGCTTGTCCCAGCACATTGCACTCTAATTTACAAGCTCGGAACACTACCTCCAGGAAGACTCTGTTGTCCTAGTAACAAGACTTGAGAACGTAATAATGCTGCCGCCTTGTGGCTGTCTCCCAAAACAGCAGCTTTAAACCCAGTGACAATGGTTGCTTATATAGTCCCAAGGACTGCAGGGCTGTAAATGACACAGGCCCTCAAAAATTGCCCTGGGGTAGGGAATAGGCAAGAAAATCCAACACATGAGAAATTTTTCAAGAAGTCAATAAGAGGAGGGGAGTTGTACTCACTCTTTAAAAAAAAAAAGGAAAAGAAAAAAAAGGACATGCCTAAAGCTTAGTATAAGGAATTATTAGCCACATACAAATTCAAATTCAAAAAGGTTTCAGCTCACACCAGTCATTACCATCAGCAAAATGTCTACAAACTATAAATGCTGAAGGGGTTTTAGAGATCTGTGTACCTTCTAGCTGCTGGTGGGATGTAAAGTGGAAACAGCACTAACGCAAACTGAATCGAGCTGCTTGAAAAGGTAAAAATTGAGCTACCAAATGATGCGGCAGGGCACCTTTTGGGCCTATAACCTAAGACCACCAAAATTGGAAAGACAGAGGCAGGCAAATATGCACTGCAACAATACTGAAATAGCCAAGATATGGAAGCAAAAAAAAGGTCCATAAACAGATGAATGGACAAAGAAGAAGTGGTATACGGACAGAATGGAATAGTAGCCTCGGGAGAAAAATGAACAATGCTGTTTTCAGGACTACAGTGGAGCCTAGAAAAAATCATATAAGGTTAAGTAAGTCAAAAGGGTATGACAAATATCCTATGATATCATTTATACAAGTTTTCTTAAGATTGCTACCAATGAACATATTTCCACAGAAAAAGACACTCACAGACTTATCAAATAAACTAATGGTTAGCCAAAATGAAAGGTGGGGGGATGGGTAAGTTAGGACTATGGGGTTAACATACATATACTAATGTAAGTTAAATGTATATAAACATATAACATATAAACGATATGAATTATATAATCACCAATACGTTCAAAATATATATTCTGTGATCACATACATGGTAACAGGATCCGAAGATGAACAGACATATGTATGAATCATTGAGCAGATTCTGTACAGCCAGACAATCAAAACACTCTAATCAAATTTACTCCGATAAGAAACAGAAATTAAATTTAAAAAAAAAACATAAGTTAGGAGACATAAACTTCTGGGGGCTTGTCCCAGCATATTGCACTCTACTTTACAAGCTCAGAACACTACCTCCAGGAAGACTCTGTTCTCCTAGTAACAAGACTTGAGAACGCAATAATGCTGCCGCCTTGTGGCTGCTTCCCACAACAGCACTTTAAACCCAGTGCCAATGATTGCTTATATAGTCACAAGGACTGCAGGGTTGTAAATGACACAAGCCCTCAAAATATGCCCGGGGGTAGGGAATTGGCAAGAACATTCAACACATGAGAAATTTCCAAGAAGTCAATAAGAGGAGGGAAGTTGTACTCACTCTTTAAAAAAAAAAGGAAAAGAAAAAAAACGACATGCCTAAAGCTTAGTATAAGGAATTATTAGGCACATACAAATTCAAATTCAAAAAGGTTTCAGCTCACACCAGTCATTACCATCAGCAAAATGTCTACAAACTATAAATGCTGAAGGGGTTGTAGAGATCTGTGTACCTTCTAGCTGCTGGTGGGATGTAAAGTGGTAACAGTAGTAACGCAAACTGAATCGAGCTGCTTGAAAAGGTAAAAATTGAGTTACCATATGGTGCGGCAGGGCACCTTTTGGGCCTATAACCTAAGACCACCAGATTCGGAAAGAGAGAGGCAGGCAAATGTGCATTGCAACAATATTGAAATAGCCAAGACATGGAAGCAAAAAAAAAGGTCCATAAACAGATGAATGGAAAAAGACGAAGTGGGATACGTACCAAATGGAATAGTAGCCTCGGGAAAAAAATGAACAATGCCGTTTTCAGGACTACAGTTGAGCCTAGAAATAATCATATAAGGTTAAGTAAGTCAAAAGGGTATGACAAATATCCTATGACATCATTTATACATGTTATCCTAAGATTGCTACCAATGAACATATTTCCACAGAAAAAGACACTCACAGACTTATCAAATAAACTAATGGCTAGCCAAAATGAAAGGTGGGAGGATGGGTAAATTAGGACTATGGGGTTAACATACATATACTAATGTATGTTAAATGTATATAAACATATAACATATGAACTATATAAATTATATAATCACCAATACCTTTAAAATATACATTCTGTAATCACATACATGCTAACAGGTTCGAAGATGAACAGACATATGTATGAATCATTGAGCAGATTCTGTACAGCCAGAAAACCACAACACTCTAATCAAATTTACTCCGATAAGAAATAGAAATTAAATTTAAAAAACAAACATAAGTTAGGAGACATAAACTTCTGGGGGCTTGTCCCAGGACATTGCACTCTAATTTACAGGCTCGGAACACTACCTCCAGGAAGACTGTGTTGTCCTAGTAACAAGACTTGAGAACGTAATAATGCTGCCGCCTTGTGGCTGCTTCCCACAACAGTAGCTTTAAACCCAGTGCCAATGGTTGCTTATATAGTCACAAGGACTGCAGGGCTGTAAAAGACACAGGCCCTCAAAAAATGCCCTGGGGTAGGGAATTGGCAAGAAAATTCAACACATGAGAAATTTTCAAGAAGTCAATAAGAGTACGGAAGTTGTACTCACTCTTTAAAAAAAAAGGAAAAGAAAAAAAGGACATGCCTAAAGCTCAGCATAAGGAATTATTAGCCACATGCGTATCCAACCTCCAAAAAGGTTTCAGCTCACACCAGTCATGACCATCAGCAAAAAGTCTACAAACTATAAATGCTGAAGGGGTTTTAGAGAACTGTGTACCTTCTAGCTGCTGGTGGGATGTAAAGTGGTACCAGCAGTAACGCAAACTGAATCGAGCTGCTTGAAAAGGTAAAAATTGAGTTACCATATGGTGCGGCAGGGCACCTTTTGGGCCTATAACCTAAGACCACCAGATTCGGAAAGAGAGAGGCAGGCAAATGTGCATTGCAACAATATTGAAATAGCCAAGACATGGAAGCAAAAAAAAAGGTCCATAAACAGATGAATGGACAAAGACGAAGTGGGATACGTACCAAATGGAATAGTAGCCTCGGGAAAAAAATGAACAATGCCGTTTTCAGGACTACAGTTGAGCCTAGAAATAATCATATAAGGTTAAGTAAGTCAAAAGGGTATGACAAATATCCTATGATATCATTTATACATGTTATCCTAAGATTGCTACCAATGAACATATTTCCACAGAAAAAGACACTCACAGACTTATCATATAAACTAATGGTTAGCCAAAATGAAAGGTGGAAGGATGGGTAAATTAGGACTATGGGGTTAACATACATATACTAATGTATGTTAAATGTATATAAACATATAACATATAAATGATATGAATTATATATTCACCAATACCTTCAAAATATACATTCTGTAATCACATACATGGTAACAGGATCCGAAGATGAACAGACATATGTATGAATCATTGAGCAGATTCTGTACAGCCAGACAATCAAAACACTCTAATCAAATTTACTCCGATAAGAAATAGAAATTAAATTTAAAAAACAAACATAAGTTAGGAGACATAAACGTTTGGGGGCTTGTCCCAGCACATTGCACTCTAATTTACAAGCTCGGAACACTACCTCCAGGAAGACTGTGTTGTCCTTGTAACAAGACTTGAGAACGTAATAATGCTGCCGCCTTGTGGCTGCTTCCCACAACAGTAGCTTTAAACCCAGTGCCAATGGTTGCTTATATAGTCACAAGGACTGCAGGGCTGTAAAAGACACAGGCCCTCAAAAAATGCCCTAGGGTAGGGAATTGGCAAGAAAATTCAACACATGAGAAATTTTCAAAAGTCAATAAGAGTACGGAAGTTGAACTCACTCTTTAAAAAAAAAGGAAAAGAAAAAAAGGACATGCCTAAAGGTCAGCAAAAGGAATTATTAGCCACATGCGTATCCAACCTCCAAAAAGGTTTCAGCTCACACCAGTCATGACCATCAGCAAAAAGTCTACAAAGTATAAATGCTGAAGGGGTTTTAGAGAAGTGTTTACCTTCTAGCTGCTGGTGGGATATAAAGTCGTAACAGCACTAATGCAAACTGAATCGAGCTGCTTGAAAACGTAAAACTTGAGCTACCATATGATGCGGCAGGGCACCTTCTGGGCCTATAACCTAAGACCACCAGAATCGGAAAGACAGAGGCAGGCAAATGTGCACTGCAACAATACTGAAATAGCAAAGACATGGAAGCAAAAAAAAGATCCATAAACAGGTGAAAGGACAAAGAAGAAGTGGTATATGGACAGAATGGAAGAGTAGCCTCGGGAAAAAAATGAACAATGCCGTTTTCAGGACTAGAGTTGAGACTAGAAATAATCATATAAGGTTAAGTAAGACAAAAGGGTATTACAAATATCCTATGATATTATTTATACAAGTTTTCCTAAGATTGCTACCAATGAACATATTTCCACAGAAAAAGACACTCACAGACTTATCAAATAAACTAATGGTTAGCCAAAATGAAAGGTGGGAGGATGGGTAAATTAGGACTATGGGGTTAACATACATATACTAATGTAAGTTAAATGTATATAAACATATAACATATAAATGATATGAATTATATATTCACCAATACCTTCAAAATATACATTCTGTAATCACATACATGGTAACAGGATCCGAAGATGAACAGACATATGTGTGAATCATTGAGCAGATTCTGTACAGCCAGACAATCAAAACACTCTAATCAAATTTACTCCGATAAGAAAGACAAATTAAATTTAAAAAACAAACATAAGTAAGGAGACATAAACTTCTGGGGGCTTGTCCCAGCACATTGCACTCTAATTTACAAGCTCGGAACACTACCTCCAGGAAGACTCTGTTGTCCTAGTAACAAGACTTGAGAACGCAATAATGCTGCCGCCTTGCGGCTGCTTCCCACAACAGCACTTTAAACCCAGTGCCAATGATTGCTTATATAGTCACAAGGACTGCAGGGCTGTAAATGACACAAGCCCTCAAAATATGCCCTGGGGTAGGGAATTGGCAAGAACATTCAACACATGAGAAATTTCCAAGAAGTCAATAAGAGGAGGGAAGTTGTACTCACTCTTTAAAAAAAAAAGGAAAAGAAAAAACAGGACATGCCTAAAGCTTACTATAAGGAATTATTAGCCACATACAAATTCAAATTCAAAAAGGTTTCAGCTCACACCAGTCATTACCATCAGCAAACTGTCTACAAACTATAAATGCTGAAGGGGTTTTAGAGATCTGTGTACCTTCTAGCTGCTGGTGGGATGTAAAGTGGAAACAGCACTAACGCAAACTGAATCGAGCTGCTAGAAAAGGTAAAAATTGAGCTAACAAATGATGCGGCAGGGCACCTTTTGGGCCTATAACCTAAGACCACCAAAATTGGAAAGACAGAGGCAGGCAAATATGCACTGCAACAATACTGAAATAGCCAAGATATGGAAGCAAAAAAAAGGTCCATAAACAGATGAATGGACAAAGAAGAAGTGGTATACGGACAGAATGGAATAGAAGCCTCGGGAGAAAAATGAACAATGCTGTTTTCAGGACTACAGTTGAGCCTAGAAAAAATCATATAAGGTTAAGTAAGTCAAAAGGGTATGACAAATATCCTATGATATCATTTATACAAGTTTTCTTAAGATTGCTACCAATGAACATATTTCCACAGAAAAAGACACTCACAGACTTATCAAATAAACTAATGGTTAGCCAAAATGAAAGGTGGGGGGATGGGTAAGTTAGGACTATGGGGTTAACATACATATACTAATGTAAGTTAAATGTATATAAACATATAACATATAAACGATATGAATTATATAATCACCAATACCTTCAAAATATATATTCTGTGATCACATACATGGTAACAGGATCCGAAGATGAACAGACATATGTAAGAATCATTGAGCAGATTCTGTACAGCCAGACAATCAAAACACTCTAATCAAATTTACTCCGATAAGAAATAGAAATTAAATTTAAAAAAAAACATAAGTTAGGAGACATAAACTTTTGGGGGCTTGTCCCAGCACATTGCACTCTAATTTACAAGCTCAGAACACTACCTCCAGGAAGACTCTGTTCTCCTAGTAACAAGACTTGAGAACGCAATAATGCTGCCGCCTTGTGGCTGCTTCCCACAACAGCACTTTAAACCCAGTGCCAATGATTGCTTATATAGTCACAAGGACTGCAGGGCTGTAAATGACACAAGCCCTCAAAATATGCCCTGGGGTAGGGAATTGGCAAGAACATTCAACACATGAGAAATTTCCAAGAAGTCAATAAGAGGAGGGAAGTTGTACTCACTCTTTAAAAAAAAAGGAAAGGAAAAAAAGAACATGCCTAAAGCTCAGCATAAGGAATTATTAGCCACATGCGTATCCAACCTCCAAAAAGGTTTCAGCTCACACCAGTCATGACCATCAGCAAAAAGTCTACAAACTATAAATGCTGAAGGGGTTTTAGAGAACTGTGTACCTTCTAGCTGCTGGTGGGATGTAAAGTGGTAACAGCAGTAACGCAAACTGAATCGAGCTGCTTGAAAAGGTAAACATTGAGCTACCATATGTTGCGGCAGGGCACATTTTGGGCCTATAACCTAAGACAACTGGATTCGGAAAGACAGAGGCAGGCAAATGTGCACTGCAACAATATTGAAATAGCCAAGACATGGAAGCAAAAAAAAGGTCCATAAACAGATGAATGGACAAAGACGAAATGGTACACGTACCAAATGGAATAGTAGCCTCTGGAAAAAAATGAACAATGCCGTTTTCAGGACTAGAGTTGAGCCTAGAAATAATCATATAAGGTTAAGTAAGTCAAAAGGGTATGACAAATATCCTATGATATCATTAATACATGTTATCCTAAGATTGCTACCAATGAACATATTTCCACAGAAAAAGACACTCACAGACTTATCAAATAAACTAATGGTTAGCCAAAATGAAAGGTGGGAGGATGGGTAAATTAGGACAATGGGGTTAACATACATATACTAATGTATGTTAAATGTATATAAACATATAATATATAAACTATATAAATAATATAATCACCAATACCTTTAAAATATACATTCTGTAATCACATACATGCTAACAGGTTCCGAAGATGAACAGATATATGTATGAATCATTGAGCAGATTCTGTACAGTCAAACAATAAAAACACTCTAATCAAATTTACTCCGATAAGAAATAGAAATTAAATTTAAAAAGCAAACATAAGTTAGGAGACATAAACTTCTGGGGACTTCTCCCAGAACATTCCACTCTAATTTACAACCTTGGAAAACTACCTCCAGGAAGACTCTGTTGCCCTAGTAACAAGAGTTGAGAACGTAATAATGCTGCCGCCTTGTGGCTGTTTCCCACAACAGCAGCTTTAAACCCAGTGCCAATGGTTGCTTAATAGTCACAAGGACTGCAGGGCTCTAAATGACACCTGCCCTCAAAAAATGCCCTGGGCAAGGGAATAGGCAAGAAAATTCAACACATGAGAAACTTTTCAAGAAGTCAATAAGAGGAGGGAAGTTGTACTCACTCTTTAAAAAAAAAAGGAAAAGAAAAAATAAGACATGCCTAAAGCTCAGTATAAGGAATTATTACTAACATGCAATTTCAAATTCAAAAAGGTTTCAGCTCACACCAGTCATGACCATCAGGAAAAAGTCTACAAACTATAAATGGTGAAGGGGTTGTAGAGAACTGTGTACCTTCTAGCTGCTGGGGGGATGTAAAGTGGTAACAGCAGTAACGCAACCTGAATCGAGCTGCTTGAAAACGTAAAAATTGAGCAACCATATGATGCGGCAGGGCACCTTTTGGGCCTATAACCTAAGACCACCAGATTCGGAAAGACAGAGGCAGGGAAATGTGCACTGCAGCAATACTGAAATAGCCAAGACATGGAAGCAAAAAAAAGGTCCATAAACAGATGAATGGACAAAGACGAAGTGGTATACGTACCAAATGGAATAGTAGCCTCGGAAAAAAAATGAACACTGCCGTTTCCAGGACTACAGTTGAGACTAGAAATAATTATATAAGGTTAAGTAAGTCAAAAGGGTATGACAAATATCCTACGATATCATTTATAAAAGTTATCCTAAGATTGCTACCCATGAACATATTTCCACAGAAAAAGACACTCACAGACTAATCAAATAAACTAATGGTTAGCCAAAATGAAAGGTGGGAGAATAGGTAAATTAGGACTATGGGGTTAACATACATATACTAATGTATGTTAAATGTATATAAACATATCACATATAAACTATATGCATTATATCATCACCAATAGCTTTAAAATATACATTCTGTAATCACGTACATGGTAGCAGGATCCGAAGATGAACAGACATATGTATGAATCATTGAGCAGATTCTGTACAGCCAGACAATCAAAACACTCTAATCAAATTGACTCTGATAAGAAATAGAAATTAAATTTAAAAAGCAAACATAAGGTAGGAGACATAAACTTCTGGGGGCTTGTCCCAGCACATTCCACTCTAATTTACAACCTTGGAAAACTACCTCCAGGAAGACTCTGTTGCCCTAGTAACAAGAGTTCAGAACGTAATAATGCTGCCACCTTGTGGCTGTTTCCCACAACAGCAGCTTTAAACCCAGTGCCAAAGGTTGCTTAATAGTCACAAGGACTGCAGGGCTCTAAATGACACCGGCCCTCAAAGAATGCCCTGGAGTAGGGAATAGGCAAAAAAATTCAACACATGAGTGACTTTTCAAGAAGTCAATAAGAGGAGGGAAGTTGTACTCACTCTTTAAAAAAAAAGGAAAAGAAAAAAAATGACATGCCTAAAGCTCAGTATAAGGAATTATTAGCCACATGCAAATTCAAATTCAAAAAGGTTTCAGGTGACACCAGTCATGACCATCAGCAAAAAGTCTACAAACTATAAATGCTGAAGGGGTTTTAGAGAATTGTGTACATTCTAGCTGCTGGTGGGATGTAAAGTGGTAACAGCACTAACGCATACTGAATGGAGCTGCTTGAAAAGGTAAAAATTGAGTTACCATATGATGCGGCAGGGCACCTTTTGGGCCTATAACCTAAGACCACCAAAATCGGAAATACAGAGGCAGGCAAATGTGCACTGCAACAATACTGAAATACCCAAGACATGGAAACAAAAAATGGTCCATAAACAGGTGAATGGACAAAGAAGAAGTGGTATATGGACAGAATGGAAGAGTAGCCTCGGGAAAAAAATGAACAATGCCGTTTTCAGAACTACAGTTGAGACTAGAAATAGTCATATAAGGTTAAGTAAGTCAAAAGGGTGTGACAAATATCCTATGAAATCATTTATACATGTTTTCCTAAGATTACTACCAATGAACATATTTCCACAGAAAAACACACTCACAGACTTATCAAAAATACTAACGGTTAGCCAAAATGAAAGGTGGGAGGATGGGTAAATTAGGACTATGGGGTTAACATACATATACTAATGTAAGTTAAATGTATATAAACATATAACATATAAATGATATGAATTATATAATCACCAATCCCTTCAAAATATACATTCTGTAATCACATACATGGTAACAGGATCCGCAGATGAACAGACATATGTGTGAATCATTGAGCAGATTCTGTACAGCCAGACAATCAAAACACTCTAATCAAATTTACTCCGATAAAAAGTAGAAGTTAAATTTAAAAAACAAACATAAGTAAGGAGACATAAACTTCTGGGGGCTTGTCCCAGCACATTCCACTCTAATTTACAACCTCGGAACACTACCTCCAGGAAGACTCTGCTTCCCTATTAACAAGAGTTGAGAACCTAATAATGCTGCTGCCTTGTGGCTATTTCCCACAACAGCAGCTTTAAACCCAGTGCAAATGGTTGCTTATATTGTCACAAGGACTGCAGGGCTGTAAATGATACAGGCCCTCAAAAAATGCCTTGGGGTAGGGAATAGGCAAGAAAATTCAACACATGAGAAATTTTTCAAGAAGTCAATAAGAGGAGGGAGGTTGTACTCACTCTCTAAAAAAGAAAGGAAAAGAAAAAAAACGGCATGCCTAAAGCTCAGTAAAGGAAATTATTAGGCACATGCAAATTCAAATTCAATAAGGTTTCAGCTCACACCAGTCATGACCATCAGCAAAAAATCTACAAACTATAAATGCTGAACGGGTTTTAGAGAACTGTGTACCTTCTAGGTTCCGGTGGGATGTAAACTGGTAAGAGCACTAACGAAAACTGAATGCAGCTACTTGAAAAGGTAAAAATTGAGTTAACGTATGATGCGGCAGGGCACCTTTTGGGCCTATAATATAAGACCACCAAAATCGGAAAGACAGATGCAGGCAAATATGCACTGCAACAATATTGAAATAGCCAAGACATAGAAGCAAAAAAAAGCTCCATAAACAAAGGAATGGACAAAGACGAAGTGGTATACGTACCAAATGGAATAGTAGCCTTGGGAAAAAAATGAACAATGCCGTTTTCATGACTACAGTTGAGCCTAGAAATAATCATATAAGGGTAAGTTAGTCAAAAGGGTATGACAAATATCCTATGATATCATTTATACATGTTATCCTAAGATTGCTACCAATGAACATATTTCCACAAAAAAAGACACTCACAGACTTATCAATTAAACTAATGGTTAGCCAAAATGAAAGGTGGGAGGATGGGTAAATTAGGACTATGGGGTTAACATACATATACTAATGTATGTTAAATGTATATAAACATATAACATATGAACTATATAAAATATATAATCACCAAACCTTTAAAATATACATTCTGTAATCACATACATGATAACAGGTTCCGAAGATGAACAGATATATGTATGAATCATTGAGCAGATTCTGTACAGCCAATCAAAACACTCTAATCAAATTTACTCCGATAAGAAATAGAAATTAAATTTAAAAAGCAAACATAAGTTAGGAGACATAAACTTCTGGGGGCTTGTCCCAGCACATTCCACTCTAATTTACAACCTTGGAAAACTACCTCCAGGAAGACTCTGTTGCCCTAGTAAGAAGAGTTGAGAATGTAATAATGCTGCCGCCTTGTGGCTGTTTCCCACAACAGCAGCTTTAAACCCAGTGCCAAAGGTTGCTTAATAGTCACAAGGACTGAAGGGCTCTAAATGACACCTGCCTTCAAAAAATGCCCTGGGGTAGGGAATAGGCAAAAAAATTCAACACATGAGAAACTTTTCAAGAAGTCAATAAGAGGAGGGAAGTTGTACTCACTCTTTAAAACAAAAGGAAAAGAAAAAAATGACATGCCTAAAGCTCAGTATAAGGAATTATTAGCCACATGCAAATTCAAATTCAAAAAGGTTTCAGGTAACACCAGTCATGACCATCATCAAAAAGTCTACAAACTATAAATGCTGAAGGGGTTTTAGAGGAATGTGTACCTTCTAGCTGCTGGTGGGATGTAAAGAAGTAATACCACTAATGCAAACTGAATGGAGCTGCTTGAAAAGGTAAAAATTGAGTTACCATACGATGCGGCAGGGCACCTTTTGGGCCTATAACCTAAGACCACCAGAATCGGAAAGACAGAGGCAGGCAAATGTGCACTGCAACAATACTGAAATAGCCAAGACATGGAAGCAAAAAAAGGTCCATAAACAGATGAATGAACAAAGACGAAATGGTATACGTACCAAATGGAATAGTAGCCTCTGGAAAAAAATGAACAATGCTGTTTTCAGGACTAGAGTTGAGCCTAGAAATAATCATATAAGGTTAAGTAAGTCAAAAGGGTATGACAAATATCCTATGATATCATTTATACATGTCATCCTAAGATTGCTACCAATGAACATATTTCCACAGAAAAAGACACTCACAGACTTATCATATAAACTAATGGTTAGCCAATATGAAAGGTGGGAGGATGGGTAAATTAGGACTATGGGGTTAACATACATATACTAATGTATGTTAAATGTATATAAACATATAACATATAAATGATATGAATTATATATTCACCAATACCTTCAAAATATACATTCTGTAATCACATACATGGTAACAGGATCCGAAGATGAACAGACATATGTATGAATCATTGAGTAGATTTTGTACAGCCAGACAATCAAAACACTCTAATCAAATTTACTCTGATAAGAAATAGAAATTAAATTTAAAAAACAAACATAAGTTAGGAGACATAAACTTTTGGGGGCTTGTCCCAGCACATTGCACTCTAATTTACAAGCTCGGAACACTACCTCCAGGAAGACTGTGTTGTCCTAGTAACAAGACTTGAGAACGTAATAATGCTGCCGCCTTGTGGCTGCTTCCCACAACAGTAGCTTTAAACCCAGTGCCAATGGTTGCTTATATAGTCACAAGGACTGCAGGGCTGTAAAAGACACAGGCCCTCAAAAAATGCCCTAGGGTAGGGAATTGGCAAGAAAATTCAACACATGAGAAATTTTCAAAAGTCAATAAGAGTACGGAAGTTGAACTCACTCTTTAAAAAAAAAGGAAAAGAAAAAAAGGACATGCCTAAAGCTCAGCATAAGGAATTATTAGCCACATGCGTATCCAACCTCCAAAAAGGTTTCAGCTCACACCAGTCATGACCATCAGCAAAAAGTCTACAAACTATAAATGCTGAAGGGGTTTTAGAGAAGTGTGTACCTTCTAGCTGCTGGTGGGATATAAAGTCGTAACAGCACTAATGCAAACTGAATCGAGCTGCTTGAAAACGTAAAAATTGAGCTACCATATGATGCGGCAGGGCACCTTTTGGGCCTATAACCTAAGACCACCAGAATCGGAAAGACAGAGGCAGGCAAATGTGCACTGCAACAATACTGAAATAGCAAAGACATGGAAGCAAAAAAAAGGTCCATAAACAGGTGAATGGACAAAGAAGAAGTGGTATATGGACAGAATGGAAGAGTAGCCTCGGGAAAAAAATGAACAATGCCGTTTTCAGGACTAGAGTTGAGACTAGAAATAATCATATAAGGTTAAGTAAGACAAAAGGGTATTACAAATATCCTATGATATTATTTATACAAGTTTTCCTAAGATTGCTACCAATGAACATATTTCCACAGAAAAAGACACTCACAGACTTATCAAATAAACTAATGGTTAGCCAAAATGAAAGGTGGGAGGATGGGTAAATTAGGACTATGGGGTTAACATACATATACTAATGTAAGTTAAATGTATATAAACATATAACATATAAATGATATGAAGTATATATTCACCAATACCTTCAAAATATACATTCTGTAATCACATACATGGTAACAGGATCCGAAGATGAACAGACATATGTGTGAATCATTGAGCAGATTCTGTACAGCCAGACAATCAAAACACTCTAATCAAATTTACTCCGATAAGAAAGACAAATTAAATTTAAAAAACAAACATAAGTAAGGAGACATAAACTTCTGGGGGCTTGTCCCAGCACATTGCACTCTAATTTAAAAGCTCGGAACACTACCTCCAGGAAGACTCTGTTGTCCTAGTAACAAGACTTGAGAACGTAATAATGCTGCCGCCTTGTGGCTGTCTCCCAAAACAGCAGCTTTAAACCCATTGACAATGGTTGCTTATATAGTCACAAGGACTGCAGGGCTGTAAATGACACAGGCCCTCAAAAATTGCCCTGGGGTAGGGAATAGGCAATAAAATCCAACACATGAGAAATTTTTCAAGAAGTCAATAAGAGGAGGGGAGTTGTACTCACTCTTTAAAAAAAAAAAGGAAAAGAAAAAAAAGGACATGCCTAAAGCTTAGTATAAGGAATTATTAGCCACATACAAATTCAAATTCAAAAAGGTTTCAGCTCACACCAGTCATTACCATCAGCAAAATGTCTACAAAGTATAAATGCTGAAGGGGTTTTAGAGATCTGTGTACCTTCTAGCTGCTGGTGGGATGTAAAGTGGAAACAGCACTAACGCAAACTGAATCGAGCTGCTTGAAAAGGTAAAAATTGAGCTACCAAATGATGCGGCAGGGCACCTTTGGGCCTATAAACTAAGACCACCAAAATTGGAAAGACAGAGGCAGGCAAATATGCACTGCAACAATACTGAAATAGCCAAGATATGGAAGCAAAAAAAAGGTCCATAAACAGATGAATGGACAAAGAAGAAGTGGTATACGGACAGAATGGAATAGTAGCCTCGGTAGAAAAATGAACAATGCTGTTTTCAGGACTACAGTTGAGCCTAGAAAAAATCATATAAGGTTAAGTAAGTCAAAAGAGTATGACAAATATCCTATGATATAATTTATACAAGTTTTCTTAAGATTGCTACCAATGAACATATTTCCACAGAAAAAGACACTCACAGACTTATCAAATAAACTAATGGTTAGCCAAAATGAAAGGTGGGGGGATGGGTAAGTTAGGACTATGGGGTTAACATACATATACTAATGTAAGTTAAATGTATATAAACATATAACATATAAACGATATGAATTGTATAATCACCAATACGTTCAAAATATATATTCTGTGATCACATACATGGTAACAGGATCCGAAGATGAACAGACATATGTATGAATCATTGAGCAGATTCTGTACAGCCAGACAATCAAAACACTCTAATCAAATTTACTCCGATAAGAAACAGAAATTAAATTTAAAAAAAAAACATAAGTTAGGAGACATAAACTGCTGGGGGCTTGTCCCAGCATATTGCACTCTAATTTACAAGCTCAGAACACTACCTCCAGGAAGACTCTGTTCTCCTAGTAACAAGACTTGAGAACGCAATAATGCTGCCGCCTTGCGGCTGCTTCCCACAACAGCACTTTAAACCCAGTGCCAATGATTGCTTATATAGTCACAAGGACTGCAGGGCTGTAAATGACACAAGCCCTCAAAATATGCCATGGGGTAGGGAATTGGCAAGAACATTCAACACATGAGAAATTTCCAAGAAGTCAATAAGAGGAGGGAAGTTGTACTCACTCTTTAAAAAAAAAAGGAAAAGAAAAAAAAGGACATGCCTAAAGCTTAGTATAAGGAATTATTAGCCACATACAAATTCAAATTCAAAAAGGTTTCAGCTCACACCAGTCATTACCATCAGCAAAATGTCTACAAACTATAAATGCTGAAGGGGTTTTAGAGATCTGTGTACCTTCTAGCTGCTGGTGGGATGTAAAGTGGAAACAGCACTAACGCAAACTGAATCGAGCTGCTTGAAAAGGTAAAAATTGAGCTACCAAATGATGCGGCAGGGCACCTTTTAGGCCTATAACCTAAGACCACCAAAATTGGAAAGACAGAGGCAGGCAAATATGCACTGCAACAATACTGAAATAGCCAAGATATGGAAGCAAAAAAAAGGTCAATAAACAGATGAATGGACAAAGAAGAAGTGGTATACGGACAGAATGGAATAGTAGCCTCGGGAGAAAAATGAACAATGCTGTTTTCAGGACTACAGTTGAGCCTAGAAAAAATCATATAAGGTTAAGTAAGTCAAAAGGGTATGACAAATATCCTATGATATCATTTATACAAGTTTTCTTAAGATTGCTACCAATGAACATATTTCCACAGAAAAAGACACTCACAGACTTATCAAATAAACTAATGGTTAGCCAAAATGAAAGGTGGGGGGATGGGTAAGTTAGGACTATGGGGTTAACATACATATACTAATGTAAGTTAAATGTATATAAACATATAACATATAAACGATATGAATTATATAATCACCAATACCTTCAAAATATATATTCTGTAATCACATACTTGATAACAGGTTCCGAAGATGAACAGATATATGTATGAATCATTGAGCAGATTCTGTACAGCCAATCAAAACACTCTAATCAAATTTACTCCGATAAGAAATAGAAATTAAATTTAAAAAGCAAACATAAGTTAGGAGACATAAACTTCTGGGGGCTTGTCCCAGCACATTCCACTCTAATTTACAAGCTCGGAACACTACCTCCAGCAAGACTGTGTTGTCCTAGTAACAAGACTTGAGAACGTAATAATGCTGCCGCCTTGTGGCTGCTTCCCACAACAGTAGCTTTAAACCCAGTGCCAATGGTTGCTTATATAGTCACAAGGACTGCAGGGCTGTAAAAGACACAGGCCCTCAAAAAATGCCCTGGGGTATGGAATTGGCAAGAAAATTCAACACATGAGTAACTTTTCAAGAAGTCAATAAGAGGAGGGAAGTTGTACTCACTCTTTAAAAAAAAAGGAAAAGAAAAAAAAAGGACATGCCTAAAGCTCAGTATAAGGAATTATTAGCCACATGCAAATTCAAATTCAAATAGGTTTCAGGTGACACCAGTCATGACCATCAGCAAAAAGTCTACAAACTATAAATGCTGAAGGGGTTTTAGAGAATTGTGTACATTCTAGCTGCTGGTGGGATGTAAAGTGGTAACAGCACTAACGCATACTGAATGGAGCTGCTTGAAAAGGTAAAAATTGAGTTACCATATGATGCGGCAGGGCACCTTTTGGGCCTATAACCTAAGACCACCAAAATCGGAAATACAGAGGCAGGCAAATGTGCACTGCAACAATACTGAAATACCCAAGACATGGAAGCAAAAAATGGTCCATAAACAGGTGAATGGACAAAGAAGAAGTGGTATATGGACAGAATGGAAGAGTAGCCTCGGGAAAAAAATGAACAATGCCGTTTTCAGAACTACAGTTGAGACTAGAAATAGTCATATAAGGTTAAGTAAGTCAAAAGGGTGTGACAAATATCCTATGAAATCATTTATACATGTTTTCCTAAGATTACTACCAATGAACATATTTCCACAGAAAAAGACAGTCACAGACTTATCAAAAATACTAACGGTTAGCCAAAATGAAAGGTGGGAGGATGGGTAAATTAGGACTATGGGGTTAACATACATATACTAATGTATGTTAAATGTATATAAACATATAACATATGAACTATATAAATTATATAATCACCAAACCTTTAAAATATACATTCTGTAATCACATACATAATAACAGGTTCCGAAGATGAACAGATATATGTATGAATCATTGAGCAGATTCTGTACAGCCAATCAAAACACTCTAATCAAATTTACTCCGATAAGAAATAGAAATTAAATTTAAAAAGCAAACATAAGTTAGGAGACATAAACTTCTGGGGGCTTGTCCCAGCACATTCCACTCTAATTTACAACCTTGGAAAACTACCTCCAGGAAGACTCTGTTGCCCTAGTAAGAAGAGGTGAGAACGTAATAATGCTGCCGCCTTGTGGCTGTTTCCCACAACAGCAGCTTTAAACCCAGTGCCAAAGGTTGCTTAATAGTCACAAGGACTGAAGGGCTCTAAATGACACCTGCCTTCAAAAAATGCCCTGGGGTAGGGAATAGGCAAAAAAATTCAACACATGAGAAACTTTTCAAGAAGTCAATAAGAGGAGGGAAGTTGTACTCACTCTTTAAAACAAAAGGAAAAGAAAAAAATGACATGCCTAAAGCTCAATATAAGGAATTATTAGCCACATGCAAATTCAAATTCAAAAAGGTTTCAGGTAACACCAGTCATGACCATCATCAAAAAGTCTACAAACTATAAATGCTGAAGGGGTTTTAGAGGAATGTGTACCTTCTAGCTGCTGGTGGGATGTAAAGAAGTAATACCACTAATGCAAACTGAATGGAGCTGCTTGAAAAGGTAAAAATTGAGTTACCATACGATGCAGCAGGGCACCTTTTGGGCCTATAACCTAAGAACACCAGAATCGGAAAGACAGAGGCAGGCAATTGTGCACTGCAACAATACTGAAATAGCCAAGACATGGAAGCAAAAAAAGGTCCATAAACAGATGAATGGAGAAAGACGAAATGGTATACGTACCAAATAGAATAGTAGCCTCTGGAAAAAAATGAACAATGCCGTTTTCAGGACTACAGTTGAGCCTAGAAATAATCATATAAGGTTAAGTAAGTCAAAAGGGTATGACAAATATCCTATGATATCATTTATACATGTTATCCTAAGATTGCTACCAATGAACATATTTCCACAGAAAAAGACACTCACAGACTTATCAAATAAACTAATGGTTAGCCAAAATGAAAGGTGGTGGGATGGGTAAATTAGGACTATGGGGTTAACGTACATATACTAATATAAGTTAAATGTATATAAACATATAACATATAAATGATATGAATTATATAATCACCAATACCTTCAAAATATACATTCTGTAATCACATACATGGTAACAGGATCCGAAGATGAACATACATATGTATGAATCATTGAACAGATTCTGTACAGCCAGACAATCAAAACACTCTAATCAAATTTACTCCGATAAAAAATACAAATTAAATTTAAAAAACAAACATAAGTAAGGAGACATAAACTTCTGGGGGCTTGTCCCAGCACATTGCACTCTAATTTAAAAGCTCGGAACACTACCTCCAGGAAGACTCTGTTGTCCTAGTAACAAGACTTGAGAACGTAATAATGCTGCCGCCTTGTGGCTGTTTCCCATAATAGCAGCTTTAAACCAAGTGCTAATGGTTGCTTAATAGGCACAAGGACTGCAGGGCTATAAATGACACCTGTCCCCAAAAAATGCCCTGGCGTAGGGAATAGGCAAGAAAATTCAACACATGACAAATGTTTCAAGAAGTCAATATGAAGAGGGAAGTTTTAGTCACTCTTTAAATAAAAAAGGAAAAGGACAAAAAAGGACATGCCTAAAGCTCAGTATAAGGAATTATTAGCCACATGCAAATCCAACTTCCAAAAAGGTTTCAGCTTACACCAGTCAAATGACCATCAGCAAAAAGTCTACAAACTATAAATGCTGAAGGGCTTTTAGAGAACTCTGTACCTTCTAGCTGCTGGTGGAATGTAAAATGGTAACAGCACTAACGAAAACTGAACGGAGCTGCTTTAAAAGGTAAAAATTAAGCTACCATATGATGCTGCAGGGCACCTTTTGGGCCTATAACCTAAGACCACAAGAATCGGAAAGACAGAGGCAGGCAAATGGTACTGCAGCAATATTGAAATTGCCAAGACATGGAAGCAAAAAAAAGGTCCATAATCAGATGAATGGACAAAGAAGAAGTGGTATATGGACAGATCGGAGTATCAGTCACAAAAAAAATAAAACAATGGCATATGCAGCACCACAGATGAGCCTAGAGATAATCACACAATGTGAAGTAAGTCAGAATGCGAAAGACAAATGCCCTATGATGTCCCTTATGTTATCTGAAAATTCATAAAAATGAACATATTTCCTAGAGAAAGGCAATCTCAGATTGAGAAGACAAACTTATGGTTAAGCCATAGAAAAGGTGTGAGGAATGGATAAATTAGGATATTGGGGTTAACACACATATATTAATACATATAAAATATATAATCCCCAAAGACCTATGGAATACCAAAAGTGGTCTACTCAACACTCTGTAACAACCTACATGGGAAAGGACCCAAAGATCAACAGATATATATGTATATGTGTAAATGAACAAGATTCTGTACACCTAGAAAAAAAGACATTTTTCAATCAAATTTGCTCTGATAAAAACTACAACTTAAAGACACAAACAAGAATTACGGAGGCTAAAACTTACGGGGGTTTGTCCTGGCACATTCCACTCTAATCTGCAACCTAAAAGCACAACTTGCAGCAAGGTTCTGTTTGCCTAGCAAGCAGAGTTGGCAACATGGAAATGCTGCCACCCTAAGGCTGTTTCCTCAAACAGCAGCTTTAAATCTACTGCTAATGGTCACTAATATTCACAAGGACTGCAGGGCTGTAAATGACTCATACCCTCAAAAAATGTCCTGGGGTAGGGAATGGCCAAAAAAATCGAAACGTGGCAAATTTTTCAAGAAGGCAATTTGAAGTTGTAACTTTAGCTCCATCTTAAAAAAAAATGAAAAGAACATTGATAAACGCAAAACATCAGGAATTATGAGACGCATGCAAATCCAATCTACACAAAGCTATCACCTCACACCAGTCAGAATGACCATCAGCAAAATGTCAACAAACAGAGCATTAACCAAGATGGCGGAGTAGAAGGACGTGCTCTCACTCCCTCTTGCGAGAGCACCAGAATCACAACTGGCTGCTGGACAATCACTGACAGGAAGACCCTGGACTACACCAAGGAGGATACCGCACGTCCAAGGACAGAGGAGAAGCCACAGTGAGACGGTAGGAGGGCACAATCAGAGTAAAATCTAATCCCATAACTGCTGGGTGGGTGACTCACAGACTGGCGAACACTTATACCACAGAAGTCCACCCACTGGAGTGAAGGTTCTGAGCCCCACGTCAGGCTTCCCAACCTGGGGGTCCTGCAACGGGAGGAGGAATTCCTAGAGAATCAGACTTTGAAGCCTAGTGGGAATTGATTGCAGGACTCCTACAGGACTGGGGGAAACAGAGACCCCACTCTTGGAGGGCACACACAAAGTAGTGTGCGCATCGGGACCCAGGGGAAGGAGCAGTGACCCTGGGGGAGACTGAACCAGACCTACCTGCTGGTGTTTGGGGGTCTCCTGCAGAGGCGGGGCGTGGCTCTGTTTCACCGTGGGGACAAGGACACTGGCAGCGGAGGTTCTGGGAAGTGCTCCTTGGCGTGAGCCCTCCCAGAGTCTGCCATTAACCCCACCAAAGAGTCCAGGTAGGCTCCAGTGTTGGGTTGCCTCAGGCAAAACAACCAACAGGGAGGGAACCCAGCCCCACCCATCAACAGTCAAGTGGATTAAAGTTTTACTGAGCTCTGACCGCCACAGCAACAGTCAGCTCTACCCACCACCAGAGCCTCCCATCAAGCCTCTTAGATAGCCTCAACCACCAGAGGGCAGACAGCAGAAACAAGAAAAACGACAATCCTGCAGCCTGTGGACCAAAAACCACAGTTACAGAAAGATAGACAAGATGAAAAGGCAGAGGGCTATGTACCAGATGAAGGAACAAGAAAAAACCCCAGAAAAACAACTAAATGAAGTGGAGATAGGCAACCTTCCAGAAAAAGAATTCAGAATAATGATAGTGAAGATGATCCAGGACCTCGGAATAAGAATGGAGGCAAAGATTGAGAAGATGCAAGAAATGATTAACAAAGACCTAGAAGAATTAAAGAACAAACAAACAGAGATGACCAATACAATAAGTGAAATGAAAACTACGCTAGAAGGAATCAATAGCAGAATAACTGAGGCAGAAGAACGGATAAGTGACCTGGAAGACAGAATGGTGGAATTCACTGCTGCGGAACAGAATAAAGAAAAAAGAATGAAAAGAAATGAAGACAGCCTGAGAGACCTCTGGGACAACATTAAATGCAACAACATTCGCATTATAGGGGTCCCGGAAGGAGAAGAGAGAGAGAAAGGACCAGAGAAAATATTTGAAGAGATTATAGTCGAAAACTTCCCTAACATGGGAAAGGAAATAGCCACCCAAGTCCAGGAAGCGCAGAGAGTCCCATACAGGATAAACCCAAGGAGAAACACGCCGAGACACATAGTAATCAAAGTGGCAAAAATTAAAGACAAAGAAAAATTATTGAAAGCAGCAAGGGAAAAACGACAAATAACATACAAGGGAACTCCCATAAGGTTAACAGCTGATTTCTCAGCAGAAACTCTACAAGCCAGAAGGGAGTGGCATGATATACTTAAAGTGATGAAAGGGAAGAACCTACAACCAAGATTACTCTACCCGGCAAGGATCTCATCTAGATTTGATGGAGAAATCAAAAGCTTTACAGACAAGCAAAAGCTACGAGAATTCAGCACCACCAAACCAGCTCTACAACAAATGCTAAAGGAACTTCTCTAAGTGGGAAACACAAGAGAAGAAAAGGACCTACAAAAACAAACCCAAAACAATTAAGAAAATGGTCATAGGAACATACATATCGATAATTACCTTAAACGTGAATGGATTAAATGCCCCAACCAAAAGACATAGACTGGCTGAATGGATACAAAAACAAGACCCATATATATGCTATCTACAAGAGACCCACTTTAGACCTAGGGACACATACAGACTGAAAGTGAGGCGATGGAAAAGGATATTCCATGCAAATGGAAATCAAAAGAAAGCTGGAGTAGCTATACTCATATCAGATAAAATAGACTTTAAAATAAAGAATGTTACAAGAGACAAGGAAGGACACTACATAACGATCAAGGGATCAATCCAAGAAGAAGATATAACAATTATAAATATATATGCACCCAACATAGGAGCACCTCAATACATAAGGCAACTGCTAACAGCTATAAAAGAGGAGATCGACAGTAACACAATCATAGTGGGGGACTTTAACACCTCACTTACACCAATGGACAGATCATCCAAAATGAAAATGAATAAGGAAACAGAAGCTTTAAATGACACAACAGACCAGTTAGATTTAACTGGTATATATAGGACATTCCATCCAAAACCAGCAGATTACACGTTCTTCTCAAGTGCGCACGGAACATTCTCCAGGATAGATCACATCTTGGGTCACAAATCAAGCCTCAGTAAATTTAAGAAAATTGAAATCATATCAAGCATCTTTTCGGACCACAACGCTATGAGATTAGAAATGAATTACAGGGAAAAAAACGTAAAACAGACAAACACGTGGAGGCTAAACAATACGTTACTAAATAACCAAGAGATCACTGAAGAAATCAGAGAGGAAATCAAAAAATACCTAGAGACAAATGACAATGAAAACACGATGACCCAAAACCTATGGGATGCAGCAAAAGCAGTTCTAAGAGGGAAGTTGATAGCTATACAAGCCTATCTCAGGAAACAAGAAAAATCTCAAGTAAACAATCTAACCTTACACCTAAAGAAACTAGAGAAAGAAGAACAAACAAAACCCAAAGTTAGCAGAAGGAAAGAAATCATAAAGATCAGAGCAGAAATAAATGAAATAGAAACAAAGAAAACAATAGCAAAGATCAATAAAACTAAAAGTTGGTTCTTTGAGAAGATAAACAAAATTGATAAGCCATTAGCCCAGACTCATCAAGAAAAAGAGGGAGAGGACTCAAATCAATAAAATCAGAAATGAAAAAGGAGAAGTTACAACAGACACCGCAGAAATACAAAGCATCCCAAGAGACTACTACGAGCAACTTTACGCCAATAAAATGGACAACCTGGAAGAAATGGACACATTTTTAGAAAGGTATAACCTTCCAAGACTGAACCAGGAAGAAACAGAAAATATGAACAGACCAATCACAAGTAATGAAATTGAAACTGTGATTAAGAATCTTCCAACAAACAAAAGTCCAGGACCAGATGGCTTCACAGGTGAATTCTATCAAACATTTAGAGAAGAGCTAAGACCTATCCTTCTCAAACTCTTCCAAAAATCGCAGAGGAAGGAACACTCCCAAACTCATTCTATGAGGCCACCATCACCCTGATACCAAAACCAGACAAAGACACTACAAAAAAAGAAAATTACAGACCAATATCACTGATGAATATAGATGCAAAAATCCTCAACAAAACACTAGCAAACAGAATCCAACAACACATTAAAAGGATCATACACCACGATCAAGTGGGATTTATCCCAGGGATGCAAGGATTCGTCAATATACGCAAATCAATCAATGTGATACACCATCTTAACAAATTGAAGAATAAAAACCATATGATCATCTCAATAGATGCAGAAAAAGCTTTTGACAAAATTCAACACCCATTTATGATAAAAACTCTCCAGAAAGTGGGCATAGAGGGAACCTACCTCAACATAATAAAGGCCATATATGACAAACCCACAGCAAACATCATTCTCAAAGGTGAAAAACTGAAAGCATTTCCTCTAAGATCAGGAACGAGACAAGGATGTCCACTCTCACCGCTATTATTCAACATAGTTCTGGAAGTCCTATGCACGGCAATCAGAGAAGAAAAAGAAATAAAAGGAATACAAATTGGAAAAGAGGAGGTAAAACTGTCACTGTTTGCGGATGACATGATACTATACATAGAGAATCCTAAAACTGCCACCAGAAAACTGCTAGAGCTAATGAATGAATATGCTAAAGTTGCAGGATACAAAATGAATGCACAGAAATCTCTTGCATTCCTATACACTAATGATGAAAAATCTGAAAGAGAAATTATGGAAACACTCCCATTTACCATTGCAACAAAAAGAATAAAATACCTAGGAGTAAACCTACCTAGGGAGACAAAAGACCTGTATGCAGAAAACTATAAGACACTGATGAAAGAAATTAAAGATGATACCAACAGATGGAGAGATATACCATGTTCTTGGATTGGAAGAATCAACATTGTGATAATGAGTATACTACCCAAAGCAATATACAGATTCAACGCAATCCCTATCAAATTACCAATGGCATTTTTTACGGAGCTAGAACAAATCATCTTAAAATTTGTATGGAGTCACAAAAGACCCCGAATAGCCAAAGCAGTCTTGAGGGAAAAAAATGGAGCTGGAGGAATCAGACTCCCTGACTTCAGACTATACTACAAAGCTACAGTAATCAAGACAATATGGTACTGGCACAAAAACAGAAACATAGATCAATGGAACAAGATAGCAAGCCCACAGATTAACCCACGCACCTATGGTCAACTAATCTATGACAAAGGAGGCAAAGATATACAATGGAGAAAAGACAGTCTCTTCAATAAGTGGTGCTGGGAAAACTGGACAGCTACATGCAAAAGAATGAAATTAGAATACTCCCTAACACCATACACAAAAATAAACTCAAAATGGATTAGAGACCTAAATATAAGACTGGACACTATAAAACCCTTAGAGGAAAACATAGGAAGAACACTCTTTGACATAAATCACAGCAAGATCTTTTTTGATCCACCTCCTAGAGTAATGGAAATAAAAACAAAAATAAACAAATGGGACCTAATGAAACCTCAAAGCTTTTGCACAGCAAAGGAAACCATAAACAAGACGAAAAGACAACCCTCGGAATGGGAGAAAATATTTGCAAACGAATCAACGGACAAAGGATTAATCTCCAAAATATATAAACAGCTCATTCAGCTCAATATTAAAGAAACAAACACCCCAATCCAAAAATGGGCAGAAGACCTAAGTAGACATTTCTCCAAAGAAGACATACAGACGGCCACGAAGCACATGAAAAGATGCTCAACATCGCTAATTATTAGAGAAATGCAAATCAAAACTACAATGAGGTATCACCTCACTCCTGTTAGAATGGGCATCATCAGAAAATCTACAAACAACAAATGCTGGAGAGGGTGTGGAGAAAAGGGAACCCTCTTGCACTGTTGGTGGGAATGTAAATTGATACAGCCACTATGGAGAACAATATGGAGGTTCCTTAAAAAACTAAAAATAGAATTACCATATGACCCAGCAATCCCACTACTGAGCATATACCCAGAGAAAACCGTAATTCAAAAAGACACATGCACCCGAATGTTCATTGCAGCACTATTTACAATAGCCAGGTCATGGAAGCAACCTAAATGCCCATCAACAGACGAATGGATAAAGAAGTTGTGGTACATATATACAATGGAATATTACTCAGCCATAAAAAGGAACGAAATTGAGTCATTTGTTGAGAAGTGGATGGATCTAGAGACTGTCATACAGAGTGAAGTAAGTCACAAAGAGAAAAACAAATATCGTATATTAATGCATGTATGTGGAACCCAGAAAAATGGTACAGATGAGCCGGTTTGCAGGGCAGAAGTTGAGACACAGATGTAGAGAATGGACATATGGACACCAAGGGGGGAAAACTGCGGTGGGGTGGGGATGGTGGTGTGCTGAATTGGGCGATTGGGATTGACATGTATACACTGATGTGTATAAAATTGATGCCTAATAAGAACCTGCAGTATAAAAAAACAAACAAACAAAACAACTAATACTAAACTTTCATTGGGTTATTTGTATGGAAATAGGTTAATATAAATGTTTCAGACATTACATGAAATTTCTAAAAATCTTATATTTGTATTTGTATGGAAATATGTATGGAAATATGTTAATATAAATGTTTCAGACATTACATGAAATTTCTAAAAATCTTATATGTTCTGGTATAATGTTATAAGTAATAATCCTAGTTATTACTTTAAAATGTATATCTCAGAAATAACTAATTTTCTTGTCAACTGCATTATTATGAACTTTCATCAAATCTTTAACTGTGGTCATTTTTAAGTCTTTTCTCATTTACAGACAGTTCTGGGTGTACTCTGATGCTTTGGCAAATATGTTCCTATTAAAGGGTTTCATCTTCAAGAAATTCATGGAAAAGACTCTGACAAGTACAAGTTTCTGGTAACTGACTGCACTGCTGAACTGAATGAATAAGCATTTTCAGAACTCTAATGAAAAACTGATGAACTCAAAAAAGTGCTAACAAAAGATCAAGATGAAAACAAAAATTTAATTACATGGGACTGAGTGAACTGATGAGGATGAGTATAATTTTTGTGACTTTCTGTCTGAATTAAAAAAAAATCCCACAAGGACTCAGAGGCAAAGAATATACAAATCAATTTTCACTGCAAAGTAAAGGAGCTGTTACAGTGGAGGATTACTGGACTGAATGTCAATATTATGACATAGTATGAGTGTGTTTCAGGTTTGGTAACTGCAATCATTGTTGCTTTTGTTGTGGTCATCCATGTACAATGCTTACTGTCAGTCTATTTATCTCTTGTAAAAATAAAATACACTGTGTGTGTGTGAAAAAAAATGTCAACAAACAATAGGTGCTGAAGCAGTTGTGGAGAAAAGCGTAACCTCTCGGTCTAAGTGGGATGTAAACTGGTAATGGCCAAATAATAAGAACAGGACGGCAGTGCGTTTAAAGGTAAAAATTGAGTCACCATATGATCTGGAAGGCCCACTATTGGGCCTGTCACCTGTGAAAGCCAGAATCAAAAAGGCACGGGATGGAAAACCGTGTATTGCAGCAGTACTTACAATAGCCAAAACATGGAAGCAAACAAAATGTCCATCAACAGATAAATGGACAAAGAAGAAGTGGTACACATACCGAATGGAAGAGTAGCCTCGGGAAAAAAATGAACAATGCCGTTTTCAGGACTACACATGAGCCTAGAAATAATCATATTAGCTTAAGTAAGTCAAGAGGGAATGACAAATATCCTATGATATCATGTATACATGTTATCCTAAGATTGCTACCAATGAACATATTTCCACAGAAAAAGACACTCACAGACTTATAAAACAAACTAAGGGTTAGCCAAAATGAAAGGTGGGAGGATGGATAAATAAGGACTATGGGGTAACATAGATATAGTAATGTATGTTAAAAGTATATAAACATATAACATATAAACTCTATGAATTATTTAGTCACCAATACATATAAAATATATAATGACAAAACACCTACCAAATACCAAGGGAGGTCTACTCAACATTCTGTAATAACATACAAGGTAACAGAATCCGAAGATGAACAGACATACGTATGAATCATTGAGCAGATTCTGTACAGCCAGAAAACCACAACACTCCGATAAGAAATAGAAATTAAATTTAAAAAGCAAACATAAGTAAGGCGACATAAAGTTCTGGGGGCTTGTCCCAGCACATTCCACTCTAATATACAACCTTGGAACTCTACCTCCAGGAAGATTCTTTTGCACTAGTAACAAGAGCTGAGAACGTAATAATGCTGCTGCCTTGTGGCTGTATCCCACAACAGCAGCTTTAAACCAAGTGCTAATGGTTGCTTAATAGTCACAAGGACTGCAGGGCTGTAAATGACACCTGTCCTCAAAAAATGCCCTGGGATAGGGAATAGGCAAGAAAATTCAACACCTGACAAATTTTTCAAGAAGTCAATAGGAAGAGGGAGGTTGTAATCACTCTTTAAAAAAAAAAGGAAAAGAAAAAAAAGGAGATGCCTAAAGCTCAGTATAAGGAATTATTAGCCACATGCAAAGGCAACGTGAAAAAGGTTTCAGCTCACACCAGTCAAATGACCATCAGCAAAAAGTCTACAAACTATAAATGCTGAAGGGGTTTTAGAGACCTCTCATCCTTCTAGCTGCTGGTGGGATGTAAAGTGGTAACAGCACTAACGAAAACTGAATGGAGCTGCTTTAAAAGGTAAAAATTGAGCTACCATATGATGCAGCAGGGCACGTTTTGGGCCTATAACCTAAGACCACCAGAATCGGAAAGACAGAGGCAGGCAAATGTGCACTGCAGCAATACTGAAATAGCCAACACATGGAAGCAAAAAAAAGTTCCATAAACAGAAGAATGGACAAAGAAGAAGTGGTATATGGACAGAATGGAATAGTAGTAGCCTTGGGAAAAAAATGAACAATGCCGTTTTCAGGACTACAAATGAGCCTAGAAATAATCATATAAGGTTAAGTAAGTCAAAAAGGTATGACAAATATCCTATGATATCATGCGTACATGTTATCCTAAGATTGCTACCAATGAACATATGTCTACAGAAAAAGACAATCACAGATTTACAAAACAAACTAATGGTTAGCCAAAATGAAAGGTGGGAGGATGGATAAATTAGGACTATGGGGCTAACATACATATACTAATGTATATTAAATGTATATAAACATATAACATATAAACTATATGAATTATATAGTCGCCAATACATATAAAATATATAGTGACAAAACACCTACCAAATACCAAGGGAGGTCTACTCAACATTCTGTAATAAGATACAAGGTAACAGGATCCGAAGATGAACAGACATCTGTATGAATCATTGAGCAGATTCTGTACAGCCAGAAAACCACAACACTCTAATCAAATTTACTCCGATAAGAAATACAAATTAAATTTAAAAAACAAACATAAGTAAGGAGACATAAACTTCTGGGGGCTTGTCCCAGCACATTGCACTCTAATTTAAAAGCTCGGAACACTACCTTCAGGAAGACTCTGTTGTCCTAGTAACAAGACTTGAGAACGTAATAATGCTGCCGCCTTGTGGCTGTCTCCAAAAACAGCACCTTTAAACCCAGTGCCAATGGTTGCTTATATAGTCACAAGGACTGTACGGTTGTAAATGACACAGGCACTCAAAAAATGCCCTGGGGCAGGGAATAGGCAAGAAAATTCAACACATAAGAAACTTTTCAAGAAATCAATAAGAGGAGGGAAGTTGTACTCACTCTTTTTAAAAAAAAGGAAAAGAAAAAATAGGACATGCCTAAAGCTCAGCATAAGGAATTATTAGCCATATGCGTATCCAACCTCCAAAAAGGTTTCAGCTCACACCAGTCATGACCATCAGCAAAAAGTCTACAAACTATAAATGCTGAAGGGGTTTTAGAGAAGTGTGTACCTTCTAGCTGCTGGTGGGATATAAAGTTGTAACAGCACTAAAGCAAACTGAATCGAGCTGTTTGAAAACGTAAAAATTGAACTACCATATGATGCGGCAGGGCACCTTTTGGGCCTATAACCTAAGACCACCAGAATCGGAAAGACAGAGGCAGGCAAATGTGCACTGCAACAATACTGAAATAGCAAAGACATGGAAGCAAAAAAAAGGTCCATAAACAGGTGAATGGACAAAGAAGAAGTGGTATATGGACAGAATGGAAGAGTAGCCTCGGGAAAAAAATGAACAATGCCGTTTTCAGGACTAGAGTTGAGACTAGAAATAATCATATAAGGTTAAGTAAGACAAAAGGGTATTACAAATATCCTATGATATTATTTATACAAGTTTTCCTAAGATTGCTACCAATGAACATATTTCCACAGAAAAAGACACTCACAGACTTATCAAATAAACTAATGGTTAGCCAAAATGAAAGGTGGGAGGATGGGTAAATTAGGACTATGGGGTTAACATACATATACTAATGTAAGTTAAATGTATATAAACATATAACATATAAATGATATGAAGTATATATTCACCAATACCTTCAAAATATACATTCTGTAATCACATACATGGTAACAGGATCCGAAGATGAACAGACATATGTGTGAATCATTGAGCAGATTCTGTACAGCCAGACAATCAAAACACTCTAATCAAATTTACTCCGATAAGAAAGACAAATTAAATTTAAAAAACAAACATAAGTAAGGAGACATAAACTTCTGGGGGCTTGTCCCAGCACATTGCACTCTAATTTAAAAGCTCGGAACACTACCTCCAGGAAGACTCTGTTGTCCTAGTAACAAGACTTGAGAACGTAATAATGCTGCCGCCTTGTGGCTGTCTCCCAAAACAGCAGCTTTAAACCCATTGACAATGGTTGCTTATATAGTCACAAGGACTGCAGGGCTGTAAATGACACAGGCCCTCAAAAATTGCCCTGGGGTAGGGAATAGGCAAGAAAATCCAACACATGAGAAATTTTTCAAGAAGTCAATAAGAGGAGGGGAGTTGTACTCACTCTTTAAAAAAAAAAAGGAAAAGAAAAAAAAGGACATGCCTAAAGCTTAGTATAAGGAATTATTAGCCACATACAAATTCAAATTCAAAAAGGTTTCAGCTCACACCAGTCATTACCATCAGCAAAATGTCTACAAAGTATAAATGCTGAAGGGGTTTTAGAGATCTGTGTACCTTCTAGCTGCTGGTGGGATGTAAAGTGGAAACAGCACTAACGCAAACTGAATCGAGCTGCTTGAAAAGGTAAAAATTGAGCTACCAAATGATGCGGCAGGGCACCTTTGGGCCTATAAACTAAGACCACCAAAATTGGAAAGACAGAGGCAGGCAAATATGCACTGCAACAATACTGAAATAGCCAAGATATGGAAGCAAAAAAAAGGTCCATAAACAGATGAATGGACAAAGAAGAAGTGGTATACGGACAGAATGGAATAGTAGCCTCGGTAGAAAAATGAACAATGCTGTTTTCAGGACTACAGTTGAGCCTAGAAAAAATCATATAAGGTTAAGTAAGTCAAAAGAGTATGACAAATATCCTATGATATAATTTATACAAGTTTTCTTAAGATTGCTACCAATGAACATATTTCCACAGAAAAAGACACTCACAGACTTATCAAATAAACTAATGGTTAGCCAAAATGAAAGGTGGGGGGATGGGTAAGTTAGGACTATGGGGTTAACATACATATACTAATGTAAGTTAAATGTATATAAACATATAACATATAAACGATATGAATTGTATAATCACCAATACGTTCAAAATATATATTCTGTGATCACATACATGGTAACAGGATCCGAAGATGAACAGACATATGTATGAATCATTGAGCAGATTCTGTACAGCCAGACAATCAAAACACTCTAATCAAATTTACTCCGATAAGAAACAGAAATTAAATTTAAAAAAAAAACATAAGTTAGGAGACATAAACTGCTGGGGGCTTGTCCCAGCATATTGCACTCTAATTTACAAGCTCAGAACACTACCTCCAGGAAGACTCTGTTCTCCTAGTAACAAGACTTGAGAACGCAATAATGCTGCCGCCTTGCGGCTGCTTCCCACAACAGCACTTTAAACCCAGTGCCAATGATTGCTTATATAGTCACAAGGACTGCAGGGCTGTAAATGACACAAGCCCTCAAAATATGCCATGGGGTAGGGAATTGGCAAGAACATTCAACACATGAGAAATTTCCAAGAAGTCAATAAGAGGAGGGAAGTTGTACTCACTCTTTAAAAAAAAAAGGAAAAGAAAAAAAAGGACATGCCTAAAGCTTAGTATAAGGAATTATTAGCCACATACAAATTCAAATTCAAAAAGGTTTCAGCTCACACCAGTCATTACCATCAGCAAAATGTCTACAAACTATAAATGCTGAAGGGGTTTTAGAGATCTGTGTACCTTCTAGCTGCTGGTGGGATGTAAAGTGGAAACAGCAGTAACGCAAACTGAATCGAGCTGCTTGAAAAGGTAAAAATTGAGCTACCAAATGATGCGGCAGGGCACCTTTTAGGCCTATAACCTAAGACCACCAAAATTGGAAAGACAGAGGCAGGCAAATATGCACTGCAACAATACTGAAATAGCCAAGATATGGAAGCAAAAAAAAGGTCCATAAACAGATGAATGGACAAAGAAGAAGTGGTATACGGACAGAATGGAATAGTAGCCTCGGGAGAAAAATGAACAATGCTGTTTTCAGGACTACAGTTGAGCCTAGAAAAAATCATATAAGGTTAAGTAAGTCAAAAGGGTATGACAAATATCCTATGATATCATTTATACAAGTTTTCTTAAGATTGCTACCAATGAACATATTTCCACAGAAAAAGACACTCACAGACTTATCAAATAAACTAATGGTTAGCCAAAATGAAAGGTGGGGGGATGGGTAAGTTAGGACTATGGGGTTAACATACATATACTAATGTAAGTTAAATGTATATAAACATATAACATATAAACGATATGAATTATATAATCACCAATACCTTCAAAATATATATTCTGTAATCACATACTTGATAACAGGTTCCGAAGATGAACAGATATATGTATGAATCATTGAGCAGATTCTGTACAGCCAATCAAAACACTCTAATCAAATTTACTCCGATAAGAAATAGAAATTAAATTTAAAAAGCAAACATAAGTTAGGAGACATAAACTTCTGGGGGCTTGTCCCAGCACATTCCACTCTAATTTACAAGCTCGGAACACTACCTCCAGCAAGACTGTGTTGTCCTAGTAACAAGACTTGAGAACGTAATAATGCTGCCGCCTTGTGGCTGCTTCCCACAACAGTAGCTTTAAACCCAGTGCCAATGGTTGCTTATATAGTCACAAGGACTGCAGGGCTGTAAAAGACACAGGCCCTCAAAAAATGCCCTGGGGTATGGAATTGGCAAGAAAATTCAACACATGAGTAACTTTTCAAGAAGTCAATAAGAGGAGGGAAGTTGTACTCACTCTTTAAAAAAAAAGGAAAAGAAAAAAAAGGACATGCCTAAAGCTCAGTATAAGGAATTATTAGCCACATGCAAATTCAAATTCAAATAGGTTTCAGGTGACACCAGTCATGACCATCAGCAAAAAGTCTACAAACTATAAATGCTGAAGGGGTTTTAGAGAATTGTGTACATTCTAGCTGCTGGTGGGATGTAAAGTGGTAACAGCACTAACGCATACTGAATGGAGCTGCTTGAAAAGGTAAAAATTGAGTTACCATATGATGCGGCAGGGCACCTTTTGGGCCTATAACCTAAGACCACCAAAATCGGAAATACAGAGGCAGGCAAATGTGCACTGCAACAATACTGAAATACCCAAGACATGGAAGCAAAAAATGGTCCATAAACAGGTGAATGGACAAAGAAGAAGTGGTATATGGACAGAATGGAAGAGTAGCCTCGGGAAAAAAATGAACAATGCCGTTTTCAGAACTACAGTTGAGACTAGAAATAGTCATATAAGGTTAAGTAAGTCAAAAGGGTGTGACAAATATCCTATGAAATCATTTATACATGTTTTCCTAAGATTACTACCAATGAACATATTTCCACAGAAAAAGACAGTCACAGACTTATCAAAAATACTAACGGTTAGCCAAAATGAAAGGTGGGAGGATGGGTAAATTAGGACTATGGGGTTAACATACATATACTAATGTATGTTAAATGTATATAAACATATAACATATGAACTATATAAATTATATAATCACCAAACCTTTAAAATATACATTCTGTAATCACATACATAATAACAGGTTCCGAAGATGAACAGATATATGTATGAATCATTGAGCAGATTCTGTACAGCCAATCAAAACACTCTAATCAAATTTACTCCGATAAGAAATAGAAATTAAATTTAAAAAGCAAACATAAGTTAGGAGACATAAACTTCTGGGGGCTTGTCCCAGCACATTCCACTCTAATTTACAACCTTGGAAAACTACCTCCAGGAAGACTCTGTTGCCCTAGTAAGAAGAGGTGAGAACGTAATAATGCTGCCGCCTTGTGGCTGTTTCCCACAACAGCAGCTTTAAACCCAGTGCCAAAGGTTGCTTAATAGTCACAAGGACTGAAGGGCTCTAAATGACACCTGCCTTCAAAAAATGCCCTGGGGTAGGGAATAGGCAAAAAAATTCAACACATGAGAAACTTTTCAAGAAGTCAATAAGAGGAGGGAAGTTGTACTCACTCTTTAAAACAAAAGGAAAAGAAAAAAATGACATGCCTAAAGCTCAGTATAAGGAATTATTAGCCACATGCAAATTCAAATTCAAAAAGGTTTCAGGTAACACCAGTCATGACCATCATCAAAAAGTCTACAAACTATAAATGCTGAAGGGGTTTTAGAGGAATGTGTACCTTCTAGCTGCTGGTGGGATGTAAAGAAGTAATACCACTAATGCAAACTGAATGGAGCTGCTTGAAAAGGTAAAAATTGAGTTACCATACGATGCAGCAGGGCACCTTTTGGGCCTATAACCTAAGAACACCAGAATCGGAAAGACAGAGGCAGGCAATTGTGCACTGCAACAATACTGAAATAGCCAAGACATGGAAGCAAAAAAAGGTCCATAAACAGATGAATGGACAAAGACGAAATGGTATACGTACCAAATAGAATAGTAGCCTCTGGAAAAAAATGAACAATGCCGTTTTCAGGACTACAGTTGAGCCTAGAAATAATCATATAAGGTTATGTAAGTCAAAAGGGTATGACAAATATCCTATGATATCATTTATACATGTTATCCTAAGATTGCTACCAATGAACATATTTCCACAGAAAAAGACACTCACAGACTTATCAAATAAACTAATGGTTAGCCAAAATGAAAGGTGGTGGGATGGGTAAATTAGGACTATGGGGTTAACATACATATACTAATATAAGTTAAATGTATATAAACATATAACATATAAATGATATGAATTATATAATCACCAATACCTTCAAAATATACATTCTGTAATCACATACATGGTAACAGGATCCGAAGATGAACATACATATGTATGAATCATTGAACAGATTCTGTACAGCCAGACAATCAAAACACTCTAATCAAATTTACTCCGATAAAAAATACAAATTAAATTTAAAAAACAAACATAAGTAAGGAGACATAAACTTCTGGGGGCTTGTCCCAGCACATTGCACTCTAATTTAAAAGCTCGGAACACTACCTCCAGGAAGACTCTGTTGTCCTAGTAACAAGACTTGAGAACGTAATAATGCTGCCGCCTTGTGGCTGTTTCCCATAATAGCAGCTTTAAACCAAGTGCTAATGGTTGCTTAATAGGCACAAGGACTGCAGGGCTATAAATGACACCTGTCCCCAAAAAATGCCCTGGCGTAGGGAATAGGCAAGAAAATTCAACACATGAGAAATGTTTCAAGAAGTCAATATGAAGAGGGAAGTTTTAGTCACTCTTTAAATAAAAAAGGAAAAGGACAAAAAAGGACATGCCTAAAGCTCAGTATAAGGAATTATTAGCCACATGCAAATCCAACTTCCAAAAAGGTTTCAGCTTACACCAGTCAAATGACCATCAGCAAAAAGTCTACAAACTATAAATGCTGAAGGGCTTTTAGAGAACTCTGTACCTTCTAGCTGCTGGTGGAATGTAAAATGGTAACAGCACTAACGAAAACTGAACGGAGCTGCTTTAAAAGGTAAAAATTAAGCTACCATATGATGCTGCAGGGCACCTTTTGGGCCTATAACCTAAGACCACAAGAATCGGAAAGACAGAGGCAGGCAAATGGTACTGCAGCAATATTGAAATTGCCAAGACATGGAAGCAAAAAAAAGGTCCATAATCAGATGAATGGACAAAGAAGAAGTGGTATATGGACAGATCGGAGTATCAGTCACAAAAAAAATAAAACAATGGCATATGCAGCACCACAGATGAGCCTAGAGATAATCACACAATGTGAAGTAAGTCAGAATGCGAAAGACAAATGCCCTATGATGTCCCTTATGTTATCTGAAAATTCATAAAAATGAACATATTTCCTAGAGAAAGGCAATCTCAGATTGAGAAGACAAACTTATGGTTAAGCCATAGAAAAGGTGTGAGGAATGGATAAATTAGGATATTGGGGTTAACACACATATATTAATACATATAAAATATATAATCCCCAAAGACCTATGGAATACCAAAAGTGGTCTACTCAACACTCTGTAACAACCTACATGGGAAAGGACCCAAAGATCAACAGATATATATGTATATGTGTAAATGAACAAGATTCTGTACACCTAGAAAAAAAGACATTTTTCAATCAAATTTGCTCTGATAAAAACTACAACTTAAAGACACAAACAAGAATTACGGAGGCTAAAACTTACGGGGGTTTGTCCTGGCACATTCCACTCTAATCTGCAACCTAAAAGCACAACTTGCAGCAAGGTTCTGTTTGCCTAGCAAGCAGAGTTGGCAACATGGAAATGCTGCCACCCTAAGGCTGTTTCCTCAAACAGCAGCTTTAAATCTACTGCTAATGGTCACTAATATTCACAAGGACTGCAGGGCTGTAAATGACTCATACCCTCAAAAAATGTCCTGGGGTAGGGAATGGCCAAAAAAATCGAAACGTGGCAAATTTTTCAAGAAGGCAATTTGAAGTTGTAACTTTAGCTCCATCTTAAAAAAAAATGAAAAGAACATTGATAAACGCAAAACATCAGGAATTATGAGACGCATGCAAATCCAATCTACACAAAGCTATCACCTCACACCAGTCAGAATGACCATCAGCAAAATGTCAACAAACAGAGCATTAACCAAGATGGCGGAGTAGAAGGACGTGCTCTCACTCCCTCTTGCGAGAGCACCAGAATCACAACTGGCTGCTGGACAATCACTGACAGGAAGACCCTGGACTACACCAAGGAGGATACCGCACGTCCAAGGACAGAGGAGAAGCCACAGTGAGACGGTAGGAGGGCACAATCAGAGTAAAATCTAATCCCATAACTGCTGGGTGGGTGACTCACAGACTGGCGAACACTTATACCACAGAAGTCCACCCACTGGAGTGAAGGTTCTGAGCCCCACGTCAGGCTTCCCAACCTGGGGGTCCTGCAACGGGAGGAGGAATTCCTAGAGAATCAGACTTTGAAGCCTAGTGGGAATTGATTGCAGGACTCCTACAGGACTGGGGGAAACAGAGACCCCACTCTTGGAGGGCACACACAAAGTAGTGTGCGCATCGGGACCCAGGGGAAGGAGCAGTGACCCTGGGGGAGACTGAACCAGACCTACCTGCTGGTGTTTGGGGGTCTCCTGCAGAGGCGGGGCGTGGCTCTGTTTCACCGTGGGGACAAGGACACTGGCAGCGGAGGTTCTGGGAAGTGCTCCTTGGCGTGAGCCCTCCCAGAGTCTGCCATTAACCCCACCAAAGAGCCCAGGTAGGCTCCAGTGTTGGGTTGCCTCAGGCAAAACAACCAACAGGGAGGGAACCCAGCCCCACCCATCAACAGTCAAGTGGATTAAAGTTTTACTGAGCTCTGACCGCCACAGCAACAGTCAGCTCTACCCACCACCAGAGCCTCCCATCAAGCCTCTTAGATAGCCTCAACCACCAGAGGGCAGACAGCAGAAACAAGAAAAACGACAATCCTGCAGCCTGTGGACCAAAAACCACAGTTACAGAAAGATAGACAAGATGAAAAGGCAGAGGGCTATGTACCAGATGAAGGAACAAGAAAAAACCCCAGAAAAACAACTAAATGAAGTGGAGATAGGCAACCTTCCAGAAAAAGAATTCAGAATAATGATAGTGAAGATGATCCAGGACCTCGGAATAAGAATGGAGGCAAAGATTGAGAAGATGCAAGAAATGATTAACAAAGACCTAGAAGAATTAAAGAACAAACAAACAGAGATGACCAATACAATAAGTGAAATGAAAACTACGCTAGAAGGAATCAATAGCAGAATAACTGAGGCAGAAGAACGGATAAGTGACCTGGAAGACAGAATGGTGGAATTCACTGCTGCGGAACAGAATAAAGAAAAAAGAATGAAAAGAAATGAAGACAGCCTGAGAGACCTCTGGGACAACATTAAATGCAACAACATTCGCATTATAGGGGTCCCGGAAGGAGAAGCGAGAGAGAAAGGACCAGAGAAAATATTTGAAGAGATTATAGTCGAAAACTTCCCTAACATGGGAAAGGAAATAGCCACCCAAGTCCAGGAAGCGCAGAGAGTCCCATACAGGATAAACCCAAGGAGAAACACGCCGAGACACATAGTAATCAAAGTGGCAAAAATTAAAGACAAAGAAAAATTATTGAAAGCAGCAAGGGAAAAACGACAAATAACATACAAGGGAACTCCCATAAGGTTAACAGCTGATTTCTCAGCAGAAACTCTACAAGCCAGAAGGGAGTGGCATGATATACTTAAAGTGATGAAAGGGAAGAACCTACAACCAAGATTACTCTACCCGGCAAGGATCTCATCTAGATTTGATGGAGAAATCAAAAGCTTTACAGACAAGCAAAAGCTACGAGAATTCAGCACCACCAAACCAGCTCTACAACAAATGCTAAAGGAACTTCTCTAAGTGGGAAACACAAGAGAAGAAAAGGACCTACAAAAACAAACCCAAAACAATTAAGAAAATGGTCATAGGAACATACATATCGATAATTACCTTAAACGTGAATGGATTAAATGCCCCAACCAAAAGACATAGACTGGCTGAATGGATACAAAAACAAGACCCATATATATGCTATCTACAAGAGACCCACTTTAGACCTAGGGACACATACAGACTGAAAGTGAGGCGATGGAAAAGGATATTCCATGCAAATGGAAATCAAAAGAAAGCTGGAGTAGCTATACTCATATCAGATAAAATAGACTTTAAAATAAAGAATGTTACAAGAGACAAGGAAGGACACTACATAACGATCAAGGGATCAATCCAAGAAGAAGATATAACAATTATAAATATATATGCACCCAACATAGGAGCACCTCAATACATAAGGCAACTGCTAACAGCTATAAAAGAGGAGATCGACAGTAACACAATCATAGTGGGGGACTTTAACACCTCACTTACACCAATGGACAGATCATCCAAAATGAAAATGAATAAGGAAACAGAAGCTTTAAATGACACAACAGACCAGTTAGATTTAACTGGTATATATAGGACATTCCATCCAAAACCAGCAGATTACACGTTCTTCTCAAGTGCGCACGGAACATTCTCCAGGATAGATCACATCTTGGGTCACAAATCAAGCCTCAGTAAATTTAAGAAAATTGAAATCATATCAAGCATCTTTTCGGACCACAACGCTATGAGATTAGAAATGAATTACAGGGAAAAAAACGTAAAACAGACAAACACGTGGAGGCTAAACAATACGTTACTAAATAACCAAGAGATCACTGAAGAAATCAGAGAGGAAATCAAAAAATACCTAGAGACAAATGACAATGAAAACACGACGACCCAAAACCTATGGGATGCAGCAAAAGCAGTTCTAAGAGGGAAGTTGATAGCTATACAAGCCTATCTCAGGAAACAAGAAAAATCTCAAGTAAACAATCTAACCTTACACCTAAAGAAACTAGAGAAAGAAGAACAAACAAAACCCAAAGTTAGCAGAAGGAAAGAAATCATAAAGATCAGAGCAGAAATAAATGAAATAGAAACAAAGAAAACAATAGCAAAGATCAATAAAACTAAAAGTTGGTTCTTTGAGAAGATAAACAAAATTGATAAGCCATTAGCCCAGACTCATCAAGAAAAAGAGGGAGAGGACTCAAATCAATAAAATCAGAAATGAAAAAGGAGAAGTTACAACAGACACCGCAGAAATACAAAGCATCCCAAGAGACTACTACGAGCAACTTTACGCCAATAAAATGGACAACCTGGAAGAAATGGACACATTTTTAGAAAGGTATAACCTTCCAAGACTGAACCAGGAAGAAACAGAAAATATGAACAGACCAATCACAAGTAATGAAATTGAAACTGTGATTAAGAATCTTCCAACAAACAAAAGTCCAGGACCAGATGGCTTCACAGGTGAATTCTATCAAACATTTAGAGAAGAGCTAAGACCTATCCTTCTCAAACTCTTCCAAAAATCGCAGAGGAAGGAACACTCCCAAACTCATTCTATGAGGCCACCATCACCCTGATACCAAAACCAGACAAAGACACTACAAAAAAAGAAAATTACAGACCAATATCACTGATGAATATAGATGCAAAAATCCTCAACAAAACACTAGCAAACAGAATCCAACAACACATTAAAAGGATCATACACCACGATCAAGTGGGATTTATCCCAGGGATGCAAGGATTCGTCAATATACGCAAATCAATCAATGTGATACACCATCTTAACAAATTGAAGAATAAAAACCATATGATCATCTCAATAGATGCAGAAAAAGCTTTTGACAAAATTCAACACCCATTTATGATAAAAACTCTCCAGAAAGTGGGCATAGAGGGAACCTACCTCAACATAATAAAGGCCATATATGACAAACCCACAGCAAACATCATTCTCAAAGGTGAAAAACTGAAAGCATTTCCTCTAAGATCAGGAACGAAACAAGGATGTCCACTCTCACCGCTATTATTCAACATAGTTCTGGAAGTCCTATGCACGGCAATCAGAGAAGAAAAAGAAATAAAAGGAATACAAATTGGAAAAGAGGAGGTAAAACTGTCACTGTTTGCGGATGACATGATACTATACATAGAGAATCCTAAAACTGCCACCAGAAAACTGCTAGAGCTAATGAATGAATATGCTAAAGTTGCAGGATACAAAATGAATGCACAGAAATCTCTTGCATTCCTATACACTAATGATGAAAAATCTGAAAGAGAAATTATGGAAACACTCCCATTTACCATTGCAACAAAAAGAATAAAATACCTAGGAGTAAACCTACCTAGGGAGACAAAAGACCTGTATGCAGAAAACTATAAGACACTGATGAAAGAAATTAAAGATGATACCAACAGATGGAGAGATATACCATGTTCTTGGATTGGAAGAATCAACATTGTGATAATGAGTATACTACCCAAAGCAATATACAGATTCAACGCAATCCCTATCAAATTACCAATGGCATTTTTTACGGAGCTAGAACAAATCATCTTAAAATTTGTATGGAGTCACAAAAGACCCCGAATAGCCAAAGCAGTCTTGAGGGAAAAAAATGGAGCTGGAGGAATCAGACTCCCTGACTTCAGACTATACTACAAAGCTACAGTAATCAAGACAATATGGTACTGGCACAAAAACAGAAACATAGATCAATGGAACAAGATAGCAAGCCCACAGATTAACCCACGCACCTATGGTCAACTAATCTATGACAAAGGAGGCAAAGATATACAATGGAGAAAAGACAGTCTCTTCAATAAGTGGTGCTGGGAAAACTGGACAGCTACATGCAAAAGAATGAAATTAGAATACTCCCTAACACCATACACAAAAATAAACTCAAAATGGATTAGAGACCTAAATATAAGACTGGACACTATAAAACCCTTAGAGGAAAACATAGGAAGAACACTCTTTGACATAAATCACAGCAAGATCTTTTTTGATCCACCTCCTAGAGTAATGGAAATAAAAACAAAAATAAACAAATGGGACCTAATGAAACCTCAAAGCTTTTGCACAGCAAAGGAAACCATAAACAAGACGAAAAGACAACCCTCGGAATGGGAGAAAATATTTGCAAACGAATCAACGGACAAAGGATTAATCTCCAAAATATATAAACAGCTCATTCAGCTCAATATTAAAGAAACAAACACCCCAATCCAAAAATGGGCAGAAGACCTAAGTAGACATTTCTCCAAAGAAGACATACAGACGGCCACGAAGCACATGAAAAGATGCTCAACATCGCTAATTATTAGAGAAATGCAAATCAAAACTACAATGAGGTATCACCTCACTCCTGTTAGAATGGGCATCATCAGAAAATCTACAAACAACAAATGCTGGAGAGGGTGTGGAGAAAAGGGAACCCTCTTGCACTGTTGGTGGGAATGTAAATTGATACAGCCACTATGGAGAACAATATGGAGGTTCCTTAAAAAACTAAAAATAGAATTACCATATGACCCAGCAATCCCACTACTGAGCATATACCCAGAGAAAACCGTAATTCAAAAAGACACATGCACCCGAATGTTCATTGCAGCACTATTTACAATAGCCAGGTCATGGAAGCAACCTAAATGCCCATCAACAGACGAATGGATAAAGAAGTTGTGGTACATATATACAATGGAATATTACTCAGCCATAAAAAGGAACGAAATTGAGTCATTTGTTGAGAAGTGGATGGATCTAGAGACTGTCATACAGAGTGAAGTAAGTCACAAAGAGAAAAACAAATATCGTATATTAATGCATGTATGTGGAACCCAGAAAAATGGTACAGATGAGCCGGTTTGCAGGGCAGAAGTTGAGACACAGATGTAGAGAATGGACATATGGACACCAAGGGGGGAAAACTGCGGTGGGGTGGGGATGGTGGTGTGCTGAATTGGGCGATTGGGATTGACATGTATACACTGATGTGTATAAAATTGATGCCTAATAAGAACCTGCAGTATAAAAAAACAAACAAACAAAACAACTAATACTAAACTTTCATTGGGTTATTTGTATGGAAATAGGTTAATATAAATGTTTCAGACATTACATGAAATTTCTAAAAATCTTATATTTGTATTTGTATGGAAATATGTATGGAAATATGTTAATATAAATGTTTCAGACATTACATGAAATTTCTAAAAATCTTATATGTTCTGGTATAATGTTATAAGTAATAATCCTAGTTATTACTTTAAAATGTATATCTCAGAAATAACTAATTTTCTTGTCAACTGCATTATTATGAACTTTCATCAAATCTTTAACTGTGGTCATTTTTAAGTCTTTTCTCATTTACAGACAGTTCTGGGTGTACTCTGATGCTTTGGCAAATATGTTCCTATTAAAGGGTTTCATCTTCAAGAAATTCATGGAAAAGACTCTGACAAGTACAAGTTTCTGGTAACTGACTGCACTGCTGAACTGAATGAATAAGCATTTTCAGAACTCTAATGAAAAACTGATGAACTCAAAAAAGTGCTAACAAAAGATCAAGATGAAAACAAAAATTTAATTACATGGGACTGAGTGAACTGATGAGGATGAGTATAATTTTTGTGACTTTCTGTCTGAATTAAAAAAAAATCCCACAAGGACTCAGAGGCAAAGAATATACAAATCAATTTTCACTGCAAAGTAAAGGAGCTGTTACAGTGGAGGATTACTGGACTGAATGTCAATATTATGACATAGTATGAGTGTGTTTCAGGTTTGGTAACTGCAATCATTGTTGCTTTTGTTGTGGTCATCCATGTACAATGCTTACTGTCAGTCTATTTATCTCTTGTAAAAATAAAATACACTGTGTGTGTGTGAAAAAAAATGTCAACAAACAATAGGTGCTGAAGCAGTTGTGGAGAAAAGCGTAACCTCTCGGTCTAAGTGGGATGTAAACTGGTAATGGCCAAATAATAAGAACAGGACGGCAGTGCGTTTAAAGGTAAAAATTGAGTCACCATATGATCTGGAAGGCCCACTATTGGGCCTGTCACCTGTGAAAGCCAGAATCAAAAAGGCACGGGATGGAAAACCGTGTATTGCAGCAGTACTTACAATAGCCAAAACATGGAAGCAAACAAAATGTCCATCAACAGATAAATGGACAAAGAAGAAGTGGTACACATACCGAATGGAAGAGTAGCCTCGGGAAAAAAATGAACAATGCCGTTTTCAGGACTACACATGAGCCTAGAAATAATCATATTAGCTTAAGTAAGTCAAGAGGGAATGACAAATATCCTATGATATCATGTATACATGTTATCCTAAGATTGCTACCAATGAACATATTTCCACAGAAAAAGACACTCACAGACTTATAAAACAAACTAAGGGTTAGCCAAAATGAAAGGTGGGAGGATGGATAAATAAGGACTATGGGGTAACATAGATATAGTAATGTATGTTAAAAGTATATAAACATATAACATATAAACTCTATGAATTATTTAGTCACCAATACATATAAAATATATAATGACAAAACACCTACCAAATACCAAGGGAGGTCTACTCAACATTCTGTAATAACATACAAGGTAACAGAATCCGAAGATGAACAGACATACGTATGAATCATTGAGCAGATTCTGTACAGCCAGAAAACCACAACACTCCGATAAGAAATAGAAATTAAATTTAAAAAGCAAACATAAGTAAGGCGACATAAAGTTCTGGGGGCTTGTCCCAGCACATTCCACTCTAATATACAACCTTGGAACTCTACCTCCAGGAAGATTCTTTTGCACTAGTAACAAGAGCTGAGAACGTAATAATGCTGCTGCCTTGTGGCTGTATCCCACAACAGCAGCTTTAAACCAAGTGCTAATGGTTGCTTAATAGTCACAAGGACTGCAGGGCTGTAAATGACACCTGTCCTCAAAAAATGCCCTGGGATAGGGAATAGGCAAGAAAATTCAACACCTGACAAATTTTTCAAGAAGTCAATAGGAAGAGGGAGGTTGTAATCACTCTTTAAAAAAAAAAGGAAAAGAAAAAAAAGGAGATGCCTAAAGCTCAGTATAAGGAATTATTAGCCACATGCAAAGGCAACGTGAAAAAGGTTTCAGCTCACACCAGTCAAATGACCATCAGCAAAAAGTCTACAAACTATAAATGCTGAAGGGGTTTTAGAGACCTCTCATCCTTCTAGCTGCTGGTGGGATGTAAAGTGGTAACAGCACTAACGAAAACTGAATGGAGCTGCTTTAAAAGGTAAAAATTGAGCTACCATATGATGCAGCAGGGCACGTTTTGGGCCTATAACCTAAGACCACCAGAATCGGAAAGACAGAGGCAGGCAAATGTGCACTGCAGCAATACTGAAATAGCCAACACATGGAAGCAAAAAAAAGTTCCATAAACAGAAGAATGGACAAAGAAGAAGTGGTATATGGACAGAATGGAATAGTAGTAGCCTTGGGAAAAAAATGAACAATGCCGTTTTCAGGACTACAAATGAGCCTAGAAATAATCATATAAGGTTAAGTAAGTCAAAAAGGTATGACAAATATCCTATGATATCATGCGTACATGTTATCCTAAGATTGCTACCAATGAACATATGTCTACAGAAAAAGACAATCACAGATTTACAAAACAAACTAATGGTTAGCCAAAATGAAAGGTGGGAGGATGGATAAATTAGGACTATGGGGCTAACATACATATACTAATGTATATTAAATGTATATAAACATATAACATATAAACTATATGAATTATATAGTCGCCAATACATATAAAATATATAGTGACAAAACACCTACCAAATACCAAGGGAGGTCTACTCAACATTCTGTAATAACATACAAGGTAACAGGATCCGAAGATGAACAGACATCTGTATGAATCATTGAGCAGATTCTGTACAGCCAGAAAACCACAACACTCTAATCAAATTTACTCCGATAAGAAATAGAAATTAAATTTAAAAAACAAACATAAGTAAGGTGACATAAACTTCTGGGGGCTTGTCCCAGCACATTCCACTCTAATTTACAACCTTGGAACACTACCTCCAGGAAGACTCTTTTGCACTAGTAACAAGAGTTGAGAACGTAATAATGCTGCCGCCTTGTGGCTGTTTCCCATAACAGCAGCTTTAAACCAAGTGCTAATGGTTGCTTAATAGGCACAAGGACTGCAGGGCTATAAATGACACCTGTCCCCAAAAAATGCCCTGGCGTAGGGAATAGGCAAGAAAATTCAACACATGACAAATGTTTCAAGAAGTCAATATGAAGAGGGAAGTTTTAGTCACTCTTTAAATAAAAAAGGAAAAGGACAAAAAAGGACATGCCTAAAGCTCAGTATAAGGAATTATTAGCCACATGCAAATCCAACTTCCAAAAAGGTTTCAGCTTACACCAGTCAAATGACCATCAGCAAAAAGTCTACAAACTATAAATGCTGAAGGGCTTTTAGAGAACTCTGTACCTTCTAGCTGCTGGTGGAATGTAAAATGGTAACAGCACTAACGAAAACTGAACGGAGCTGCTTTAAAAGGTAAAAATTAAGCTACCATATGATGCTGCAGGGCACCTTTTGGGCCTATAACCTAAGACCACAAGAATCGGAAAGACAGAGGCAGGCAAATGGTACTGCAGCAATATTGAAATTGCCAAGACATGGAAGCAAAAAAAAGGTCCATAATCAGATGAATGGACAAAGAAGAAGTGGTATATGGACAGATCGGAGTATCAGTCACAAAAAAAATAAAACAATGGCATATGCAGCACCACAGATGAGCCTAGAGATAATCACACAATGTGAAGTAAGTCAGAATGCGAAAGACAAATGCCCTATGATGTCCCTTATGTTATCTGAAAATTCATAAAAATGAACATATTTCCTAGAGAAAGGCAATCTCAGATTGAGAAGACAAACTTATGGTTAAGCCATAGAAAAGGTGTGAGGAATGGATAAATTAGGATATTGGGGTTAACACACATATATTAATACATATAAAATATATAATCCCCAAAGACCTATGGAATACCAAAAGTGGTCTACTCAACACTCTGTAACAACCTACATGGGAAAGGACCCAAAGATCAACAGATATATATGTATATGTGTAAATGAACAAGATTCTGTACACCTAGAAAAAAAGACATTTTTCAATCAAATTTGCTCTGATAAAAACTACAACTTAAAGACACAAACAAGAATTACGGAGGCTAAAACTTACGGGGGTTTGTCCTGGCACATTCCACTCTAATCTGCAACCTAAAAGCACAACTTGCAGCAAGGTTCTGTTTGCCTAGCAAGCAGAGTTGGCAACATGGAAATGCTGCCACCCTAAGGCTGTTTCCTCAAACAGCAGCTTTAAATCTACTGCTAATGGTCACTAATATTCACAAGGACTGCAGGGCTGTAAATGACTCATGCCCTCAAAAAATGTCCTGGGGTAGGGAATGGCCAAAAAAATCGAAACGTGGCAAATTTTTCAAGAAGGCAATTTGAAGTTGTAACTTTAGCTCCATCTTAAAAAAAAATGAAAAGAACATTGATAAACGCAAAACATCAGGAATTATGAGACGCATGCAAATCCAATCTACACAAAGCTATCACCTCACACCAGTCAGAATGACCATCAGCAAAATGTCAACAGACAGAGCATTAACCAAGATGGCGGAGTAGAAGGACGTGCTCTCACTCCCTCTTGCGAGAGCACCAGAATCACAACTGGCTGCTGGACAATCACTGACAGGAAGACCCTGGACTACACCAAGGAGGATACCGCACGTCCAAGGACAGAGGAGAAGCCACAGTGAGACGGTAGGAGGGCACAATCAGAGTAAAATCTAATCCCATAACTGCTGGGTGGGTGACTCACAGACTGGCGAACACTTATACCACAGAAGTCCACCCACTGGAGTGAAGGTTCTGAGCCCCACGTCAGGCTTCCCAACCTGGGGGTCCTGCAACGGGAGGAGGAATTCCTAGAGAATCAGACTTTGAAGCCTAGTGGGAATTGATTGCAGGACTCCTACAGGACTGGGGGAAACAGAGACCCCACTCTTGGAGGGCACACACAAAGTAGTGTGCGCATCGGGACCCAGGGGAAGGAGCAGTGACCCTGGGGGAGACTGAACCAGACCTACCTGCTGGTGTTTGGGGGTCTCCTGCAGAGGCGGGGCGTGGCTCTGTTTCACCGTGGGGACAAGGACACTGGCAGCGGAGGTTCTGGGAAGTGCTCCTTGGCGTGAGCCCTCCCAGAGTCTGCCATTAACCCCACCAAAGAGTCCAGGTAGGCTCCAGTGTTGGGTTGCCTCAGGCAAAACAACCAACAGGGAGGGAACCCAGCCCCACCCATCAACAGTCAAGTGGATTAAAGTTTTACTGAGCTCTGACCGCCACAGCAACAGTCAGCTCTACCCACCACCAGAGCCTCCCATCAAGCCTCTTAGATAGCCTCAACCACCAGAGGGCAGACAGCAGAAACAAGAAAAACGACAATCCTGCAGCCTGTGGACCAAAAACCACAGTTACAGAAAGATAGACAAGATGAAAAGGCAGAGGGCTATGTACCAGATGAAGGAACAAGAAAAAACCCCAGAAAAACAACTAAATGAAGTGGAGATAGGCAACCTTCCAGAAAAAGAATTCAGAATAATGATAGTGAAGATGATCCAGGACCTCGGAATAAGAATGGAGGCAAAGATTGAGAAGATGCAAGAAATGATTAACAAAGACCTAGAAGAATTAAAGAACAAACAAACAGAGATGACCAATACAATAAGTGAAATGAAAACTACGCTAGAAGGAATCAATAGCAGAATAACTGAGGCAGAAGAACGGATAAGTGACCTGGAAGACAGAATGGTGGAATTCACTGCTGCGGAACAGAATAAAGAAAAAAGAATGAAAAGAAATGAAGACAGCCTGAGAGACCTCTGGGACAACATTAAATGCAACAACATTCGCATTATAGGGGTCCCGGAAGGAGAAGAGAGAGAGAAAGGACCAGAGAAAATATTTGAAGAGATTATAGTCGAAAACTTCCCTAACATGGGAAAGGAAATAGCCACCCAAGTCCAGGAAGCGCAGAGAGTCCCATACAGGATAAACCCAAGGAGAAACACGCCGAGACACATAGTAATCAAAGTGGCAAAAATTAAAGACAAAGAAAAATTATTGAAAGCAGCAAGGGAAAAACGACAAATAACATACAAGGGAACTCCCATAAGGTTAACAGCTGATTTCTCAGCAGAAACTCTACAAGCCAGAAGGGAGTGGCATGATATACTTAAAGTGATGAAAGGGAAGAACCTACAACCAAGATTACTCTACCCGGCAAGGATCTCATCTAGATTTGATGGAGAAATCAAAAGCTTTACAGACAAGCAAAAGCTACGAGAATTCAGCACCACCAAACCAGCTCTACAACAAATGCTAAAGGAACTTCTCTAAGTGGGAAACACAAGAGAAGAAAAGGACCTACAAAAACAAACCCAAAACAATTAAGAAAATGGTCATAGGAACATACATATCGATAATTACCTTAAACGTGAATGGATTAAATGCCCCAACCAAAAGACATAGACTGGCTGAATGGATACAAAAACAAGACCCATATATATGCTATCTACAAGAGACCCACTTTAGACCTAGGGACACATACAGACTGAAAGTGAGGCGATGGAAAAGGATATTCCATGCAAATGGAAATCAAAAGAAAGCTGGAGTAGCTATACTCATATCAGATAAAATAGACTTTAAAATAAAGAATGTTACAAGAGACAAGGAAGGACACTACATAACGATCAAGGGATCAATCCAAGAAGAAGATATAACAATTATAAATATATATGCACCCAACATAGGAGCACCTCAATACATAAGGCAACTGCTAACAGCTATAAAAGAGGAGATCGACAGTAACACAATCATAGTGGGGGACTTTAACACCTCACTTACACCAATGGACAGATCATCCAAAATGAAAATGAATAAGGAAACAGAAGCTTTAAATGACACAACAGACCAGTTAGATTTAACTGGTATATATAGGACATTCCATCCAAAACCAGCAGATTACACGTTCTTCTCAAGTGCGCACGGAACATTCTCCAGGATAGATCACATCTTGGGTCACAAATCAAGCCTCAGTAAATTTAAGAAAATTGAAATCATATCAAGCATCTTTTCGGACCACAACGCTATGAGATTAGAAATGAATTACAGGGAAAAAAACGTAAAACAGACAAACACGTGGAGGCTAAACAATACGTTACTAAATAACCAAGAGATCACTGAAGAAATCAGAGAGGAAATCAAAAAATACCTAGAGACAAATGACAATGAAAACACGATGACCCAAAACCTATGGGATGCAGCAAAAGCAGTTCTAAGAGGGAAGTTGATAGCTATACAAGCCTATCTCAGGAAACAAGAAAAATCTCAAGTAAACAATCTAACCTTACACCTAAAGAAACTAGAGAAAGAAGAACAAACAAAACCCAAAGTTAGCAGAAGGAAAGAAATCATAAAGATCAGAGCAGAAATAAATGAAATAGAAACAAAGAAAACAATAGCAAAGATCAATAAAACTAAAAGTTGGTTCTTTGAGAAGATAAACAAAATTGATAAGCCATTAGCCCAGACTCATCAAGAAAAAGAGGGAGAGGACTCAAATCAATAAAATCAGAAATGAAAAAGGAGAAGTTACAACAGACACCGCAGAAATACAAAGCATCCCAAGAGACTACTACGAGCAACTTTACGCCAATAAAATGGACAACCTGGAAGAAATGGACACATTTTTAGAAAGGTATAACCTTCCAAGACTGAACCAGGAAGAAACAGAAAATATGAACAGACCAATCACAAGTAATGAAATTGAAACTGTGATTAAGAATCTTCCAACAAACAAAAGTCCAGGACCAGATGGCTTCACAGGTGAATTCTATCAAACATTTAGAGAAGAGCTAAGACCTATCCTTCTCAAACTCTTCCAAAAATCGCAGAGGAAGGAACACTCCCAAACTCATTCTATGAGGCCACCATCACCCTGATACCAAAACCAGACAAAGACACTACAAAAAAAGAAAATTACAGACCAATATCACTGATGAATATAGATGCAAAAATCCTCAACAAAACACTAGCAAACAGAATCCAACAACACATTAAAAGGATCATACACCACGATCAAGTGGGATTTATCCCAGGGATGCAAGGATTCGTCAATATACGCAAATCAATCAATGTGATACACCATCTTAACAAATTGAAGAATAAAAACCATATGATCATCTCAATAGATGCAGAAAAAGCTTTTGACAAAATTCAACACCCATTTATGATAAAAACTCTCCAGAAAGTGGGCATAGAGGGAACCTACCTCAACATAATAAAGGCCATATATGACAAACCCACAGCAAACATCATTCTCAAAGGTGAAAAACTGAAAGCATTTCCTCTAAGATCAGGAACGAGACAAGGATGTCCACTCTCACCGCTATTATTCAACATAGTTCTGGAAGTCCTATGCACGGCAATCAGAGAAGAAAAAGAAATAAAAGGAATACAAATTGGAAAAGAGGAGGTAAAACTGTCACTGTTTGCGGATGACATGATACTATACATAGAGAATCCTAAAACTGCCACCAGAAAACTGCTAGAGCTAATGAATGAATATGCTAAAGTTGCAGGATACAAAATGAATGCACAGAAATCTCTTGCATTCCTATACACTAATGATGAAAAATCTGAAAGAGAAATTATGGAAACACTCCCATTTACCATTGCAACAAAAAGAATAAAATACCTAGGAGTAAACCTACCTAGGGAGACAAAAGACCTGTATGCAGAAAACTATAAGACACTGATGAAAGAAATTAAAGATGATACCAACAGATGGAGAGATATACCATGTTCTTGGATTGGAAGAATCAACATTGTGATAATGAGTATACTACCCAAAGCAATATACAGATTCAACGCAATCCCTATCAAATTACCAATGGCATTTTTTACGGAGCTAGAACAAATCATCTTAAAATTTGTATGGAGTCACAAAAGACCCCGAATAGCCAAAGCAGTCTTGAGGGAAAAAAATGGAGCTGGAGGAATCAGACTCCCTGACTTCAGACTATACTACAAAGCTACAGTAATCAAGACAATATGGTACTGGCACAAAAACAGAAACATAGATCAATGGAACAAGATAGCAAGCCCACAGATTAACCCACGCACCTATGGTCAACTAATCTATGACAAAGGAGGCAAAGATATACAATGGAGAAAAGACAGTCTCTTCAATAAGTGGTGCTGGGAAAACTGGACAGCTACATGCAAAAGAATGAAATTAGAATACTCCCTAACACCATACACAAAAATAAACTCAAAATGGATTAGAGACCTAAATATAAGACTGGACACTATAAAACCCTTAGAGGAAAACATAGGAAGAACACTCTTTGACATAAATCACAGCAAGATCTTTTTTGATCCACCTCCTAGAGTAATGGAAATAAAAACAAAAATAAACAAATGGGACCTAATGAAACCTCAAAGCTTTTGCACAGCAAAGGAAACCATAAACAAGACGAAAAGACAACCCTCGGAATGGGAGAAAATATTTGCAAACGAATCAACGGACAAAGGATTAATCTCCAAAATATATAAACAGCTCATTCAGCTCAATATTAAAGAAACAAACACCCCAATCCAAAAATGGGCAGAAGACCTAAGTAGACATTTCTCCAAAGAAGACATACAGACGGCCACGAAGCACATGAAAAGATGCTCAACATCGCTAATTATTAGAGAAATGCAAATCAAAACTACAATGAGGTATCACCTCACTCCTGTTAGAATGGGCATCATCAGAAAATCTACAAACAACAAATGCTGGAGAGGGTGTGGAGAAAAGGGAACCCTCTTGCACTGTTGGTGGGAATGTAAATTGATACAGCCACTATGGAGAACAATATGGAGGTTCCTTAAAAAACTAAAAATAGAATTACCATATGACCCAGCAATCCCACTACTGAGCATATACCCAGAGAAAACCGTAATTCAAAAAGACACATGCACCCGAATGTTCATTGCAGCACTATTTACAATAGCCAGGTCATGGAAGCAACCTAAATGCCCATCAACAGACGAATGGATAAAGAAGTTGTGGTACATATATACAATGGAATATTACTCAGCCATAAAAAGGAACGAAATTGAGTCATTTGTTGAGAAGTGGATGGATCTAGAGACTGTCATACAGAGTGAAGTAAGTCACAAAGAGAAAAACAAATATCGTATATTAATGCATGTATGTGGAACCCAGAAAAATGGTACAGATGAGCCGGTTTGCAGGGCAGAAGTTGAGACACAGATGTAGAGAATGGACATATGGACACCAAGGGGGGAAAACTGCGGTGGGGTGGGGATGGTGGTGTGCTGAATTGGGCGATTGGGATTGACATGTATACACTGATGTGTATAAAATTGATGCCTAATAAGAACCTGCAGTATAAAAAAACAAACAAACAAAACAACTAATACTAAACTTTCATTGGGTTATTTGTATGGAAATAGGTTAATATAAATGTTTCAGACATTACATGAAATTTCTAAAAATCTTATATTTGTATTTGTATGGAAATATGTATGGAAATATGTTAATATAAATGTTTCAGACATTACATGAAATTTCTAAAAATCTTATATGTTCTGGTATAATGTTATAAGTAATAATCCTAGTTATTACTTTAAAATGTATATCTCAGAAATAACTAATTTTCTTGTCAACTGCATTATTATGAACTTTCATCAAATCTTTAACTGTGGTCATTTTTAAGTCTTTTCTCATTTACAGACAGTTCTGGGTGTACTCTGATGCTTTGGCAAATATGTTCCTATTAAAGGGTTTCATCTTCAAGAAATTCATGGAAAAGACTCTGACAAGTACAAGTTTCTGGTAACTGACTGCACTGCTGAACTGAATGAATAAGCATTTTCAGAACTCTAATGAAAAACTGATGAACTCAAAAAAGTGCTAACAAAAGATCAAGATGAAAACAAAAATTTAATTACATGGGACTGAGTGAACTGATGAGGATGAGTATAATTTTTGTGACTTTCTGTCTGAATTAAAAAAAAATCCCACAAGGACTCAGAGGCAAAGAATATACAAATCAATTTTCACTGCAAAGTAAAGGAGCTGTTACAGTGGAGGATTACTGGACTGAATGTCAATATTATGACATAGTATGAGTGTGTTTCAGGTTTGGTAACTGCAATCATTGTTGCTTTTGTTGTGGTCATCCATGTACAATGCTTACTGTCAGTCTATTTATCTCTTGTAAAAATAAAATACACTGTGTGTGTGTGAAAAAAAATGTCAACAAACAATAGGTGCTGAAGCAGTTGTGGAGAAAAGCGTAACCTCTCGGTCTAAGTGGGATGTAAACTGGTAATGGCCAAATAATAAGAACAGGACGGCAGTGCGTTTAAAGGTAAAAATTGAGTCACCATATGATCTGGAAGGCCCACTATTGGGCCTGTCACCTGTGAAAGCCAGAATCAAAAAGGCACGGGATGGAAAACCGTGTATTGCAGCAGTACTTACAATAGCCAAAACATGGAAGCAAACAAAATGTCCATCAACAGATAAATGGACAAAGAAGAAGTGGTACACATACCGAATGGAAGAGTAGCCTCGGGAAAAAAATGAACAATGCCGTTTTCAGGACTACACATGAGCCTAGAAATAATCATATTAGCTTAAGTAAGTCAAGAGGGAATGACAAATATCCTATGATATCATGTATACATGTTATCCTAAGATTGCTACCAATGAACATATTTCCACAGAAAAAGACACTCACAGACTTATAAAACAAACTAAGGGTTAGCCAAAATGAAAGGTGGGAGGATGGATAAATAAGGACTATGGGGTAACATAGATATAGTAATGTATGTTAAAAGTATATAAACATATAACATATAAACTCTATGAATTATTTAGTCACCAATACATATAAAATATATAATGACAAAACACCTACCAAATACCAAGGGAGGTCTACTCAACATTCTGTAATAACATACAAGGTAACAGAATCCGAAGATGAACAGACATACGTATGAATCATTGAGCAGATTCTGTACAGCCAGAAAACCACAACACTCCGATAAGAAATAGAAATTAAATTTAAAAAGCAAACATAAGTAAGGCGACATAAAGTTCTGGGGGCTTGTCCCAGCACATTCCACTCTAATATACAACCTTGGAACTCTACCTCCAGGAAGATTCTTTTGCACTAGTAACAAGAGCTGAGAACGTAATAATGCTGCTGCCTTGTGGCTGTATCCCACAACAGCAGCTTTAAACCAAGTGCTAATGGTTGCTTAATAGTCACAAGGACTGCAGGGCTGTAAATGACACCTGTCCTCAAAAAATGCCCTGGGATAGGGAATAGGCAAGAAAATTCAACACCTGACAAATTTTTCAAGAAGTCAATAGGAAGAGGGAGGTTGTAATCACTCTTTAAAAAAAAAAGGAAAAGAAAAAAAAGGAGATGCCTAAAGCTCAGTATAAGGAATTATTAGCCACATGCAAAGGCAACGTGAAAAAGGTTTCAGCTCACACCAGTCAAATGACCATCAGCAAAAAGTCTACAAACTATAAATGCTGACGGGGTTTTAGAGACCTCTCATCCTTCTAGCTGCTGGTGGGATGTAAAGTGGTAACAGCACTAACGAAAACTGAATGGAGCTGCTTTAAAAGGTAAAAATTGAGCTACCATATGATGCAGCAGGGCACATTTTGGGCCTATAACCTAAGACCACCAGAATCGGAAAGACAGAGGCAGGCAAATGTGCACTGCAGCAATACTGAAATAGCCAACACATGGAAGCAAAAAAAAGTTCCATAAACAGAAGAATGGACAAAGAAGAAGTGGTATATGGACAGAATGGAATAGTAGTAGCCTTGGGAAAAAAATGAACAATGCCGTTTTCAGGACTACAAATGAGCCTAGAAATAATCATATAAGGTTAAGTAAGTCAAAAAGGTATGACAAATATCCTATGATATCATGCGTACATGTTATCCTAAGATTGCTACCAATGAACATATGTCTACAGAAAAAGACAATCACAGATTTACAAAACAAACTAATGGTTAGCCAAAATGAAAGGTGGGAGGATGGATAAATTAGGACTATGGGGCTAACATACATATACTAATGTATATTAAATGTATATAAACATATAACATATAAACTATATGAATTATATAGTCGCCAATACATATAAAATATATAGTGACAAAACACCTACCAAATACCAAGGGAGGTCTACTCAACATTCTGTAATAAGATACAAGGTAACAGGATCCGAAGATGAACAGACATCTGTATGAATCATTGAGCAGATTCTGTACAGCCAGAAAACCACAACACTCTAATCAAATTTACTCCGATAAGAAATACAAATTAAATTTAAAAAACAAACATAAGTAAGGAGACATAAACTTCTGGGGGCTTGTCCCAGCACATTGCACTCTAATTTAAAAGCTCGGAACACTACCTTCAGGAAGACTCTGTTGTCCTAGTAACAAGACTTGAGAACGTAATAATGCTGCCGCCTTGTGGCTGTCTCCAAAAACAGCACCTTTAAACCCAGTGCCAATGGTTGCTTATATAGTCACAAGGACTGTACGGTTGTAAATGACACAGGCACTCAAAAAATGCCCTGGGGCAGGGAATAGGCAAGAAAATTCAACACATAAGAAACTTTTCAAGAAATCAATAAGAGGAGGGAAGTTGTACTCACTCTTTTTAAAAAAAAGGAAAAGAAAAAATAGGACATGCCTAAAGCTCAGCATAAGGAATTATTAGCCATATGCGTATCCAACCTCCAAAAAGGTTTCAGCTCACACCAGTCATGACCATCAGCAAAAAGTCTACAAACTATAAATGCTGAAGGGGTTTTAGAGAAGTGTGTACCTTCTAGCTGCTGGTGGGATATAAAGTTGTAACAGCACTAAAGCAAACTGAATCGAGCTGCTTGAAAACGTAAAAATTGAACTACCATATGATGCGGCAGGGCACCTTTTGGGCCTATAACCTAAGACCACCAGAATCGGAAAGACAGAGGCAGGCAAATGTGCACTGCAACAATACTGAAATAGCAAAGACATGGAAGCAAAAAAAAGGTCCATAAACAGGTGAATGGACAAAGAAGAAGTGGTATATGGACAGAATGGAAGAGTAGCCTCGGGAAAAAAATGAACAATGCCGTTTTCAGGACTAGAGTTGAGACTAGAAATAATCATATAAGGTTAAGTAAGACAAAAGGGTATTACAAATATCCTATGATATTATTTATACAAGTTTTCCTAAGATTGCTACCAATGAACATATTTCCACAGAAAAAGACACTCACAGACTTATCAAATAAACTAATGGTTAGCCAAAATGAAAGGTGGGAGGATGGGTAAATTAGGACTATGGGGTTAACATACATATACTAATGTAAGTTAAATGTATATAAACATATAACATATAAATGATATGAAGTATATATTCACCAATACCTTCAAAATATACATTCTGTAATCACATACATGGTAACAGGATCCGAAGATGAACAGACATATGTGTGAATCATTGAGCAGATTCTGTACAGCCAGACAATCAAAACACTCTAATCAAATTTACTCCGATAAGAAAGACAAATTAAATTTAAAAAACAAACATAAGTAAGGAGACATAAACTTCTGGGGGCTTGTCCCAGCACATTGCACTCTAATTTAAAAGCTCGGAACACTACCTCCAGGAAGACTCTGTTGTCCTAGTAACAAGACTTGAGAACGTAATAATGCTGCCGCCTTGTGGCTGTCTCCCAAAACAGCAGCTTTAAACCCATTGACAATGGTTGCTTATATAGTCACAAGGACTGCAGGGCTGTAAATGACACAGGCCCTCAAAAATTGCCCTGGGGTAGGGAATAGGCAAGAAAATCCAACACATGAGAAATTTTTCAAGAAGTCAATAAGAGGAGGGGAGTTGTACTCACTCTTTAAAAAAAAAAAGGAAAAGAAAAAAAAGGACATGCCTAAAGCTTAGTATAAGGAATTATTAGCCACATACAAATTCAAATTCAAAAAGGTTTCAGCTCACACCAGTCATTACCATCAGCAAAATGTCTACAAAGTATAAATGCTGAAGGGGTTTTAGAGATCTGTGTACCTTCTAGCTGCTGGTGGGATGTAAAGTGGAAACAGCACTAACGCAAACTGAATCGAGCTGCTTGAAAAGGTAAAAATTGAGCTACCAAATGATGCGGCAGGGCACCTTTGGGCCTATAAACTAAGACCACCAAAATTGGAAAGACAGAGGCAGGCAAATATGCACTGCAACAATACTGAAATAGCCAAGATATGGAAGCAAAAAAAAGGTCCATAAACAGATGAATGGACAAAGAAGAAGTGGTATACGGACAGAATGGAATAGTAGCCTCGGTAGAAAAATGAACAATGCTGTTTTCAGGACTACAGTTGAGCCTAGAAAAAATCATATAAGGTTAAGTAAGTCAAAAGAGTATGACAAATATCCTATGATATAATTTATACAAGTTTTCTTAAGATTGCTACCAATGAACATATTTCCACAGAAAAAGACACTCACAGACTTATCAAATAAACTAATGGTTAGCCAAAATGAAAGGTGGGGGGATGGGTAAGTTAGGACTATGGGGTTAACATACATATACTAATGTAAGTTAAATGTATATAAACATATAACATATAAACGATATGAATTGTATAATCACCAATACGTTCAAAATATATATTCTGTGATCACATACATGGTAACAGGATCCGAAGATGAACAGACATATGTATGAATCATTGAGCAGATTCTGTACAGCCAGACAATCAAAACACTCTAATCAAATTTACTCCGATAAGAAACAGAAATTAAATTTAAAAAAAAAACATAAGTTAGGAGACATAAACTGCTGGGGGCTTGTCCCAGCATATTGCACTCTAATTTACAAGCTCAGAACACTACCTCCAGGAAGACTCTGTTCTCCTAGTAACAAGACTTGAGAACGCAATAATGCTGCCGCCTTGCGGCTGCTTCCCACAACAGCACTTTAAACCCAGTGCCAATGATTGCTTATATAGTCACAAGGACTGCAGGGCTGTAAATGACACAAGCCCTCAAAATATGCCATGGGGTAGGGAATTGGCAAGAACATTCAACACATGAGAAATTTCCAAGAAGTCAATAAGAGGAGGGAAGTTGTACTCACTCTTTAAAAAAAAAAGGAAAAGAAAAAAAAGGACATGCCTAAAGCTTAGTATAAGGAATTATTAGCCACATACAAATTCAAATTCAAAAAGGTTTCAGCTCACACCAGTCATTACCATCAGCAAAATGTCTACAAACTATAAATGCTGAAGGGGTTTTAGAGATCTGTGTACCTTCTAGCTGCTGGTGGGATGTAAAGTGGAAACAGCAGTAACGCAAACTGAATCGAGCTGCTTGAAAAGGTAAAAATTGAGCTACCAAATGATGCGGCAGGGCACCTTTTAGGCCTATAACCTAAGACCACCAAAATTGGAAAGACAGAGGCAGGCAAATATGCACTGCAACAATACTGAAATAGCCAAGATATGGAAGCAAAAAAAAGGTCCATAAACAGATGAATGGACAAAGAAGAAGTGGTATACGGACAGAATGGAATAGTAGCCTCGGGAGAAAAATGAACAATGCTGTTTTCAGGACTACAGTTGAGCCTAGAAAAAATCATATAAGGTTAAGTAAGTCAAAAGGGTATGACAAATATCCTATGATATCATTTATACAAGTTTTCTTAAGATTGCTACCAATGAACATATTTCCACAGAAAAAGACACTCACAGACTTATCAAATAAACTAATGGTTAGCCAAAATGAAAGGTGGGGGGATGGGTAAGTTAGGACTATGGGGTTAACATACATATACTAATGTAAGTTAAATGTATATAAACATATAACATATAAACGATATGAATTATATAATCACCAATACCTTCAAAATATATATTCTGTAATCACATACTTGATAACAGGTTCCGAAGATGAACAGATATATGTATGAATCATTGAGCAGATTCTGTACAGCCAATCAAAACACTCTAATCAAATTTACTCCGATAAGAAATAGAAATTAAATTTAAAAAGCAAACATAAGTTAGGAGACATAAACTTCTGGGGGCTTGTCCCAGCACATTCCACTCTAATTTACAAGCTCGGAACACTACCTCCAGCAAGACTGTGTTGTCCTAGTAACAAGACTTGAGAACGTAATAATGCTGCCGCCTTGTGGCTGCTTCCCACAACAGTAGCTTTAAACCCAGTGCCAATGGTTGCTTATATAGTCACAAGGACTGCAGGGCTGTAAAAGACACAGGCCCTCAAAAAATGCCCTGGGGTATGGAATTGGCAAGAAAATTCAACACATGAGTAACTTTTCAAGAAGTCAATAAGAGGAGGGAAGTTGTACTCACTCTTTAAAAAAAAAGGAAAAGAAAAAAAAGGACATGCCTAAAGCTCAGTATAAGGAATTATTAGCCACATGCAAATTCAAATTCAAATAGGTTTCAGGTGACACCAGTCATGACCATCAGCAAAAAGTCTACAAACTATAAATGCTGAAGGGGTTTTAGAGAATTGTGTACATTCTAGCTGCTGGTGGGATGTAAAGTGGTAACAGCACTAACGCATACTGAATGGAGCTGCTTGAAAAGGTAAAAATTGAGTTACCATATGATGCGGCAGGGCACCTTTTGGGCCTATAACCTAAGACCACCAAAATCGGAAATACAGAGGCAGGCAAATGTGCACTGCAACAATACTGAAATACCCAAGACATGGAAGCAAAAAATGGTCCATAAACAGGTGAATGGACAAAGAAGAAGTGGTATATGGACAGAATGGAAGAGTAGCCTCGGGAAAAAAATGAACAATGCCGTTTTCAGAACTACAGTTGAGACTAGAAATAGTCATATAAGGTTAAGTAAGTCAAAAGGGTGTGACAAATATCCTATGAAATCATTTATACATGTTTTCCTAAGATTACTACCAATGAACATATTTCCACAGAAAAAGACAGTCACAGACTTATCAAAAATACTAACGGTTAGCCAAAATGAAAGGTGGGAGGATGGGTAAATTAGGACTATGGGGTTAACATACATATACTAATGTATGTTAAATGTATATAAACATATAACATATGAACTATATAAATTATATAATCACCAAACCTTTAAAATATACATTCTGTAATCACATACATAATAACAGGTTCCGAAGATGAACAGATATATGTATGAATCATTGAGCAGATTCTGTACAGCCAATCAAAACACTCTAATCAAATTTACTCCGATAAGAAATAGAAATTAAATTTAAAAAGCAAACATAAGTTAGGAGACATAAACTTCTGGGGGCTTGTCCCAGCACATTCCACTCTAATTTACAACCTTGGAAAACTACCTCCAGGAAGACTCTGTTGCCCTAGTAAGAAGAGGTGAGAACGTAATAATGCTGCCGCCTTGTGGCTGTTTCCCACAACAGCAGCTTTAAACCCAGTGCCAAAGGTTGCTTAATAGTCACAAGGACTGAAGGGCTCTAAATGACACCTGCCTTCAAAAAATGCCCTGGGGTAGGGAATAGGCAAAAAAATTCAACACATGAGAAACTTTTCAAGAAGTCAATAAGAGGAGGGAAGTTGTACTCACTCTTTAAAACAAAAGGAAAAGAAAAAAATGACATGCCTAAAGCTCAGTATAAGGAATTATTAGCCACATGCAAATTCAAATTCAAAAAGGTTTCAGGTAACACCAGTCATGACCATCATCAAAAAGTCTACAAACTATAAATGCTGAAGGGGTTTTAGAGGAATGTGTACCTTCTAGCTGCTGGTGGGATGTAAAGAAGTAATACCACTAATGCAAACTGAATGGAGCTGCTTGAAAAGGTAAAAATTGAGTTACCATACGATGCAGCAGGGCACCTTTTGGGCCTATAACCTAAGAACACCAGAATCGGAAAGACAGAGGCAGGCAATTGTGCACTGCAACAATACTGAAATAGCCAAGACATGGAAGCAAAAAAAGGTCCATAAACAGATGAATGGACAAAGACGAAATGGTATACGTACCAAATAGAATAGTAGCCTCTGGAAAAAAATGAACAATGCCGTTTTCAGGACTACAGTTGAGCCTAGAAATAATCATATAAGGTTATGTAAGTCAAAAGGGTATGACAAATATCCTATGATATCATTTATACATGTTATCCTAAGATTGCTACCAATGAACATATTTCCACAGAAAAAGACACTCACAGACTTATCAAATAAACTAATGGTTAGCCAAAATGAAAGGTGGTGGGATGGGTAAATTAGGACTATGGGGTTAACATACATATACTAATATAAGTTAAATGTATATAAACATATAACATATAAATGATATGAATTATATAATCACCAATACCTTCAAAATATACATTCTGTAATCACATACATGGTAACAGGATCCGAAGATGAACATACATATGTATGAATCATTGAACAGATTCTGTACAGCCAGACAATCAAAACACTCTAATCAAATTTACTCCGATAAAAAATACAAATTAAATTTAAAAAACAAACATAAGTAAGGAGACATAAACTTCTGGGGGCTTGTCCCAGCACATTGCACTCTAATTTAAAAGCTCGGAACACTACCTCCAGGAAGACTCTGTTGTCCTAGTAACAAGACTTGAGAACGTAATAATGCTGCCGCCTTGTGGCTGTTTCCCATAATAGCAGCTTTAAACCAAGTGCTAATGGTTGCTTAATAGGCACAAGGACTGCAGGGCTATAAATGACACCTGTCCCCAAAAAATGCCCTGGCGTAGGGAATAGGCAAGAAAATTCAACACATGAGAAATGTTTCAAGAAGTCAATATGAAGAGGGAAGTTTTAGTCACTCTTTAAATAAAAAAGGAAAAGGACAAAAAAGGACATGCCTAAAGCTCAGTATAAGGAATTATTAGCCACATGCAAATCCAACTTCCAAAAAGGTTTCAGCTTACACCAGTCAAATGACCATCAGCAAAAAGTCTACAAACTATAAATGCTGAAGGGCTTTTAGAGAACTCTGTACCTTCTAGCTGCTGGTGGAATGTAAAATGGTAACAGCACTAACGAAAACTGAACGGAGCTGCTTTAAAAGGTAAAAATTAAGCTACCATATGATGCTGCAGGGCACCTTTTGGGCCTATAACCTAAGACCACAAGAATCGGAAAGACAGAGGCAGGCAAATGGTACTGCAGCAATATTGAAATTGCCAAGACATGGAAGCAAAAAAAAGGTCCATAATCAGATGAATGGACAAAGAAGAAGTGGTATATGGACAGATCGGAGTATCAGTCACAAAAAAAATAAAACAATGGCATATGCAGCACCACAGATGAGCCTAGAGATAATCACACAATGTGAAGTAAGTCAGAATGCGAAAGACAAATGCCCTATGATGTCCCTTATGTTATCTGAAAATTCATAAAAATGAACATATTTCCTAGAGAAAGGCAATCTCAGATTGAGAAGACAAACTTATGGTTAAGCCATAGAAAAGGTGTGAGGAATGGATAAATTAGGATATTGGGGTTAACACACATATATTAATACATATAAAATATATAATCCCCAAAGACCTATGGAATACCAAAAGTGGTCTACTCAACACTCTGTAACAACCTACATGGGAAAGGACCCAAAGATCAACAGATATATATGTATATGTGTAAATGAACAAGATTCTGTACACCTAGAAAAAAAGACATTTTTCAATCAAATTTGCTCTGATAAAAACTACAACTTAAAGACACAAACAAGAATTACGGAGGCTAAAACTTACGGGGGTTTGTCCTGGCACATTCCACTCTAATCTGCAACCTAAAAGCACAACTTGCAGCAAGGTTCTGTTTGCCTAGCAAGCAGAGTTGGCAACATGGAAATGCTGCCACCCTAAGGCTGTTTCCTCAAACAGCAGCTTTAAATCTACTGCTAATGGTCACTAATATTCACAAGGACTGCAGGGCTGTAAATGACTCATACCCTCAAAAAATGTCCTGGGGTAGGGAATGGCCAAAAAAATCGAAACGTGGCAAATTTTTCAAGAAGGCAATTTGAAGTTGTAACTTTAGCTCCATCTTAAAAAAAAATGAAAAGAACATTGATAAACGCAAAACATCAGGAATTATGAGACGCATGCAAATCCAATCTACACAAAGCTATCACCTCACACCAGTCAGAATGACCATCAGCAAAATGTCAACAAACAGAGCATTAACCAAGATGGCGGAGTAGAAGGACGTGCTCTCACTCCCTCTTGCGAGAGCACCAGAATCACAACTGGCTGCTGGACAATCACTGACAGGAAGACCCTGGACTACACCAAGGAGGATACCGCACGTCCAAGGACAGAGGAGAAGCCACAGTGAGACGGTAGGAGGGCACAATCAGAGTAAAATCTAATCCCATAACTGCTGGGTGGGTGACTCACAGACTGGCGAACACTTATACCACAGAAGTCCACCCACTGGAGTGAAGGTTCTGAGCCCCACGTCAGGCTTCCCAACCTGGGGGTCCTGCAACGGGAGGAGGAATTCCTAGAGAATCAGACTTTGAAGCCTAGTGGGAATTGATTGCAGGACTCCTACAGGACTGGGGGAAACAGAGACCCCACTCTTGGAGGGCACACACAAAGTAGTGTGCGCATCGGGACCCAGGGGAAGGAGCAGTGACCCTGGGGGAGACTGAACCAGACCTACCTGCTGGTGTTTGGGGGTCTCCTGCAGAGGCGGGGCGTGGCTCTGTTTCACCGTGGGGACAAGGACACTGGCAGCGGAGGTTCTGGGAAGTGCTCCTTGGCGTGAGCCCTCCCAGAGTCTGCCATTAACCCCACCAAAGAGCCCAGGTAGGCTCCAGTGTTGGGTTGCCTCAGGCAAAACAACCAACAGGGAGGGAACCCAGCCCCACCCATCAACAGTCAAGTGGATTAAAGTTTTACTGAGCTCTGACCGCCACAGCAACAGTCAGCTCTACCCACCACCAGAGCCTCCCATCAAGCCTCTTAGATAGCCTCAACCACCAGAGGGCAGACAGCAGAAACAAGAAAAACGACAATCCTGCAGCCTGTGGACCAAAAACCACAGTTACAGAAAGATAGACAAGATGAAAAGGCAGAGGGCTATGTACCAGATGAAGGAACAAGAAAAAACCCCAGAAAAACAACTAAATGAAGTGGAGATAGGCAACCTTCCAGAAAAAGAATTCAGAATAATGATAGTGAAGATGATCCAGGACCTCGGAATAAGAATGGAGGCAAAGATTGAGAAGATGCAAGAAATGATTAACAAAGACCTAGAAGAATTAAAGAACAAACAAACAGAGATGACCAATACAATAAGTGAAATGAAAACTACGCTAGAAGGAATCAATAGCAGAATAACTGAGGCAGAAGAACGGATAAGTGACCTGGAAGACAGAATGGTGGAATTCACTGCTGCGGAACAGAATAAAGAAAAAAGAATGAAAAGAAATGAAGACAGCCTGAGAGACCTCTGGGACAACATTAAATGCAACAACATTCGCATTATAGGGGTCCCGGAAGGAGAAGAGAGAGAGAAAGGACCAGAGAAAATATTTGAAGAGATTATAGTCGAAAACTTCCCTAACATGGGAAAGGAAATAGCCACCCAAGTCCAGGAAGCGCAGAGAGTCCCATACAGGATAAACCCAAGGAGAAACACGCCGAGACACATAGTAATCAAAGTGGCAAAAATTAAAGACAAAGAAAAATTATTGAAAGCAGCAAGGGAAAAACGACAAATAACATACAAGGGAACTCCCATAAGGTTAACAGCTGATTTCTCAGCAGAAACTCTACAAGCCAGAAGGGAGTGGCATGATATACTTAAAGTGATGAAAGGGAAGAACCTACAACCAAGATTACTCTACCCGGCAAGGATCTCATCTAGATTTGATGGAGAAATCAAAAGCTTTACAGACAAGCAAAAGCTACGAGAATTCAGCACCACCAAACCAGCTCTACAACAAATGCTAAAGGAACTTCTCTAAGTGGGAAACACAAGAGAAGAAAAGGACCTACAAAAACAAACCCAAAACAATTAAGAAAATGGTCATAGGAACATACATATCGATAATTACCTTAAACGTGAATGGATTAAATGCCCCAACCAAAAGACATAGACTGGCTGAATGGATACAAAAACAAGACCCATATATATGCTATCTACAAGAGACCCACTTTAGACCTAGGGACACATACAGACTGAAAGTGAGGCGATGGAAAAGGATATTCCATGCAAATGGAAATCAAAAGAAAGCTGGAGTAGCTATACTCATATCAGATAAAATAGACTTTAAAATAAAGAATGTTACAAGAGACAAGGAAGGACACTACATAACGATCAAGGGATCAATCCAAGAAGAAGATATAACAATTATAAATATATATGCACCCAACATAGGAGCACCTCAATACATAAGGCAACTGCTAACAGCTATAAAAGAGGAGATCGACAGTAACACAATCATAGTGGGGGACTTTAACACCTCACTTACACCAATGGACAGATCATCCAAAATGAAAATGAATAAGGAAACAGAAGCTTTAAATGACACAACAGACCAGTTAGATTTAACTGGTATATATAGGACATTCCATCCAAAACCAGCAGATTACACGTTCTTCTCAAGTGCGCACGGAACATTCTCCAGGATAGATCACATCTTGGGTCACAAATCAAGCCTCAGTAAATTTAAGAAAATTGAAATCATATCAAGCATCTTTTCGGACCACAACGCTATGAGATTAGAAATGAATTACAGGGAAAAAAACGTAAAACAGACAAACACGTGGAGGCTAAACAATACGTTACTAAATAACCAAGAGATCACTGAAGAAATCAGAGAGGAAATCAAAAAATACCTAGAGACAAATGACAATGAAAACACGACGACCCAAAACCTATGGGATGCAGCAAAAGCAGTTCTAAGAGGGAAGTTGATAGCTATACAAGCCTATCTCAGGAAACAAGAAAAATCTCAAGTAAACAATCTAACCTTACACCTAAAGAAACTAGAGAAAGAAGAACAAACAAAACCCAAAGTTAGCAGAAGGAAAGAAATCATAAAGATCAGAGCAGAAATAAATGAAATAGAAACAAAGAAAACAATAGCAAAGATCAATAAAACTAAAAGTTGGTTCTTTGAGAAGATAAACAAAATTGATAAGCCATTAGCCCAGACTCATCAAGAAAAAGAGGGAGAGGACTCAAATCAATAAAATCAGAAATGAAAAAGGAGAAGTTACAACAGACACCGCAGAAATACAAAGCATCCCAAGAGACTACTACGAGCAACTTTACGCCAATAAAATGGACAACCTGGAAGAAATGGACACATTTTTAGAAAGGTATAACCTTCCAAGACTGAACCAGGAAGAAACAGAAAATATGAACAGACCAATCACAAGTAATGAAATTGAAACTGTGATTAAGAATCTTCCAACAAACAAAAGTCCAGGACCAGATGGCTTCACAGGTGAATTCTATCAAACATTTAGAGAAGAGCTAAGACCTATCCTTCTCAAACTCTTCCAAAAATCGCAGAGGAAGGAACACTCCCAAACTCATTCTATGAGGCCACCATCACCCTGATACCAAAACCAGACAAAGACACTACAAAAAAAGAAAATTACAGACCAATATCACTGATGAATATAGATGCAAAAATCCTCAACAAAACACTAGCAAACAGAATCCAACAACACATTAAAAGGATCATACACCACGATCAAGTGGGATTTATCCCAGGGATGCAAGGATTCGTCAATATACGCAAATCAATCAATGTGATACACCATCTTAACAAATTGAAGAATAAAAACCATATGATCATCTCAATAGATGCAGAAAAAGCTTTTGACAAAATTCAACACCCATTTATGATAAAAACTCTCCAGAAAGTGGGCATAGAGGGAACCTACCTCAACATAATAAAGGCCATATATGACAAACCCACAGCAAACATCATTCTCAAAGGTGAAAAACTGAAAGCATTTCCTCTAAGATCAGGAACGAGACAAGGATGTCCACTCTCACCGCTATTATTCAACATAGTTCTGGAAGTCCTATGCACGGCAATCAGAGAAGAAAAAGAAATAAAAGGAATACAAATTGGAAAAGAGGAGGTAAAACTGTCACTGTTTGCGGATGACATGATACTATACATAGAGAATCCTAAAACTGCCACCAGAAAACTGCTAGAGCTAATGAATGAATATGCTAAAGTTGCAGGATACAAAATGAATGCACAGAAATCTCTTGCATTCCTATACACTAATGATGAAAAATCTGAAAGAGAAATTATGGAAACACTCCCATTTACCATTGCAACAAAAAGAATAAAATACCTAGGAGTAAACCTACCTAGGGAGACAAAAGACCTGTATGCAGAAAACTATAAGACACTGATGAAAGAAATTAAAGATGATACCAACAGATGGAGAGATATACCATGTTCTTGGATTGGAAGAATCAACATTGTGATAATGAGTATACTACCCAAAGCAATATACAGATTCAACGCAATCCCTATCAAATTACCAATGGCATTTTTTACGGAGCTAGAACAAATCATCTTAAAATTTGTATGGAGTCACAAAAGACCCCGAATAGCCAAAGCAGTCTTGAGGGAAAAAAATGGAGCTGGAGGAATCAGACTCCCTGACTTCAGACTATACTACAAAGCTACAGTAATCAAGACAATATGGTACTGGCACAAAAACAGAAACATAGATCAATGGAACAAGATAGCAAGCCCACAGATTAACCCACGCACCTATGGTCAACTAATCTATGACAAAGGAGGCAAAGATATACAATGGAGAAAAGACAGTCTCTTCAATAAGTGGTGCTGGGAAAACTGGACAGCTACATGCAAAAGAATGAAATTAGAATACTCCCTAACACCATACACAAAAATAAACTCAAAATGGATTAGAGACCTAAATATAAGACTGGACACTATAAAACCCTTAGAGGAAAACATAGGAAGAACACTCTTTGACATAAATCACAGCAAGATCTTTTTTGATCCACCTCCTAGAGTAATGGAAATAAAAACAAAAATAAACAAATGGGACCTAATGAAACCTCAAAGCTTTTGCACAGCAAAGGAAACCATAAACAAGACGAAAAGACAACCCTCGGAATGGGAGAAAATATTTGCAAACGAATCAACGGACAAAGGATTAATCTCCAAAATATATAAACAGCTCATTCAGCTCAATATTAAAGAAACAAACACCCCAATCCAAAAATGGGCAGAAGACCTAAGTAGACATTTCTCCAAAGAAGACATACAGACGGCCACGAAGCACATGAAAAGATGCTCAACATCGCTAATTATTAGAGAAATGCAAATCAAAACTACAATGAGGTATCACCTCACTCCTGTTAGAATGGGCATCATCAGAAAATCTACAAACAACAAATGCTGGAGAGGGTGTGGAGAAAAGGGAACCCTCTTGCACTGTTGGTGGGAATGTAAATTGATACAGCCACTATGGAGAACAATATGGAGGTTCCTTAAAAAACTAAAAATAGAATTACCATATGACCCAGCAATCCCACTACTGAGCATATACCCAGAGAAAACCGTAATTCAAAAAGACACATGCACCCGAATGTTCATTGCAGCACTATTTACAATAGCCAGGTCATGGAAGCAACCTAAATGCCCATCAACAGACGAATGGATAAAGAAGTTGTGGTACATATATACAATGGAATATTACTCAGCCATAAAAAGGAACGAAATTGAGTCATTTGTTGAGAAGTGGATGGATCTAGAGACTGTCATACAGAGTGAAGTAAGTCACAAAGAGAAAAACAAATATCGTATATTAATGCATGTATGTGGAACCCAGAAAAATGGTACAGATGAGCCGGTTTGCAGGGCAGAAGTTGAGACACAGATGTAGAGAATGGACATATGGACACCAAGGGGGGAAAACTGCGGTGGGGTGGGGATGGTGGTGTGCTGAATTGGGCGATTGGGATTGACATGTATACACTGATGTGTATAAAATTGATGCCTAATAAGAACCTGCAGTATAAAAAAACAAACAAACAAAACAACTAATACTAAACTTTCATTGGGTTATTTGTATGGAAATAGGTTAATATAAATGTTTCAGACATTACATGAAATTTCTAAAAATCTTATATTTGTATTTGTATGGAAATATGTATGGAAATATGTTAATATAAATGTTTCAGACATTACATGAAATTTCTAAAAATCTTATATGTTCTGGTATAATGTTATAAGTAATAATCCTAGTTATTACTTTAAAATGTATATCTCAGAAATAACTAATTTTCTTGTCAACTGCATTATTATGAACTTTCATCAAATCTTTAACTGTGGTCATTTTTAAGTCTTTTCTCATTTACAGACAGTTCTGGGTGTACTCTGATGCTTTGGCAAATATGTTCCTATTAAAGGGTTTCATCTTCAAGAAATTCATGGAAAAGACTCTGACAAGTACAAGTTTCTGGTAACTGACTGCACTGCTGAACTGAATGAATAAGCATTTTCAGAACTCTAATGAAAAACTGATGAACTCAAAAAAGTGCTAACAAAAGATCAAGATGAAAACAAAAATTTAATTACATGGGACTGAGTGAACTGATGAGGATGAGTATAATTTTTGTGACTTTCTGTCTGAATTAAAAAAAAATCCCACAAGGACTCAGAGGCAAAGAATATACAAATCAATTTTCACTGCAAAGTAAAGGAGCTGTTACAGTGGAGGATTACTGGACTGAATGTCAATATTATGACATAGTATGAGTGTGTTTCAGGTTTGGTAACTGCAATCATTGTTGCTTTTGTTGTGGTCATCCATGTACAATGCTTACTGTCAGTCTATTTATCTCTTGTAAAAATAAAATACACTGTGTGTGTGTGAAAAAAAATGTCAACAAACAATAGGTGCTGAAGCAGTTGTGGAGAAAAGCGTAACCTCTCGGTCTAAGTGGGATGTAAACTGGTAATGGCCAAATAATAAGAACAGGACGGCAGTGCGTTTAAAGGTAAAAATTGAGTCACCATATGATCTGGAAGGCCCACTATTGGGCCTGTCACCTGTGAAAGCCAGAATCAAAAAGGCACGGGATGGAAAACCGTGTATTGCAGCAGTACTTACAATAGCCAAAACATGGAAGCAAACAAAATGTCCATCAACAGATAAATGGACAAAGAAGAAGTGGTACACATACCGAATGGAAGAGTAGCCTCGGGAAAAAAATGAACAATGCCGTTTTCAGGACTACACATGAGCCTAGAAATAATCATATTAGCTTAAGTAAGTCAAGAGGGAATGACAAATATCCTATGATATCATGTATACATGTTATCCTAAGATTGCTACCAATGAACATATTTCCACAGAAAAAGACACTCACAGACTTATAAAACAAACTAAGGGTTAGCCAAAATGAAAGGTGGGAGGATGGATAAATAAGGACTATGGGGTAACATAGATATAGTAATGTATGTTAAAAGTATATAAACATATAACATATAAACTCTATGAATTATTTAGTCACCAATACATATAAAATATATAATGACAAAACACCTACCAAATACCAAGGGAGGTCTACTCAACATTCTGTAATAACATACAAGGTAACAGAATCCGAAGATGAACAGACATACGTATGAATCATTGAGCAGATTCTGTACAGCCAGAAAACCACAACACTCCGATAAGAAATAGAAATTAAATTTAAAAAGCAAACATAAGTAAGGCGACATAAAGTTCTGGGGGCTTGTCCCAGCACATTCCACTCTAATATACAACCTTGGAACTCTACCTCCAGGAAGATTCTTTTGCACTAGTAACAAGAGCTGAGAACGTAATAATGCTGCTGCCTTGTGGCTGTATCCCACAACAGCAGCTTTAAACCAAGTGCTAATGGTTGCTTAATAGTCACAAGGACTGCAGGGCTGTAAATGACACCTGTCCTCAAAAAATGCCCTGGGATAGGGAATAGGCAAGAAAATTCAACACCTGACAAATTTTTCAAGAAGTCAATAGGAAGAGGGAGGTTGTAATCACTCTTTAAAAAAAAAAGGAAAAGAAAAAAAAGGAGATGCCTAAAGCTCAGTATAAGGAATTATTAGCCACATGCAAAGGCAACGTGAAAAAGGTTTCAGCTCACACCAGTCAAATGACCATCAGCAAAAAGTCTACAAACTATAAATGCTGAAGGGGTTTTAGAGACCTCTCATCCTTCTAGCTGCTGGTGGGATGTAAAGTGGTAACAGCACTAACGAAAACTGAATGGAGCTGCTTTAAAAGGTAAAAATTGAGCTACCATATGATGCAGCAGGGCACGTTTTGGGCCTATAACCTAAGACCACCAGAATCGGAAAGACAGAGGCAGGCAAATGTGCACTGCAGCAATACTGAAATAGCCAACACATGGAAGCAAAAAAAAGTTCCATAAACAGAAGAATGGACAAAGAAGAAGTGGTATATGGACAGAATGGAATAGTAGTAGCCTTGGGAAAAAAATGAACAATGCCGTTTTCAGGACTACAAATGAGCCTAGAAATAATCATATAAGGTTAAGTAAGTCAAAAAGGTATGACAAATATCCTATGATATCATGCGTACATGTTATCCTAAGATTGCTACCAATGAACATATGTCTACAGAAAAAGACAATCACAGATTTACAAAACAAACTAATGGTTAGCCAAAATGAAAGGTGGGAGGATGGATAAATTAGGACTATGGGGCTAACATACATATACTAATGTATATTAAATGTATATAAACATATAACATATAAACTATATGAATTATATAGTCGCCAATACATATAAAATATATAGTGACAAAACACCTACCAAATACCAAGGGAGGTCTACTCAACATTCTGTAATAAGATACAAGGTAACAGGATCCGAAGATGAACAGACATCTGTATGAATCATTGAGCAGATTCTGTACAGCCAGAAAACCACAACACTCTAATCAAATTTACTCCGATAAGAAATAGAAATTAAATTTAAAAAACAAACATAAGTAAGGTGACATAAACTTCTGGGGGCTTGTCCCAGCACATTCCACTCTAATTTACAACCTTGGAACACTACCTCCAGGAAGACTCTTTTGCACTAGTAACAAGAGTTGAGAACGTAATAATGCTGCCGCCTTGTGGCTGTTTCCCATAATAGCAGCTTTAAACCAAGTGCTAATGGTTGCTTAATAGGCACAAGGACTGCAGGGCTATAAATGACACCTGTCCCCAAAAAATGCCCTGGCGTAGGGAATAGGCAAGAAAATTCAACACATGACAAATGTTTCAAGAAGTCAATATGAAGAGGGAAGTTTTAGTCACTCTTTAAATAAAAAAGGAAAAGGACAAAAAAGGACATGCCTAAAGCTCAGTATAAGGAATTATTAGCCACATGCAAATCCAACTTCCAAAAAGGTTTCAGCTTACACCAGTCAAATGACCATCAGCAAAAAGTCTACAAACTATAAATGCTGAAGGGCTTTTAGAGAACTCTGTACCTTCTAGCTGCTGGTGGAATGTAAAATGGTAACAGCACTAACGAAAACTGAACGGAGCTGCTTTAAAAGGTAAAAATTAAGCTACCATATGATGCTGCAGGGCACCTTTTGGGCCTATAACCTAAGACCACAAGAATCGGAAAGACAGAGGCAGGCAAATGGTACTGCAGCAATATTGAAATTGCCAAGACATGGAAGCAAAAAAAAGGTCCATAATCAGATGAATGGACAAAGAAGAAGTGGTATATGGACAGATCGGAGTATCAGTCACAAAAAAAATAAAACAATGGCATATGCAGCACCACAGATGAGCCTAGAGATAATCACACAATGTGAAGTAAGTCAGAATGCGAAAGACAAATGCCCTATGATGTCCCTTATGTTATCTGAAAATTCATAAAAATGAACATATTTCCTAGAGAAAGGCAATCTCAGATTGAGAAGACAAACTTATGGTTAAGCCATAGAAAAGGTGTGAGGAATGGATAAATTAGGATATTGGGGTTAACACACATATATTAATACATATAAAATATATAATCCCCAAAGACCTATGGAATACCAAAAGTGGTCTACTCAACACTCTGTAACAACCTACATGGGAAAGGACCCAAAGATCAACAGATATATATGTATATGTGTAAATGAACAAGATTCTGTACACCTAGAAAAAAAGACATTTTTCAATCAAATTTGCTCTGATAAAAACTACAACTTAAAGACACAAACAAGAATTACGGAGGCTAAAACTTACGGGGGTTTGTCCTGGCACATTCCACTCTAATCTGCAACCTAAAAGCACAACTTGCAGCAAGGTTCTGTTTGCCTAGCAAGCAGAGTTGGCAACATGGAAATGCTGCCACCCTAAGGCTGTTTCCTCAAACAGCAGCTTTAAATCTACTGCTAATGGTCACTAATATTCACAAGGACTGCAGGGCTGTAAATGACTCATGCCCTCAAAAAATGTCCTGGGGTAGGGAATGGCCAAAAAAATCGAAACGTGGCAAATTTTTCAAGAAGGCAATTTGAAGTTGTAACTTTAGCTCCATCTTAAAAAAAAATGAAAAGAACATTGATAAACGCAAAACATCAGGAATTATGAGACGCATGCAAATCCAATCTACACAAAGCTATCACCTCACACCAGTCAGAATGACCATCAGCAAAATGTCAACAGACAGAGCATTAACCAAGATGGCGGAGTAGAAGGACGTGCTCTCACTCCCTCTTGCGAGAGCACCAGAATCACAACTGGCTGCTGGACAATCACTGACAGGAAGACCCTGGACTACACCAAGGAGGATACCGCACGTCCAAGGACAGAGGAGAAGCCACAGTGAGACGGTAGGAGGGCACAATCAGAGTAAAATCTAATCCCATAACTGCTGGGTGGGTGACTCACAGACTGGCGAACACTTATACCACAGAAGTCCACCCACTGGAGTGAAGGTTCTGAGCCCCACGTCAGGCTTCCCAACCTGGGGGTCCTGCAACGGGAGGAGGAATTCCTAGAGAATCAGACTTTGAAGCCTAGTGGGAATTGATTGCAGGACTCCTACAGGACTGGGGGAAACAGAGACCCCACTCTTGGAGGGCACACACAAAGTAGTGTGCGCATCGGGACCCAGGGGAAGGAGCAGTGACCCTGGGGGAGACTGAACCAGACCTACCTGCTGGTGTTTGGGGGTCTCCTGCAGAGGCGGGGCGTGGCTCTGTTTCACCGTGGGGACAAGGACACTGGCAGCGGAGGTTCTGGGAAGTGCTCCTTGGCGTGAGCCCTCCCAGAGTCTGCCATTAACCCCACCAAAGAGTCCAGGTAGGCTCCAGTGTTGGGTTGCCTCAGGCAAAACAACCAACAGGGAGGGAACCCAGCCCCACCCATCAACAGTCAAGTGGATTAAAGTTTTACTGAGCTCTGACCGCCACAGCAACAGTCAGCTCTATCCACCACCAGAGCCTCCCATCAAGCCTCTTAGATAGCCTCAACCACCAGAGGGCAGACAGCAGAAACAAGAAAAACGACAATCCTGCAGCCTGTGGACCAAAAACCACAGTTACAGAAAGATAGACAAGATGAAAAGGCAGAGGGCTATGTACCAGATGAAGGAACAAGAAAAAACCCCAGAAAAACAACTAAATGAAGTGGAGATAGGCAACCTTCCAGAAAAAGAATTCAGAATAATGATAGTGAAGATGATCCAGGACCTCGGAATAAGAATGGAGGCAAAGATTGAGAAGATGCAAGAAATGATTAACAAAGACCTAGAAGAATTAAAGAACAAACAAACAGAGATGACCAATACAATAAGTGAAATGAAAACTACGCTAGAAGGAATCAATAGCAGAATAACTGAGGCAGAAGAACGGATAAGTGACCTGGAAGACAGAATGGTGGAATTCACTGCTGCGGAACAGAATAAAGAAAAAAGAATGAAAAGAAATGAAGACAGCCTGAGAGACCTCTGGGACAACATTAAATGCAACAACATTCGCATTATAGGGGTCCCGGAAGGAGAAGAGAGAGAGAAAGGACCAGAGAAAATATTTGAAGAGATTATAGTCGAAAACTTCCCTAACATGGGAAAGGAAATAGCCACCCAAGTCCAGGAAGCGCAGAGAGTCCCATACAGGATAAACCCAAGGAGAAACACGCCGAGACACATAGTAATCAAAGTGGCAAAAATTAAAGACAAAGAAAAATTATTGAAAGCAGCAAGGGAAAAACGACAAATAACATACAAGGGAACTCCCATAAGGTTAACAGCTGATTTCTCAGCAGAAACTCTACAAGCCAGAAGGGAGTGGCATGATATACTTAAAGTGATGAAAGGGAAGAACCTACAACCAAGATTACTCTACCCGGCAAGGATCTCATCTAGATTTGATGGAGAAATCAAAAGCTTTACAGACAAGCAAAAGCTACGAGAATTCAGCACCACCAAACCAGCTCTACAACAAATGCTAAAGGAACTTCTCTAAGTGGGAAACACAAGAGAAGAAAAGGACCTACAAAAACAAACCCAAAACAATTAAGAAAATGGTCATAGGAACATACATATCGATAATTACCTTAAACGTGAATGGATTAAATGCCCCAACCAAAAGACATAGACTGGCTGAATGGATACAAAAACAAGACCCATATATATGCTATCTACAAGAGACCCACTTTAGACCTAGGGACACATACAGACTGAAAGTGAGGCGATGGAAAAGGATATTCCATGCAAATGGAAATCAAAAGAAAGCTGGAGTAGCTATACTCATATCAGATAAAATAGACTTTAAAATAAAGAATGTTACAAGAGACAAGGAAGGACACTACATAACGATCAAGGGATCAATCCAAGAAGAAGATATAACAATTATAAATATATATGCACCCAACATAGGAGCACCTCAATACATAAGGCAACTGCTAACAGCTATAAAAGAGGAGATCGACAGTAACACAATCATAGTGGGGGACTTTAACACCTCACTTACACCAATGGACAGATCATCCAAAATGAAAATGAATAAGGAAACAGAAGCTTTAAATGACACAACAGACCAGTTAGATTTAACTGGTATATATAGGACATTCCATCCAAAACCAGCAGATTACACGTTCTTCTCAAGTGCGCACGGAACATTCTCCAGGATAGATCACATCTTGGGTCACAAATCAAGCCTCAGTAAATTTAAGAAAATTGAAATCATATCAAGCATCTTTTCGGACCACAACGCTATGAGATTAGAAATGAATTACAGGGAAAAAAACGTAAAACAGACAAACACGTGGAGGCTAAACAATACGTTACTAAATAACCAAGAGATCACTGAAGAAATCAGAGAGGAAATCAAAAAATACCTAGAGACAAATGACAATGAAAACACGACGACCCAAAACCTATGGGATGCAGCAAAAGCAGTTCTAAGAGGGAAGTTGATAGCTATACAAGCCTATCTCAGGAAACAAGAAAAATCTCAAGTAAACAATCTAACCTTACACCTAAAGAAACTAGAGAAAGAAGAACAAACAAAACCCAAAGTTAGCAGAAGGAAAGAAATCATAAAGATCAGAGCAGAAATAAATGAAATAGAAACAAAGAAAACAATAGCAAAGATCAATAAAACTAAAAGTTGGTTCTTTGAGAAGATAAACAAAATTGATAAGCCATTAGCCCAGACTCATCAAGAAAAAGAGGGAGAGGACTCAAATCAATAAAATCAGAAATGAAAAAGGAGAAGTTACAACAGACACCGCAGAAATACAAAGCATCCCAAGAGACTACTACGAGCAACTTTACGCCAATAAAATGGACAACCTGGAAGAAATGGACACATTTTTAGAAAGGTATAACCTTCCAAGACTGAACCAGGAAGAAACAGAAAATATGAACAGACCAATCACAAGTAATGAAATTGAAACTGTGATTAAGAATCTTCCAACAAACAAAAGTCCAGGACCAGATGGCTTCACAGGTGAATTCTATCAAACATTTAGAGAAGAGCTAAGACCTATCCTTCTCAAACTCTTCCAAAAATCGCAGAGGAAGGAACACTCCCAAACTCATTCTATGAGGCCACCATCACCCTGATACCAAAACCAGACAAAGACACTACAAAAAAAGAAAATTACAGACCAATATCACTGATGAATATAGATGCAAAAATCCTCAACAAAACACTAGCAAACAGAATCCAACAACACATTAAAAGGATCATACACCACGATCAAGTGGGATTTATCCCAGGGATGCAAGGATTCGTCAATATACGCAAATCAATCAATGTGATACACCATCTTAACAAATTGAAGAATAAAAACCATATGATCATCTCAATAGATGCAGAAAAAGCTTTTGACAAAATTCAACACCCATTTATGATAAAAACTCTCCAGAAAGTGGGCATAGAGGGAACCTACCTCAACATAATAAAGGCCATATATGACAAACCCACAGCAAACATCATTCTCAAAGGTGAAAAACTGAAAGCATTTCCTCTAAGATCAGGAACGAGACAAGGATGTCCACTCTCACCGCTATTATTCAACATAGTTCTGGAAGTCCTATGCACGGCAATCAGAGAAGAAAAAGAAATAAAAGGAATACAAATTGGAAAAGAGGAGGTAAAACTGTCACTGTTTGCGGATGACATGATACTATACATAGAGAATCCTAAAACTGCCACCAGAAAACTGCTAGAGCTAATGAATGAATATGCTAAAGTTGCAGGATACAAAATGAATGCACAGAAATCTCTTGCATTCCTATACACTAATGATGAAAAATCTGAAAGAGAAATTATGGAAACACTCCCATTTACCATTGCAACAAAAAGAATAAAATACCTAGGAGTAAACCTACCTAGGGAGACAAAAGACCTGTATGCAGAAAACTATAAGACACTGATGAAAGAAATTAAAGATGATACCAACAGATGGAGAGATATACCATGTTCTTGGATTGGAAGAATCAACATTGTGATAATGAGTATACTACCCAAAGCAATATACAGATTCAACGCAATCCCTATCAAATTACCAATGGCATTTTTTACGGAGCTAGAACAAATCATCTTAAAATTTGTATGGAGTCACAAAAGACCCCGAATAGCCAAAGCAGTCTTGAGGGAAAAAAATGGAGCTGGAGGAATCAGACTCCCTGACTTCAGACTATACTACAAAGCTACAGTAATCAAGACAATATGGTACTGGCACAAAAACAGAAACATAGATCAATGGAACAAGATAGCAAGCCCACAGATTAACCCACGCACCTATGGTCAACTAATCTATGACAAAGGAGGCAAAGATATACAATGGAGAAAAGACAGTCTCTTCAATAAGTGGTGCTGGGAAAACTGGACAGCTACATGCAAAAGAATGAAATTAGAATACTCCCTAACACCATACACAAAAATAAACTCAAAATGGATTAGAGACCTAAATATAAGACTGGACACTATAAAACCCTTAGAGGAAAACATAGGAAGAACACTCTTTGACATAAATCACAGCAAGATCTTTTTTGATCCACCTCCTAGAGTAATGGAAATAAAAACAAAAATAAACAAATGGGACCTAATGAAACCTCAAAGCTTTTGCACAGCAAAGGAAACCATAAACAAGACGAAAAGACAACCCTCGGAATGGGAGAAAATATTTGCAAACGAATCAACGGACAAAGGATTAATCTCCAAAATATATAAACAGCTCATTCAGCTCAATATTAAAGAAACAAACACCCCAATCCAAAAATGGGCAGAAGACCTAAGTAGACATTTCTCCAAAGAAGACATACAGACGGCCACGAAGCACATGAAAAGATGCTCAACATCGCTAATTATTAGAGAAATGCAAATCAAAACTACAATGAGGTATCACCTCACTCCTGTTAGAATGGGCATCATCAGAAAATCTACAAACAACAAATGCTGGAGAGGGTGTGGAGAAAAGGGAACCCTCTTGCACTGTTGGTGGGAATGTAAATTGATACAGCCACTATGGAGAACAATATGGAGGTTCCTTAAAAAACTAAAAATAGAATTACCATATGACCCAGCAATCCCACTACTGAGCATATACCCAGAGAAAACCGTAATTCAAAAAGACACATGCACCCGAATGTTCATTGCAGCACTATTTACAATAGCCAGGTCATGGAAGCAACCTAAATGCCCATCAACAGACGAATGGATAAAGAAGTTGTGGTACATATATACAATGGAATATTACTCAGCCATAAAAAGGAACGAAATTGAGTCATTTGTTGAGAAGTGGATGGATCTAGAGACTGTCATACAGAGTGAAGTAAGTCACAAAGAGAAAAACAAATATCGTATATTAATGCATGTATGTGGAACCCAGAAAAATGGTACAGATGAGCCGGTTTGCAGGGCAGAAGTTGAGACACAGATGTAGAGAATGGACATATGGACACCAAGGGGGGAAAACTGCGGTGGGGTGGGGATGGTGGTGTGCTGAATTGGGCGATTGGGATTGACATGTATACACTGATGTGTATAAAATTGATGCCTAATAAGAACCTGCAGTATAAAAAAACAAACAAACAAAACAACTAATACTAAACTTTCATTGGGTTATTTGTATGGAAATAGGTTAATATAAATGTTTCAGACATTACATGAAATTTCTAAAAATCTTATATTTGTATTTGTATGGAAATATGTATGGAAATATGTTAATATAAATGTTTCAGACATTACATGAAATTTCTAAAAATCTTATATGTTCTGGTATAATGTTATAAGTAATAATCCTAGTTATTACTTTAAAATGTATATCTCAGAAATAACTAATTTTCTTGTCAACTGCATTATTATGAACTTTCATCAAATCTTTAACTGTGGTCATTTTTAAGTCTTTTCTCATTTACAGACAGTTCTGGGTGTACTCTGATGCTTTGGCAAATATGTTCCTATTAAAGGGTTTCATCTTCAAGAAATTCATGGAAAAGACTCTGACAAGTACAAGTTTCTGGTAACTGACTGCACTGCTGAACTGAATGAATAAGCATTTTCAGAACTCTAATGAAAAACTGATGAACTCAAAAAAGTGCTAACAAAAGATCAAGATGAAAACAAAAATTTAATTACATGGGACTGAGTGAACTGATGAGGATGAGTATAATTTTTGTGACTTTCTGTCTGAATTAAAAAAAAATCCCACAAGGACTCAGAGGCAAAGAATATACAAATCAATTTTCACTGCAAAGTAAAGGAGCTGTTACAGTGGAGGATTACTGGACTGAATGTCAATATTATGACATAGTATGAGTGTGTTTCAGGTTTGGTAACTGCAATCATTGTTGCTTTTGTTGTGGTCATCCATGTACAATGCTTACTGTCAGTCTATTTATCTCTTGTAAAAATAAAATACACTGTGTGTGTGTGAAAAAAAATGTCAACAAACAATAGGTGCTGAAGCAGTTGTGGAGAAAAGCGTAACCTCTCGGTCTAAGTGGGATGTAAACTGGTAATGGCCAAATAATAAGAACAGGACGGCAGTGCGTTTAAAGGTAAAAATTGAGTCACCATATGATCTGGAAGGCCCACTATTGGGCCTGTCACCTGTGAAAGCCAGAATCAAAAAGGCACGGGATGGAAAACCGTGTATTGCAGCAGTACTTACAATAGCCAAAACATGGAAGCAAACAAAATGTCCATCAACAGATAAATGGACAAAGAAGAAGTGGTACACATACCGAATGGAAGAGTAGCCTCGGGAAAAAAATGAACAATGCCGTTTTCAGGACTACACATGAGCCTAGAAATAATCATATTAGCTTAAGTAAGTCAAGAGGGAATGACAAATATCCTATGATATCATGTATACATGTTATCCTAAGATTGCTACCAATGAACATATTTCCACAGAAAAAGACACTCACAGACTTATAAAACAAACTAAGGGTTAGCCAAAATGAAAGGTGGGAGGATGGATAAATAAGGACTATGGGGTAACATAGATATAGTAATGTATGTTAAAAGTATATAAACATATAACATATAAACTCTATGAATTATTTAGTCACCAATACATATAAAATATATAATGACAAAACACCTACCAAATACCAAGGGAGGTCTACTCAACATTCTGTAATAACATACAAGGTAACAGAATCCGAAGATGAACAGACATACGTATGAATCATTGAGCAGATTCTGTACAGCCAGAAAACCACAACACTCCGATAAGAAATAGAAATTAAATTTAAAAAGCAAACATAAGTAAGGCGACATAAAGTTCTGGGGGCTTGTCCCAGCACATTCCACTCTAATATACAACCTTGGAACTCTACCTCCAGGAAGATTCTTTTGCACTAGTAACAAGAGCTGAGAACGTAATAATGCTGCTGCCTTGTGGCTGTATCCCACAACAGCAGCTTTAAACCAAGTGCTAATGGTTGCTTAATAGTCACAAGGACTGCAGGGCTGTAAATGACACCTGTCCTCAAAAAATGCCCTGGGATAGGGAATAGGCAAGAAAATTCAACACCTGACAAATTTTTCAAGAAGTCAATAGGAAGAGGGAGGTTGTAATCACTCTTTAAAAAAAAAAGGAAAAGAAAAAAAAGGAGATGCCTAAAGCTCAGTATAAGGAATTATTAGCCACATGCAAAGGCAACGTGAAAAAGGTTTCAGCTCACACCAGTCAAATGACCATCAGCAAAAAGTCTACAAACTATAAATGCTGACGGGGTTTTAGAGACCTCTCATCCTTCTAGCTGCTGGTGGGATGTAAAGTGGTAACAGCACTAACGAAAACTGAATGGAGCTGCTTTAAAAGGTAAAAATTGAGCTACCATATGATGCAGCAGGGCACGTTTTGGGCCTATAACCTAAGACCACCAGAATCGGAAAGACAGAGGCAGGCAAATGTGCACTGCAGCAATACTGAAATAGCCAACACATGGAAGCAAAAAAAAGTTCCATAAACAGAAGAATGGACAAAGAAGAAGTGGTATATGGACAGAATGGAATAGTAGTAGCCTTGGGAAAAAAATGAACAATGCCGTTTTCAGGACTACAAATGAGCCTAGAAATAATCATATAAGGTTAAGTAAGTCAAAAAGGTATGACAAATATCCTATGATATCATGCGTACATGTTATCCTAAGATTGCTACCAATGAACATATGTCTACAGAAAAAGACAATCACAGATTTACAAAACAAACTAATGGTTAGCCAAAATGAAAGGTGGGAGGATGGATAAATTAGGACTATGGGGCTAACATACATATACTAATGTATATTAAATGTATATAAACATATAACATATAAACTATATGAATTATATAGTCGCCAATACATATAAAATATATAGTGACAAAACACCTACCAAATACCAAGGGAGGTCTACTCAACATTCTGTAATAAGATACAAGGTAACAGGATCCGAAGATGAACAGACATCTGTATGAATCATTGAGCAGATTCTGTACAGCCAGAAAACCACAACACTCTAATCAAATTTACTCCGATAAGAAATACAAATTAAATTTAAAAAACAAACATAAGTAAGGAGACATAAACTTCTGGGGGCTTGTCCCAGCACATTGCACTCTAATTTAAAAGCTCGGAACACTACCTTCAGGAAGACTCTGTTGTCCTAGTAACAAGACTTGAGAACGTAATAATGCTGCCGCCTTGTGGCTGTCTCCAAAAACAGCACCTTTAAACCCAGTGCCAATGGTTGCTTATATAGTCACAAGGACTGTACGGTTGTAAATGACACAGGCACTCAAAAAATGCCCTGGGGCAGGGAATAGGCAAGAAAATTCAACACATAAGAAACTTTTCAAGAAATCAATAAGAGGAGGGAAGTTGTACTCACTCTTTTTAAAAAAAAGGAAAAGAAAAAATAGGACATGCCTAAAGCTCAGCATAAGGAATTATTAGCCATATGCGTATCCAACCTCCAAAAAGGTTTCAGCTCACACCAGTCATGACCATCAGCAAAAAGTCTACAAACTATAAATGCTGAAGGGGTTTTAGAGAAGTGTGTACCTTCTAGCTGCTGGTGGGATATAAAGTTGTAACAGCACTAAAGCAAACTGAATCGAGCTGCTTGAAAACGTAAAAATTGAACTACCATATGATGCGGCAGGGCACCTTTTGGGCCTATAACCTAAGACCACCAGAATCGGAAAGACAGAGGCAGGCAAATGTGCACTGCAACAATACTGAAATAGCAAAGACATGGAAGCAAAAAAAAGGTCCATAAACAGGTGAATGGACAAAGAAGAAGTGGTATATGGACAGAATGGAAGAGTAGCCTCGGGAAAAAAATGAACAATGCCGTTTTCAGGACTAGAGTTGAGACTAGAAATAATCATATAAGGTTAAGTAAGACAAAAGGGTATTACAAATATCCTATGATATTATTTATACAAGTTTTCCTAAGATTGCTACCAATGAACATATTTCCACAGAAAAAGACACTCACAGACTTATCAAATAAACTAATGGTTAGCCAAAATGAAAGGTGGGAGGATGGGTAAATTAGGACTATGGGGTTAACATACATATACTAATGTAAGTTAAATGTATATAAACATATAACATATAAATGATATGAAGTATATATTCACCAATACCTTCAAAATATACATTCTGTAATCACATACATGGTAACAGGATCCGAAGATGAACAGACATATGTGTGAATCATTGAGCAGATTCTGTACAGCCAGACAATCAAAACACTCTAATCAAATTTACTCCGATAAGAAAGACAAATTAAATTTAAAAAACAAACATAAGTAAGGAGACATAAACTTCTGGGGGCTTGTCCCAGCACATTGCACTCTAATTTAAAAGCTCGGAACACTACCTCCAGGAAGACTCTGTTGTCCTAGTAACAAGACTTGAGAACGTAATAATGCTGCCGCCTTGTGGCTGTCTCCCAAAACAGCAGCTTTAAACCCATTGACAATGGTTGCTTATATAGTCACAAGGACTGCAGGGCTGTAAATGACACAGGCCCTCAAAAATTGCCCTGGGGTAGGGAATAGGCAAGAAAATCCAACACATGAGAAATTTTTCAAGAAGTCAATAAGAGGAGGGGAGTTGTACTCACTCTTTAAAAAAAAAAAGGAAAAGAAAAAAAAGGACATGCCTAAAGCTTAGTATAAGGAATTATTAGCCACATACAAATTCAAATTCAAAAAGGTTTCAGCTCACACCAGTCATTACCATCAGCAAAATGTCTACAAAGTATAAATGCTGAAGGGGTTTTAGAGATCTGTGTACCTTCTAGCTGCTGGTGGGATGTAAAGTGGAAACAGCACTAACGCAAACTGAATCGAGCTGCTTGAAAAGGTAAAAATTGAGCTACCAAATGATGCGGCAGGGCACCTTTGGGCCTATAAACTAAGACCACCAAAATTGGAAAGACAGAGGCAGGCAAATATGCACTGCAACAATACTGAAATAGCCAAGATATGGAAGCAAAAAAAAGGTCCATAAACAGATGAATGGACAAAGAAGAAGTGGTATACGGACAGAATGGAATAGTAGCCTCGGTAGAAAAATGAACAATGCTGTTTTCAGGACTACAGTTGAGCCTAGAAAAAATCATATAAGGTTAAGTAAGTCAAAAGAGTATGACAAATATCCTATGATATAATTTATACAAGTTTTCTTAAGATTGCTACCAATGAACATATTTCCACAGAAAAAGACACTCACAGACTTATCAAATAAACTAATGGTTAGCCAAAATGAAAGGTGGGGGGATGGGTAAGTTAGGACTATGGGGTTAACATACATATACTAATGTAAGTTAAATGTATATAAACATATAACATATAAACGATATGAATTGTATAATCACCAATACGTTCAAAATATATATTCTGTGATCACATACATGGTAACAGGATCCGAAGATGAACAGACATATGTATGAATCATTGAGCAGATTCTGTACAGCCAGACAATCAAAACACTCTAATCAAATTTACTCCGATAAGAAACAGAAATTAAATTTAAAAAAAAAACATAAGTTAGGAGACATAAACTGCTGGGGGCTTGTCCCAGCATATTGCACTCTAATTTACAAGCTCAGAACACTACCTCCAGGAAGACTCTGTTCTCCTAGTAACAAGACTTGAGAACGCAATAATGCTGCCGCCTTGCGGCTGCTTCCCACAACAGCACTTTAAACCCAGTGCCAATGATTGCTTATATAGTCACAAGGACTGCAGGGCTGTAAATGACACAAGCCCTCAAAATATGCCATGGGGTAGGGAATTGGCAAGAACATTCAACACATGAGAAATTTCCAAGAAGTCAATAAGAGGAGGGAAGTTGTACTCACTCTTTAAAAAAAAAAGGAAAAGAAAAAAAAGGACATGCCTAAAGCTTAGTATAAGGAATTATTAGCCACATACAAATTCAAATTCAAAAAGGTTTCAGCTCACACCAGTCATTACCATCAGCAAAATGTCTACAAACTATAAATGCTGAAGGGGTTTTAGAGATCTGTGTACCTTCTAGCTGCTGGTGGGATGTAAAGTGGAAACAGCAGTAACGCAAACTGAATCGAGCTGCTTGAAAAGGTAAAAATTGAGCTACCAAATGATGCGGCAGGGCACCTTTTAGGCCTATAACCTAAGACCACCAAAATTGGAAAGACAGAGGCAGGCAAATATGCACTGCAACAATACTGAAATAGCCAAGATATGGAAGCAAAAAAAAGGTCCATAAACAGATGAATGGACAAAGAAGAAGTGGTATACGGACAGAATGGAATAGTAGCCTCGGGAGAAAAATGAACAATGCTGTTTTCAGGACTACAGTTGAGCCTAGAAAAAATCATATAAGGTTAAGTAAGTCAAAAGGGTATGACAAATATCCTATGATATCATTTATACAAGTTTTCTTAAGATTGCTACCAATGAACATATTTCCACAGAAAAAGACACTCACAGACTTATCAAATAAACTAATGGTTAGCCAAAATGAAAGGTGGGGGGATGGGTAAGTTAGGACTATGGGGTTAACATACATATACTAATGTAAGTTAAATGTATATAAACATATAACATATAAACGATATGAATTATATAATCACCAATACCTTCAAAATATATATTCTGTAATCACATACTTGATAACAGGTTCCGAAGATGAACAGATATATGTATGAATCATTGAGCAGATTCTGTACAGCCAATCAAAACACTCTAATCAAATTTACTCCGATAAGAAATAGAAATTAAATTTAAAAAGCAAACATAAGTTAGGAGACATAAACTTCTGGGGGCTTGTCCCAGCACATTCCACTCTAATTTACAAGCTCGGAACACTACCTCCAGCAAGACTGTGTTGTCCTAGTAACAAGACTTGAGAACGTAATAATGCTGCCGCCTTGTGGCTGCTTCCCACAACAGTAGCTTTAAACCCAGTGCCAATGGTTGCTTATATAGTCACAAGGACTGCAGGGCTGTAAAAGACACAGGCCCTCAAAAAATGCCCTGGGGTATGGAATTGGCAAGAAAATTCAACACATGAGTAACTTTTCAAGAAGTCAATAAGAGGAGGGAAGTTGTACTCACTCTTTAAAAAAAAAGGAAAAGAAAAAAAAGGACATGCCTAAAGCTCAGTATAAGGAATTATTAGCCACATGCAAATTCAAATTCAAATAGGTTTCAGGTGACACCAGTCATGACCATCAGCAAAAAGTCTACAAACTATAAATGCTGAAGGGGTTTTAGAGAATTGTGTACATTCTAGCTGCTGGTGGGATGTAAAGTGGTAACAGCACTAACGCATACTGAATGGAGCTGCTTGAAAAGGTAAAAATTGAGTTACCATATGATGCGGCAGGGCACCTTTTGGGCCTATAACCTAAGACCACCAAAATCGGAAATACAGAGGCAGGCAAATGTGCACTGCAACAATACTGAAATACCCAAGACATGGAAGCAAAAAATGGTCCATAAACAGGTGAATGGACAAAGAAGAAGTGGTATATGGACAGAATGGAAGAGTAGCCTCGGGAAAAAAATGAACAATGCCGTTTTCAGAACTACAGTTGAGACTAGAAATAGTCATATAAGGTTAAGTAAGTCAAAAGGGTGTGACAAATATCCTATGAAATCATTTATACATGTTTTCCTAAGATTACTACCAATGAACATATTTCCACAGAAAAAGACAGTCACAGACTTATCAAAAATACTAACGGTTAGCCAAAATGAAAGGTGGGAGGATGGGTAAATTAGGACTATGGGGTTAACATACATATACTAATGTATGTTAAATGTATATAAACATATAACATATGAACTATATAAATTATATAATCACCAAACCTTTAAAATATACATTCTGTAATCACATACATAATAACAGGTTCCGAAGATGAACAGATATATGTATGAATCATTGAGCAGATTCTGTACAGCCAATCAAAACACTCTAATCAAATTTACTCCGATAAGAAATAGAAATTAAATTTAAAAAGCAAACATAAGTTAGGAGACATAAACTTCTGGGGGCTTGTCCCAGCACATTCCACTCTAATTTACAACCTTGGAAAACTACCTCCAGGAAGACTCTGTTGCCCTAGTAAGAAGAGGTGAGAACGTAATAATGCTGCCGCCTTGTGGCTGTTTCCCACAACAGCAGCTTTAAACCCAGTGCCAAAGGTTGCTTAATAGTCACAAGGACTGAAGGGCTCTAAATGACACCTGCCTTCAAAAAATGCCCTGGGGTAGGGAATAGGCAAAAAAATTCAACACATGAGAAACTTTTCAAGAAGTCAATAAGAGGAGGGAAGTTGTACTCACTCTTTAAAACAAAAGGAAAAGAAAAAAATGACATGCCTAAAGCTCAGTATAAGGAATTATTAGCCACATGCAAATTCAAATTCAAAAAGGTTTCAGGTAACACCAGTCATGACCATCATCAAAAAGTCTACAAACTATAAATGCTGAAGGGGTTTTAGAGGAATGTGTACCTTCTAGCTGCTGGTGGGATGTAAAGAAGTAATACCACTAATGCAAACTGAATGGAGCTGCTTGAAAAGGTAAAAATTGAGTTACCATACGATGCAGCAGGGCACCTTTTGGGCCTATAACCTAAGAACACCAGAATCGGAAAGACAGAGGCAGGCAATTGTGCACTGCAACAATACTGAAATAGCCAAGACATGGAAGCAAAAAAAGGTCCATAAACAGATGAATGGACAAAGACGAAATGGTATACGTACCAAATAGAATAGTAGCCTCTGGAAAAAAATGAACAATGCCGTTTTCAGGACTACAGTTGAGCCTAGAAATAATCATATAAGGTTATGTAAGTCAAAAGGGTATGACAAATATCCTATGATATCATTTATACATGTTATCCTAAGATTGCTACCAATGAACATATTTCCACAGAAAAAGACACTCACAGACTTATCAAATAAACTAATGGTTAGCCAAAATGAAAGGTGGTGGGATGGGTAAATTAGGACTATGGGGTTAACATACATATACTAATATAAGTTAAATGTATATAAACATATAACATATAAATGATATGAATTATATAATCACCAATACCTTCAAAATATACATTCTGTAATCACATACATGGTAACAGGATCCGAAGATGAACATACATATGTATGAATCATTGAACAGATTCTGTACAGCCAGACAATCAAAACACTCTAATCAAATTTACTCCGATAAAAAATACAAATTAAATTTAAAAAACAAACATAAGTAAGGAGACATAAACTTCTGGGGGCTTGTCCCAGCACATTGCACTCTAATTTAAAAGCTCGGAACACTACCTCCAGGAAGACTCTGTTGTCCTAGTAACAAGACTTGAGAACGTAATAATGCTGCCGCCTTGTGGCTGTTTCCCATAATAGCAGCTTTAAACCAAGTGCTAATGGTTGCTTAATAGGCACAAGGACTGCAGGGCTATAAATGACACCTGTCCCCAAAAAATGCCCTGGCGTAGGGAATAGGCAAGAAAATTCAACACATGAGAAATGTTTCAAGAAGTCAATATGAAGAGGGAAGTTTTAGTCACTCTTTAAATAAAAAAGGAAAAGGACAAAAAAGGACATGCCTAAAGCTCAGTATAAGGAATTATTAGCCACATGCAAATCCAACTTCCAAAAAGGTTTCAGCTTACACCAGTCAAATGACCATCAGCAAAAAGTCTACAAACTATAAATGCTGAAGGGCTTTTAGAGAACTCTGTACCTTCTAGCTGCTGGTGGAATGTAAAATGGTAACAGCACTAACGAAAACTGAACGGAGCTGCTTTAAAAGGTAAAAATTAAGCTACCATATGATGCTGCAGGGCACCTTTTGGGCCTATAACCTAAGACCACAAGAATCGGAAAGACAGAGGCAGGCAAATGGTACTGCAGCAATATTGAAATTGCCAAGACATGGAAGCAAAAAAAAGGTCCATAATCAGATGAATGGACAAAGAAGAAGTGGTATATGGACAGATCGGAGTATCAGTCACAAAAAAAATAAAACAATGGCATATGCAGCACCACAGATGAGCCTAGAGATAATCACACAATGTGAAGTAAGTCAGAATGCGAAAGACAAATGCCCTATGATGTCCCTTATGTTATCTGAAAATTCATAAAAATGAACATATTTCCTAGAGAAAGGCAATCTCAGATTGAGAAGACAAACTTATGGTTAAGCCATAGAAAAGGTGTGAGGAATGGATAAATTAGGATATTGGGGTTAACACACATATATTAATACATATAAAATATATAATCCCCAAAGACCTATGGAATACCAAAAGTGGTCTACTCAACACTCTGTAACAACCTACATGGGAAAGGACCCAAAGATCAACAGATATATATGTATATGTGTAAATGAACAAGATTCTGTACACCTAGAAAAAAAGACATTTTTCAATCAAATTTGCTCTGATAAAAACTACAACTTAAAGACACAAACAAGAATTACGGAGGCTAAAACTTACGGGGGTTTGTCCTGGCACATTCCACTCTAATCTGCAACCTAAAAGCACAACTTGCAGCAAGGTTCTGTTTGCCTAGCAAGCAGAGTTGGCAACATGGAAATGCTGCCACCCTAAGGCTGTTTCCTCAAACAGCAGCTTTAAATCTACTGCTAATGGTCACTAATATTCACAAGGACTGCAGGGCTGTAAATGACTCATGCCCTCAAAAAATGTCCTGGGGTAGGGAATGGCCAAAAAAATCGAAACGTGGCAAATTTTTCAAGAAGGCAATTTGAAGTTGTAACTTTAGCTCCATCTTAAAAAAAAATGAAAAGAACATTGATAAACGCAAAACATCAGGAATTATGAGACGCATGCAAATCCAATCTACACAAAGCTATCACCTCACACCAGTCAGAATGACCATCAGCAAAATGTCAACAAACAGAGCATTAACCAAGATGGCGGAGTAGAAGGACGTGCTCTCACTCCCTCTTGCGAGAGCACCAGAATCACAACTGGCTGCTGGACAATCACTGACAGGAAGACCCTGGACTACACCAAGGAGGATACCGCACGTCCAAGGACAGAGGAGAAGCCACAGTGAGACGGTAGGAGGGCACAATCAGAGTAAAATCTAATCCCATAACTGCTGGGTGGGTGACTCACAGACTGGCGAACACTTATACCACAGAAGTCCACCCACTGGAGTGAAGGTTCTGAGCCCCACGTCAGGCTTCCCAACCTGGGGGTCCTGCAACGGGAGGAGGAATTCCTAGAGAATCAGACTTTGAAGCCTAGTGGGAATTGATTGCAGGACTCCTACAGGACTGGGGGAAACAGAGACCCCACTCTTGGAGGGCACACACAAAGTAGTGTGCGCATCGGGACCCAGGGGAAGGAGCAGTGACCCTGGGGGAGACTGAACCAGACCTACCTGCTGGTGTTTGGGGGTCTCCTGCAGAGGCGGGGCGTGGCTCTGTTTCACCGTGGGGACAAGGACACTGGCAGCGGAGGTTCTGGGAAGTGCTCCTTGGCGTGAGCCCTCCCAGAGTCTGCCATTAACCCCACCAAAGAGCCCAGGTAGGCTCCAGTGTTGGGTTGCCTCAGGCAAAACAACCAACAGGGAGGGAACCCAGCCCCACCCATCAACAGTCAAGTGGATTAAAGTTTTACTGAGCTCTGACCGCCACAGCAACAGTCAGCTCTACCCACCACCAGAGCCTCCCATCAAGCCTCTTAGATAGCCTCAACCACCAGAGGGCAGACAGCAGAAACAAGAAAAACGACAATCCTGCAGCCTGTGGACCAAAAACCACAGTTACAGAAAGATAGACAAGATGAAAAGGCAGAGGGCTATGTACCAGATGAAGGAACAAGAAAAAACCCCAGAAAAACAACTAAATGAAGTGGAGATAGGCAACCTTCCAGAAAAAGAATTCAGAATAATGATAGTGAAGATGATCCAGGACCTCGGAATAAGAATGGAGGCAAAGATTGAGAAGATGCAAGAAATGATTAACAAAGACCTAGAAGAATTAAAGAACAAACAAACAGAGATGACCAATACAATAACTGAAATGAAAACTACGCTAGAAGGAATCAATAGCAGAATAACTGAGGCAGAAGAACGGATAAGTGACCTGGAAGACAGAATGGTGGAATTCACTGCTGCGGAACAGAATAAAGAAAAAAGAATGAAAAGAAATGAAGACAGCCTGAGAGACCTCTGGGACAACATTAAATGCAACAACATTCGCATTATAGGGGTCCCGGAAGGAGAAGAGAGAGAGAAAGGACCAGAGAAAATATTTGAAGAGATTATAGTCGAAAACTTCCCTAACATGGGAAAGGAAATAGCCACCCAAGTCCAGGAAGCGCAGAGAGTCCCATACAGGATAAACCCAAGGAGAAACACGCCGAGACACATAGTAATCAAAGTGGCAAAAATTAAAGACAAAGAAAAATTATTGAAAGCAGCAAGGGAAAAACGACAAATAACATACAAGGGAACTCCCATAAGGTTAACAGCTGATTTCTCAGCAGAAACTCTACAAGCCAGAAGGGAGTGGCATGATATACTTAAAGTGATGAAAGGGAAGAACCTACAACCAAGATTACTCTACCCGGCAAGGATCTCATCTAGATTTGATGGAGAAATCAAAAGCTTTACAGACAAGCAAAAGCTACGAGAATTCAGCACCACCAAACCAGCTCTACAACAAATGCTAAAGGAACTTCTCTAAGTGGGAAACACAAGAGAAGAAAAGGACCTACAAAAACAAACCCAAAACAATTAAGAAAATGGTCATAGGAACATACATATCGATAATTACCTTAAACGTGAATGGATTAAATGCCCCAACCAAAAGACATAGACTGGCTGAATGGATACAAAAACAAGACCCATATATATGCTATCTACAAGAGACCCACTTTAGACCTAGGGACACATACAGACTGAAAGTGAGGCGATGGAAAAGGATATTCCATGCAAATGGAAATCAAAAGAAAGCTGGAGTAGCTATACTCATATCAGATAAAATAGACTTTAAAATAAAGAATGTTACAAGAGACAAGGAAGGACACTACATAACGATCAAGGGATCAATCCAAGAAGAAGATATAACAATTATAAATATATATGCACCCAACATAGGAGCACCTCAATACATAAGGCAACTGCTAACAGCTATAAAAGAGGAGATCGACAGTAACACAATCATAGTGGGGGACTTTAACACCTCACTTACACCAATGGACAGATCATCCAAAATGAAAATGAATAAGGAAACAGAAGCTTTAAATGACACAACAGACCAGTTAGATTTAACTGGTATATATAGGACATTCCATCCAAAACCAGCAGATTACACGTTCTTCTCAAGTGCGCACGGAACATTCTCCAGGATAGATCACATCTTGGGTCACAAATCAAGCCTCAGTAAATTTAAGAAAATTGAAATCATATCAAGCATCTTTTCGGACCACAACGCTATGAGATTAGAAATGAATTACAGGGAAAAAAACGTAAAACAGACAAACACGTGGAGGCTAAACAATACGTTACTAAATAACCAAGAGATCACTGAAGAAATCAGAGAGGAAATCAAAAAATACCTAGAGACAAATGACAATGAAAACACGACGACCCAAAACCTATGGGATGCAGCAAAAGCAGTTCTAAGAGGGAAGTTGATAGCTATACAAGCCTATCTCAGGAAACAAGAAAAATCTCAAGTAAACAATCTAACCTTACACCTAAAGAAACTAGAGAAAGAAGAACAAACAAAACCCAAAGTTAGCAGAAGGAAAGAAATCATAAAGATCAGAGCAGAAATAAATGAAATAGAAACAAAGAAAACAATAGCAAAGATCAATAAAACTAAAAGTTGGTTCTTTGAGAAGATAAACAAAATTGATAAGCCATTAGCCCAGACTCATCAAGAAAAAGAGGGAGAGGACTCAAATCAATAAAATCAGAAATGAAAAAGGAGAAGTTACAACAGACACCGCAGAAATACAAAGCATCCCAAGAGACTACTACGAGCAACTTTACGCCAATAAAATGGACAACCTGGAAGAAATGGACACATTTTTAGAAAGGTATAACCTTCCAAGACTGAACCAGGAAGAAACAGAAAATATGAACAGACCAATCACAAGTAATGAAATTGAAACTGTGATTAAGAATCTTCCAACAAACAAAAGTCCAGGACCAGATGGCTTCACAGGTGAATTCTATCAAACATTTAGAGAAGAGCTAAGACCTATCCTTCTCAAACTCTTCCAAAAATTGCAGAGGAAGGAACACTCCCAAACTCATTCTATGAGGCCACCATCACCCTGATACCAAAACCAGACAAAGACACTACAAAAAAAGAAAATTACAGACCAATATCACTGATGAATATAGATGCAAAAATCCTCAACAAAACACTAGCAAACAGAATCCAACAACACATTAAAAGGATCATACACCACGATCAAGTGGGATTTATCCCAGGGATGCAAGGATTCGTCAATATACGCAAATCAATCAATGTGATACACCATCTTAACAAATTGAAGAATAAAAACCATATGATCATCTCAATAGATGCAGAAAAAGCTTTTGACAAAATTCAACACCCATTTATGATAAAAACTCTCCAGAAAGTGGGCATAGAGGGAACCTACCTCAACATAATAAAGGCCATATATGACAAACCCACAGCAAACATCATTCTCAAAGGTGAAAAACTGAAAGCATTTCCTCTAAGATCAGGAACGAGACAAGGATGTCCACTCTCACCGCTATTATTCAACATAGTTCTGGAAGTCCTATGCACGGCAATCAGAGAAGAAAAAGAAATAAAAGGAATACAAATTGGAAAAGAGGAGGTAAAACTGTCACTGTTTGCGGATGACATGATACTATACATAGAGAATCCTAAAACTGCCACCAGAAAACTGCTAGAGCTAATGAATGAATATGCTAAAGTTGCAGGATACAAAATGAATGCACAGAAATCTCTTGCATTCCTATACACTAATGATGAAAAATCTGAAAGAGAAATTATGGAAACACTCCCATTTACCATTGCAACAAAAAGAATAAAATACCTAGGAGTAAACCTACCTAGGGAGACAAAAGACCTGTATGCAGAAAACTATAAGACACTGATGAAAGAAATTAAAGATGATACCAACAGATGGAGAGATATACCATGTTCTTGGATTGGAAGAATCAACATTGTGATAATGAGTATACTACCCAAAGCAATATACAGATTCAACGCAATCCCTATCAAATTACCAATGGCATTTTTTACGGAGCTAGAACAAATCATCTTAAAATTTGTATGGAGTCACAAAAGACCCCGAATAGCCAAAGCAGTCTTGAGGGAAAAAAATGGAGCTGGAGGAATCAGACTCCCTGACTTCAGACTATACTACAAAGCTACAGTAATCAAGACAATATGGTACTGGCACAAAAACAGAAACATAGATCAATGGAACAAGATAGCAAGCCCACAGATTAACCCACGCACCTATGGTCAACTAATCTATGACAAAGGAGGCAAAGATATACAATGGAGAAAAGACAGTCTCTTCAATAAGTGGTGCTGGGAAAACTGGACAGCTACATGCAAAAGAATGAAATTAGAATACTCCCTAACACCATACACAAAAATAAACTCAAAATGGATTAGAGACCTAAATATAAGACTGGACACTATAAAACCCTTAGAGGAAAACATAGGAAGAACACTCTTTGACATAAATCACAGCAAGATCTTTTTTGATCCACCTCCTAGAGTAATGGAAATAAAAACAAAAATAAACAAATGGGACCTAATGAAACCTCAAAGCTTTTGCACAGCAAAGGAAACCATAAACAAGACGAAAAGACAACCCTCGGAATGGGAGAAAATATTTGCAAACGAATCAACGGACAAAGGATTAATCTCCAAAATATATAAACAGCTCATTCAGCTCAATATTAAAGAAACAAACACCCCAATCCAAAAATGGGCAGAAGACCTAAGTAGACATTTCTCCAAAGAAGACATACAGACGGCCACGAAGCACATGAAAAGATGCTCAACATCGCTAATTATTAGAGAAATGCAAATCAAAACTACAATGAGGTATCACCTCACTCCTGTTAGAATGGGCATCATCAGAAAATCTACAAACAACAAATGCTGGAGAGGGTGTGGAGAAAAGGGAACCCTCTTGCACTGTTGGTGGGAATGTAAATTGATACAGCCACTATGGAGAACAATATGGAGGTTCCTTAAAAAACTAAAAATAGAATTACCATATGACCCAGCAATCCCACTACTGAGCATATACCCAGAGAAAACCGTAATTCAAAAAGACACATGCACCCGAATGTTCATTGCAGCACTATTTACAATAGCCAGGTCATGGAAGCAACCTAAATGCCCATCAACAGACGAATGGATAAAGAAGTTGTGGTACATATATACAATGGAATATTACTCAGCCATAAAAAGGAACGAAATTGAGTCATTTGTTGAGAAGTGGATGGATCTAGAGACTGTCATACAGAGTGAAGTAAGTCACAAAGAGAAAAACAAATATCGTATATTAATGCATGTATGTGGAACCCAGAAAAATGGTACAGATGAGCCGGTTTGCAGGGCAGAAGTTGAGACACAGATGTAGAGAATGGACATATGGACACCAAGGGGGGAAAACTGCGGTGGGGTGGGGATGGTGGTGTGCTGAATTGGGCGATTGGGATTGACATGTATACACTGATGTGTATAAAATTGATGCCTAATAAGAACCTGCAGTATAAAAAAACAAACAAACAAAACAACTAATACTAAACTTTCATTGGGTTATTTGTATGGAAATAGGTTAATATAAATGTTTCAGACATTACATGAAATTTCTAAAAATCTTATATTTGTATTTGTATGGAAATATGTATGGAAATATGTTAATATAAATGTTTCAGACATTACATGAAATTTCTAAAAATCTTATATGTTCTGGTATAATGTTATAAGTAATAATCCTAGTTATTACTTTAAAATGTATATCTCAGAAATAACTAATTTTCTTGTCAACTGCATTATTATGAACTTTCATCAAATCTTTAACTGTGGTCATTTTTAAGTCTTTTCTCATTTACAGACAGTTCTGGGTGTACTCTGATGCTTTGGCAAATATGTTCCTATTAAAGGGTTTCATCTTCAAGAAATTCATGGAAAAGACTCTGACAAGTACAAGTTTCTGGTAACTGACTGCACTGCTGAACTGAATGAATAAGCATTTTCAGAACTCTAATGAAAAACTGATGAACTCAAAAAAGTGCTAACAAAAGATCAAGATGAAAACAAAAATTTAATTACATGGGACTGAGTGAACTGATGAGGATGAGTATAATTTTTGTGACTTTCTGTCTGAATTAAAAAAAAATCCCACAAGGACTCAGAGGCAAAGAATATACAAATCAATTTTCACTGCAAAGTAAAGGAGCTGTTACAGTGGAGGATTACTGGACTGAATGTCAATATTATGACATAGTATGAGTGTGTTTCAGGTTTGGTAACTGCAATCATTGTTGCTTTTGTTGTGGTCATCCATGTACAATGCTTACTGTCAGTCTATTTATCTCTTGTAAAAATAAAATACACTGTGTGTGTGTGAAAAAAAATGTCAACAAACAATAGGTGCTGAAGCAGTTGTGGAGAAAAGCGTAACCTCTCGGTCTAAGTGGGATGTAAACTGGTAATGGCCAAATAATAAGAACAGGACGGCAGTGCGTTTAAAGGTAAAAATTGAGTCACCATATGATCTGGAAGGCCCACTATTGGGCCTGTCACCTGTGAAAGCCAGAATCAAAAAGGCACGGGATGGAAAACCGTGTATTGCAGCAGTACTTACAATAGCCAAAACATGGAAGCAAACAAAATGTCCATCAACAGATAAATGGACAAAGAAGAAGTGGTACACATACCGAATGGAAGAGTAGCCTCGGGAAAAAAATGAACAATGCCGTTTTCAGGACTACACATGAGCCTAGAAATAATCATATTAGCTTAAGTAAGTCAAGAGGGAATGACAAATATCCTATGATATCATGTATACATGTTATCCTAAGATTGCTACCAATGAACATATTTCCACAGAAAAAGACACTCACAGACTTATAAAACAAACTAAGGGTTAGCCAAAATGAAAGGTGGGAGGATGGATAAATAAGGACTATGGGGTAACATAGATATAGTAATGTATGTTAAAAGTATATAAACATATAACATATAAACTCTATGAATTATTTAGTCACCAATACATATAAAATATATAATGACAAAACACCTACCAAATACCAAGGGAGGTCTACTCAACATTCTGTAATAACATACAAGGTAACAGAATCCGAAGATGAACAGACATACGTATGAATCATTGAGCAGATTCTGTACAGCCAGAAAACCACAACACTCCGATAAGAAATAGAAATTAAATTTAAAAAGCAAACATAAGTAAGGCGACATAAAGTTCTGGGGGCTTGTCCCAGCACATTCCACTCTAATATACAACCTTGGAACTCTACCTCCAGGAAGATTCTTTTGCACTAGTAACAAGAGCTGAGAACGTAATAATGCTGCTGCCTTGTGGCTGTATCCCACAACAGCAGCTTTAAACCAAGTGCTAATGGTTGCTTAATAGTCACAAGGACTGCAGGGCTGTAAATGACACCTGTCCTCAAAAAATGCCCTGGGATAGGGAATAGGCAAGAAAATTCAACACCTGACAAATTTTTCAAGAAGTCAATAGGAAGAGGGAGGTTGTAATCACTCTTTAAAAAAAAAAGGAAAAGAAAAAAAAGGAGATGCCTAAAGCTCAGTATAAGGAATTATTAGCCACATGCAAAGGCAACGTGAAAAAGGTTTCAGCTCACACCAGTCAAATGACCATCAGCAAAAAGTCTACAAACTATAAATGCTGAAGGGGTTTTAGAGACCTCTCATCCTTCTAGCTGCTGGTGGGATGTAAAGTGGTAACAGCACTAACGAAAACTGAATGGAGCTGCTTTAAAAGGTAAAAATTGAGCTACCATATGATGCAGCAGGGCACGTTTTGGGCCTATAACCTAAGACCACCAGAATCGGAAAGACAGAGGCAGGCAAATGTGCACTGCAGCAATACTGAAATAGCCAACACATGGAAGCAAAAAAAAGTTCCATAAACAGAAGAATGGACAAAGAAGAAGTGGTATATGGACAGAATGGAATAGTAGTAGCCTTGGGAAAAAAATGAACAATGCCGTTTTCAGGACTACAAATGAGCCTAGAAATAATCATATAAGGTTAAGTAAGTCAAAAAGGTATGACAAATATCCTATGATATCATGCGTACATGTTATCCTAAGATTGCTACCAATGAACATATGTCTACAGAAAAAGACAATCACAGATTTACAAAACAAACTAATGGTTAGCCAAAATGAAAGGTGGGAGGATGGATAAATTAGGACTATGGGGCTAACATACATATACTAATGTATATTAAATGTATATAAACATATAACATATAAACTATATGAATTATATAGTCGCCAATACATATAAAATATATAGTGACAAAACACCTACCAAATACCAAGGGAGGTCTACTCAACATTCTGTAATAACATACAAGGTAACAGGATCCGAAGATGAACAGACATCTGTATGAATCATTGAGCAGATTCTGTACAGCCAGAAAACCACAACACTCTAATCAAATTTACTCCGATAAGAAATAGAAATTAAATTTAAAAAACAAACATAAGTAAGGTGACATAAACTTCTGGGGGCTTGTCCCAGCACATTCCACTCTAATTTACAACCTTGGAACACTACCTCCAGGAAGACTCTTTTGCACTAGTAACAAGAGTTGAGAACGTAATAATGCTGCCGCCTTGTGGCTGTTTCCCATAACAGCAGCTTTAAACCAAGTGCTAATGGTTGCTTAATAGGCACAAGGACTGCAGGGCTATAAATGACACCTGTCCCCAAAAAATGCCCTGGCGTAGGGAATAGGCAAGAAAATTCAACACATGACAAATGTTTCAAGAAGTCAATATGAAGAGGGAAGTTTTAGTCACTCTTTAAATAAAAAAGGAAAAGGACAAAAAAGGACATGCCTAAAGCTCAGTATAAGGAATTATTAGCCACATGCAAATCCAACTTCCAAAAAGGTTTCAGCTTACACCAGTCAAATGACCATCAGCAAAAAGTCTACAAACTATAAATGCTGAAGGGCTTTTAGAGAACTCTGTACCTTCTAGCTGCTGGTGGAATGTAAAATGGTAACAGCACTAACGAAAACTGAACGGAGCTGCTTTAAAAGGTAAAAATTAAGCTACCATATGATGCTGCAGGGCACCTTTTGGGCCTATAACCTAAGACCACAAGAATCGGAAAGACAGAGGCAGGCAAATGGTACTGCAGCAATATTGAAATTGCCAAGACATGGAAGCAAAAAAAAGGTCCATAATCAGATGAATGGACAAAGAAGAAGTGGTATATGGACAGATCGGAGTATCAGTCACAAAAAAAATAAAACAATGGCATATGCAGCACCACAGATGAGCCTAGAGATAATCACACAATGTGAAGTAAGTCAGAATGCGAAAGACAAATGCCCTATGATGTCCCTTATGTTATCTGAAAATTCATAAAAATGAACATATTTCCTAGAGAAAGGCAATCTCAGATTGAGAAGACAAACTTATGGTTAAGCCATAGAAAAGGTGTGAGGAATGGATAAATTAGGATATTGGGGTTAACACACATATATTAATACATATAAAATATATAATCCCCAAAGACCTATGGAATACCAAAAGTGGTCTACTCAACACTCTGTAACAACCTACATGGGAAAGGACCCAAAGATCAACAGATATATATGTATATGTGTAAATGAACAAGATTCTGTACACCTAGAAAAAAAGACATTTTTCAATCAAATTTGCTCTGATAAAAACTACAACTTAAAGACACAAACAAGAATTACGGAGGCTAAAACTTACGGGGGTTTGTCCTGGCACATTCCACTCTAATCTGCAACCTAAAAGCACAACTTGCAGCAAGGTTCTGTTTGCCTAGCAAGCAGAGTTGGCAACATGGAAATGCTGCCACCCTAAGGCTGTTTCCTCAAACAGCAGCTTTAAATCTACTGCTAATGGTCACTAATATTCACAAGGACTGCAGGGCTGTAAATGACTCATGCCCTCAAAAAATGTCCTGGGGTAGGGAATGGCCAAAAAAATCGAAACGTGGCAAATTTTTCAAGAAGGCAATTTGAAGTTGTAACTTTAGCTCCATCTTAAAAAAAAATGAAAAGAACATTGATAAACGCAAAACATCAGGAATTATGAGACGCATGCAAATCCAATCTACACAAAGCTATCACCTCACACCAGTCAGAATGACCATCAGCAAAATGTCAACAAACAGAGCATTAACCAAGATGGCGGAGTAGAAGGACGTGCTCTCACTCCCTCTTGCGAGAGCACCAGAATCACAACTGGCTGCTGGACAATCACTGACAGGAAGACCCTGGACTACACCAAGGAGGATACCGCACGTCCAAGGACAGAGGAGAAGCCACAGTGAGACGGTAGGAGGGCGCAATCAGAGTAAAATCAAATCCCATAACTGCTGGGTGGGTGACTCAGAGACTGGCGAACACTTATACCACAGAAGTCCACCCACTGGAGTGAAGGTTCTGAGCCCCACGTCAGGCTTCCCAACCTGGGGGTCCTGCAACGGGAGGAGGAATTCCTAGAGAATCAGACTTTGAAGCCTAGTGGGAATTGATTGCAGGACTTCTACAGGACTGGGGGAAACAGAGACCCCACTCTTGGAGGGCACACACAAAGTAGTGTGCGCATCGGGACCCAGGGGAAGGAGCAGTGACCCTGGGGGAGACTGAACCAGACCTACCTGCTGGTGTTTGGGGGTCTCCTGCAGAGGCGGGGCGTGGCTCTGTTTCACCGTGGGGACAAGGACACTGGCAGCGGAGGTTCTGGGAAGTGCTCCTTGGCGTGAGCCCTCCCAGAGTCTGCCATTAACCCCACCAAAGAGCCCAGGTAGGCTCCAGTGTTGGGTTGCCTCAGGCAAAACAACCAACAGGGAGGGAACCCAGCCCCACCCATCAACAGTCAAGTGGATTAAAGTTTTACTGAGCTCTGACCGCCACAGCAACAGTCAGCTCTACCCACCACCAGAGCCTCCCATCAAGCCTCTTAGATAGCCTCAACCACCAGAGGGCAGACAGCAGAAACAAGAAAAACGACAATCCTGCAGCCTGTGGACCAAAAACCACAGTTACAGAAAGATAGACAAGATGAAAAGGCAGAGGGCTATGTACCAGATGAAGGAACAAGAAAAAACCCCAGAAAAACAACTAAATGAAGTGGAGATAGGCAACCTTCCAGAAAAAGAATTCAGAATAATGATAGTGAAGATGATCCAGGACCTCGGAATAAGAATGGAGGCAAAGATTGAGAAGATGCAAGAAATGATTAACAAAGACCTAGAAGAATTAAAGAACAAACAAACAGAGATGACCAATACAATAAGTGAAATGAAAACTACGCTAGAAGGAATCAATAGCAGAATAACTGAGGCAGAAGAACGGATAAGTGACCTGGAAGACAGAATGGTGGAATTCACTGCTGCGGAACAGAATAAAGAAAAAAGAATGAAAAGAAATGAAGACAGCCTGAGAGACCTCTGGGACAACATTAAATGCAACAACATTCGCATTATAGGGGTCCCAGAAGGAGAAGAGAGAGAGAAAGGACCAGAGAAAATATTTGAAGAGATTATAGTCGAAAACTTCCCTAACATGGGAAAGGAAATAGCCACCCAAGTCCAGGAAGCGCAGAGAGTCCCATACAGGATAAACCCAAGGAGAAACACGCCGAGACACATAGTAATCAAAGTGGCAAAAATTAAAGACAAAGAAAAATTATTGAAAGCAGCAAGGGAAAAACGACAAATAACATACAAGGGAACTCCCATAAGGTTAACAGCTGATTTCTCAGCAGAAACTCTACAAGCCAGAAGGGAGTGGCATGATATACTTAAAGTGATGAAAGGGAAGAACCTACAACCAAGATTACTCTACCCGGCAAGGATCTCATCTAGATTTGATGGAGAAATCAAAAGCTTTACAGACAAGCAAAAGCTACGAGAATTCAGCACCACCAAACCAGCTCTACAACAAATGCTAAAGGAACTTCTCTAAGTGGGAAACACAAGAGAAGAAAAGGACCTACAAAAACAAACCCAAAACAATTAAGAAAATGGTCATAGGAACATACATATCGATAATTACCTTAAACGTGAATGGATTAAATGCCCCAACCAAAAGACATAGACTGGCTGAATGGATACAAAAACAAGACCCATATATATGCTATCTACAAGAGACCCACTTTAGACCTAGGGACACATACAGACTGAAAGTGAGGCGATGGAAAAGGATATTCCATGCAAATGGAAATCAAAAGAAAGCTGGAGTAGCTATACTCATATCAGATAAAATAGACTTTAAAATAAAGAATGTTACAAGAGACAAGGAAGGACACTACATAACGATCAAGGGATCAATCCAAGAAGAAGATATAACAATTATAAATATATATGCACCCAACATAGGAGCACCTCAATACATAAGGCAACTGCTAACAGCTATAAAAGAGGAGATCGACAGTAACACAATCATAGTGGGGGACTTTAACACCTCACTTACACCAATGGACAGATCATCCAAAATGAAAATGAATAAGGAAACAGAAGCTTTAAATGACACAACAGACCAGTTAGATTTAACTGGTATATATAGGACATTCCATCCAAAACCAGCAGATTACACGTTCTTCTCAAGTGCGCACGGAACATTCTCCAGGATAGATCACATCTTGGGTCACAAATCAAGCCTCAGTAAATTTAAGAAAATTGAAATCATATCAAGCATCTTTTCGGACCACAACGCTATGAGATTAGAAATGAATTACAGGGAAAAAAACGTAAAACAGACAAACACGTGGAGGCTAAACAATACGTTACTAAATAACCAAGAGATCACTGAAGAAATCAGAGAGGAAATCAAAAAATACCTAGAGACAAATGACAATGAAAACACGACGACCCAAAACCTATGGGATGCAGCAAAAGCAGTTCTAAGAGGGAAGTTGATAGCTATACAAGCCTATCTCAGGAAACAAGAAAAATCTCAAGTAAACAATCTAACCTTACACCTAAAGAAACTAGAGAAAGAAGAACAAACAAAACCCAAAGTTAGCAGAAGGAAAGAAATCATAAAGATCAGAGCAGAAATAAATGAAATAGAAACAAAGAAAACAATAGCAAAGATCAATAAAACTAAAAGTTGGTTCTTTGAGAAGATAAACAAAATTGATAAGCCATTAGCCCAGACTCATCAAGAAAAAGAGGGAGAGGACTCAAATCAATAAAATCAGAAATGAAAAAGGAGAAGTTACAACAGACACCGCAGAAATACAAAGCATCCCAAGAGACTACTACGAGCAACTTTACGCCAATAAAATGGACAACCTGGAAGAAATGGACACATTTTTAGAAAGGTATAACCTTCCAAGACTGAACCAGGAAGAAACAGAAAATATGAACAGACCAATCACAAGTAATGAAATTGAAACTGTGATTAAGAATCTTCCAACAAACAAAAGTCCAGGACCAGATGGCTTCACAGGTGAATTCTATCAAACATTTAGAGAAGAGCTAAGACCTATCCTTCTCAAACTCTTCCAAAAATTGCAGAGGAAGGAACACTCCCAAACTCATTCTATGAGGCCACCATCACCCTGATACCAAAACCAGACAAAGACACTACAAAAAAAGAAAATTACAGACCAATATCACTGATGAATATAGATGCAAAAATCCTCAACAAAACACTAGCAAACAGAATCCAACAACACATTAAAAGGATCATACACCACGATCAAGTGGGATTTATCCCAGGGATGCAAGGATTCGTCAATATACGCAAATCAATCAATGTGATACACCATCTTAACAAATTGAAGAATAAAAACCATATGATCATCTCAATAGATGCAGAAAAAGCTTTTGACAAAATTCAACACCCATTTATGATAAAAACTCTCCAGAAAGTGGGCATAGAGGGAACCTACCTCAACATAATAAAGGCCATATATGACAAACCCACAGCAAACATCATTCTCAAAGGTGAAAAACTGAAAGCATTTCCTCTAAGATCAGGAACGAGACAAGGATGTCCACTCTCACCGCTATTATTCAACATAGTTCTGGAAGTCCTATGCACGGCAATCAGAGAAGAAAAAGAAATAAAAGGAATACAAATTGGAAAAGAGGAGGTAAAACTGTCACTGTTTGCGGATGACATGATACTATACATAGAGAATCCTAAAACTGCCACCAGAAAACTGCTAGAGCTAATGAATGAATATGCTAAAGTTGCAGGATACAAAATGAATGCACAGAAATCTCTTGCATTCCTATACACTAATGATGAAAAATCTGAAAGAGAAATTATGGAAACACTCCCATTTACCATTGCAACAAAAAGAATAAAATACCTAGGAGTAAACCTACCTAGGGAGACAAAAGACCTGTATGCAGAAAACTATAAGACACTGATGAAAGAAATTAAAGATGATACCAACAGATGGAGAGATATACCATGTTCTTGGATTGGAAGAATCAACATTGTGATAATGAGTATACTACCCAAAGCAATATACAGATTCAACGCAATCCCTATCAAATTACCAATGGCATTTTTTACGGAGCTAGAACAAATCATCTTAAAATTTGTATGGAGTCACAAAAGACCCCGAATAGCCAAAGCAGTCTTGAGGGAAAAAAATGGAGCTGGAGGAATCAGACTCCCTGACTTCAGACTATACTACAAAGCTACAGTAATCAAGACAATATGGTACTGGCACAAAAACAGAAACATAGATCAATGGAACAAGATAGCAAGCCCACAGATTAACCCACGCACCTATGGTCAACTAATCTATGACAAAGGAGGCAAAGATATACAATGGAGAAAAGACAGTCTCTTCAATAAGTGGTGCTGGGAAAACTGGACAGCTACATGCAAAAGAATGAAATTAGAATACTCCCTAACACCATACACAAAAATAAACTCAAAATGGATTAGAGACCTAAATATAAGACTGGACACTATAAAACCCTTAGAGGAAAACATAGGAAGAACACTCTTTGACATAAATCACAGCAAGATCTTTTTTGATCCACCTCCTAGAGTAATGGAAATAAAAACAAAAATAAACAAATGGGACCTAATGAAACCTCAAAGCTTTTGCACAGCAAAGGAAACCATAAACAAGACGAAAAGACAACCCTCGGAATGGGAGAAAATATTTGCAAACGAATCAACGGACAAAGGATTAATCTCCAAAATATATAAACAGCTCATTCAGCTCAATATTAAAGAAACAAACACCCCAATCCAAAAATGGGCAGAAGACCTAAGTAGACATTTCTCCAAAGAAGACATACAGACGGCCACGAAGCACATGAAAAGATGCTCAACATCGCTAATTATTAGAGAAATGCAAATCAAAACTACAATGAGGTATCACCTCACTCCTGTTAGAATGGGCATCATCAGAAAATCTACAAACAACAAATGCTGGAGAGGGTGTGGAGAAAAGGGAACCCTCTTGCACTGTTGGTGGGAATGTAAATTGATACAGCCACTATGGAGAACAATATGGAGGTTCCTTAAAAAACTAAAAATAGAATTACCATATGACCCAGCAATCCCACTACTGAGCATATACCCAGAGAAAACCGTAATTCAAAAAGACACATGCACCCGAATGTTCATTGCAGCACTATTTACAATAGCCAGGTCATGGAAGCAACCTAAATGCCCATCAACAGACGAATGGATAAAGAAGTTGTGGTACATATATACAATGGAATATTACTCAGCCATAAAAAGGAACGAAATTGAGTCATTTGTTGAGAAGTGGATGGATCTAGAGACTGTCATACAGAGTGAAGTAAGTCACAAAGAGAAAAACAAATATCGTATATTAATGCATGTATGTGGAACCCAGAAAAATGGTACAGATGAGCCGGTTTGCAGGGCAGAAGTTGAGACACAGATGTAGAGAATGGACATATGGACACCAAGGGGGGAAAACTGCGGTGGGGTGGGGATGGTGGTGTGCTGAATTGGGCGATTGGGATTGACATGTATACACTGATGTGTATAAAATTGATGCCTAATAAGAACCTGCAGTATAAAAAAACAAACAAACAAAACAACTAATACTAAACTTTCATTGGGTTATTTGTATGGAAATAGGTTAATATAAATGTTTCAGACATTACATGAAATTTCTAAAAATCTTATATTTGTATTTGTATGGAAATATGTATGGAAATATGTTAATATAAATGTTTCAGACATTACATGAAATTTCTAAAAATCTTATATGTTCTGGTATAATGTTATAAGTAATAATCCTAGTTATTACTTTAAAATGTATATCTCAGAAATAACTAATTTTCTTGTCAACTGCATTATTATGAACTTTCATCAAATCTTTAACTGTGGTCATTTTTAAGTCTTTTCTCATTTACAGACAGTTCTGGGTGTACTCTGATGCTTTGGCAAATATGTTCCTATTAAAGGGTTTCATCTTCAAGAAATTCATGGAAAAGACTCTGACAAGTACAAGTTTCTGGTAACTGACTGCACTGCTGAACTGAATGAATAAGCATTTTCAGAACTCTAATGAAAAACTGATGAACTCAAAAAAGTGCTAACAAAAGATCAAGATGAAAACAAAAATTTAATTACATGGGACTGAGTGAACTGATGAGGATGAGTATAATTTTTGTGACTTTCTGTCTGAATTAAAAAAAAATCCCACAAGGACTCAGAGGCAAAGAATATACAAATCAATTTTCACTGCAAAGTAAAGGAGCTGTTACAGTGGAGGATTACTGGACTGAATGTCAATATTATGACATAGTATGAGTGTGTTTCAGGTTTGGTAACTGCAATCATTGTTGCTTTTGTTGTGGTCATCCATGTACAATGCTTACTGTCAGTCTATTTATCTCTTGTAAAAATAAAATACACTGTGTGTGTGTGAAAAACAATGTCAACAAACAATAGGTGCTGAAGCAGTTGTGGAGAAAAGCGTAACCTCTCGGTCTAAGTGGGATGTAAACTGGTAATGGCCAAATAATAAGAACAGGACGGCAGTGCGTTTAAAGGTAAAAATTGAGTCACCATATGATCTGGAAGGCCCACTATTGGGCCTGTCACCTGTGAAAGCCAGAATCAAAAAGGCACGGGATGGAAAACCGTGTATTGCAGCAGTACTTACAATAGCCAAAACATGGAAGCAAACAAAATGTCCATCAACAGATAAATGGACAAAGAAGAAGTGGTACACATACCGAATGGAAGAGTAGCCTCGGGAAAAAAATGAACAATGCCGTTTTCAGGACTACACATGAGCCTAGAAATAATCATATTAGCTTAAGTAAGTCAAGAGGGAATGACAAATATCCTATGATATCATGTATACATGTTATCCTAAGATTGCTACCAATGAACATATTTCCACAGAAAAAGACACTCACAGACTTATAAAACAAACTAAGGGTTAGCCAAAATGAAAGGTGGGAGGATGGATAAATAAGGACTATGGGGTAACATAGATATAGTAATGTATGTTAAAAGTATATAAACATATAACATATAAACTCTATGAATTATTTAGTCACCAATACATATAAAATATATAATGACAAAACACCTACCAAATACCAAGGGAGGTCTACTCAACATTCTGTAATAACATACAAGGTAACAGAATCCGAAGATGAACAGACATACGTATGAATCATTGAGCAGATTCTGTACAGCCAGAAAACCACAACACTCCGATAAGAAATAGAAATTAAATTTAAAAAACAAACATAACTAAGGCGACATAAAGTTCTGGAGGCTTGTCCCAGCACATTCCACTCTAATATACAACCTTGGAACTCTACCTCCAGGAAGATTCTTTTGCACTAGTAACAAGAGCTGAGAACGTAATAATGCTGCTGCCTTGTGGCTGTATCCCACAACAGCAGCTTTAAACCAAGTGCTAATGGTTGCTTAATAGTCACAAGGACTGCAGGGCTGTAAATGACACCTGTCCTCAAAAAATGCCCTGGGATAGGGAATAGGCAAGAAAATTCAACACCTGACAAATTTTTCAAGAAGTCAATAGGAAGAGGGAGGTTGTAATCACTCTTTAAAAAAAAAAGGAAAAGAAAAAAAAGGAGATGCCTAAAGCTCAGTATAAGGAATTATTAGCCACATGCAAAGGCAACGTGAAAAAGGTTTCAGCTCACACCAGTCAAATGACCATCAGCAAAAAGTCTACAAACTATAAATGCTGAAGGGGTTTTAGAGACCTCTCATCCTTCTAGCTGCTGGTGGGATGTAAAGTGGTAACAGCACTAACGAAAACTGAATGGAGCTGCTTTAAAAGGTAAAAATTGAGCTACCATATGATGCAGCAGGGCACGTTTTGGGCCTATAACCTAAGACCACCAGAATCGGAAAGACAGAGGCAGGCAAATGTGCACTGCAGCAATACTGAAATAGCCAACACATGGAAGCAAAAAAAAGTTCCATAAACAGAAGAATGGACAAAGAAGAAGTGGTATATGGACAGAATGGAATAGTAGTAGCCTTGGGAAAAAAATGAACAATGCCGTTTTCAGGACTACAAATGAGCCTAGAAATAATCATATAAGGTTAAGTAAGTCAAAAAGGTATGACAAATATCCTATGATATCATGCGTACATGTTATCCTAAGATTGCTACCAATGAACATATGTCTACAGAAAAAGACAATCACAGATTTACAAAACAAACTAATGGTTAGCCAAAATGAAAGGTGGGAGGATGGATAAATTAGGACTATGGGGCTAACATACATATACTAATGTATATTAAATGTATATAAACATATAACATATAAACTATATGAATTATATAGTCGCCAATACATATAAAATATATAGTGACAAAACACCTACCAAATACCAAGGGAGGTCTACTCAACATTCTGTAATAACATACAAGGTAACAGGATCCGAAGATGAACAGACATCTGTATGAATCATTGAGCAGATTCTGTACAGCCAGAAAACCACAACACTCTAATCAAATTTACTCCGATAAGAAATAGAAATTAAATTTAAAAAACAAACATAAGTAAGGTGACATAAACTTCTGGGGGCTTGTCCCAGCACATTCCACTCTAATTTACAACCTTGGAACACTACCTCCAGGAAGACTCTTTTGCACTAGTAACAAGAGTTGAGAACGTAATAATGCTGCCGCCTTGTGGCTGTTTCCCATAACAGCAGCTTTAAACCAAGTGCTAATGGTTGCTTAATAGGCACAAGGACTGCAGGGCTATAAATGACACCTGTCCCCAAAAAATGCCCTGGCGTAGGGAATAGGCAAGAAAATTCAACACATGACAAATGTTTCAAGAAGTCAATATGAAGAGGGAAGTTTTAGTCACTCTTTAAATAAAAAAGGAAAAGGACAAAAAAGGACATGCCTAAAGCTCAGTATAAGGAATTATTAGCCACATGCAAATCCAACTTCCAAAAAGGTTTCAGCTTACACCAGTCAAATGACCATCAGCAAAAAGTCTACAAACTATAAATGCTGAAGGGCTTTTAGAGAACTCTGTACCTTCTAGCTGCTGGTGGAATGTAAAATGGTAACAGCACTAACGAAAACTGAACGGAGCTGCTTTAAAAGGTAAAAATTAAGCTACCATATGATGCTGCAGGGCACCTTTTGGGCCTATAACCTAAGACCACAAGAATCGGAAAGACAGAGGCAGGCAAATGGTACTGCAGCAATATTGAAATTGCCAAGACATGGAAGCAAGAAAAAGGTCCATAATCAGATGAATGGACAAAGAAGAAGTGGTATATGGACAGATCGGAGTATCAGTCACAAAAAAAATAAAACAATGGCATATGCAGCACCACAGATGAGCCTAGAGATAATCACACAATGTGAAGTAAGTCAGAATGCGAAAGACAAATGCCCTATGATGTCCCTTATGTTATCTGAAAATTCATAAAAATGAACATATTTCCTAGAGAAAGGCAATCTCAGATTGAGAAGACAAACTTATGGTTAAGCCATAGAAAAGGTGTGAGGAATGGATAAATTAGGATATTGGGGTTAACACACATATATTAATACATATAAAATATATAATCCCCAAAGACCTATGGAATACCAAAAGTGGTCTACTCAACACTCTGTAACAACCTACATGGGAAAGGACCCAAAGATCAACAGATATATATGTATATGTGTAAATGAACAAGATTCTGTACACCTAGAAAAAAAGACATTTTTCAATCAAATTTGCTCTGATAAAAACTACAACTTAAAGACACAAACAAGAATTACGGAGGCTAAAACTTACGGGGGTTTGTCCTGGCACATTCCACTCTAATCTGCAACCTAAAAGCACAACTTGCAGCAAGGTTCTGTTTGCCTAGCAAGCAGAGTTGGCAACATGGAAATGCTGCCACCCTAAGGCTGTTTCCTCAAACAGCAGCTTTAAATCTACTGCTAATGGTCACTAATATTCACAAGGACTGCAGGGCTGTAAATGACTCATACCCTCAAAAAATGTCCTGGGGTAGGGAATGGCCAAAAAAATCGAAACGTGGCAAATTTTTCAAGAAGGCAATTTGAAGTTGTAACTTTAGCTCCATCTTAAAAAAAAATGAAAAGAACATTGATAAACGCAAAACATCAGGAATTATGAGACGCATGCAAATCCAATCTACACAAAGCTATCACCTCACACCAGTCAGAATGACCATCAGCAAAATGTCAACAAACAGAGCATTAACCAAGATGGCGGAGTAGAAGGACGTGCTCTCACTCCCTCTTGCGAGAGCACCAGAATCACAACTGGCTGCTGGACAATCACTGACAGGAAGACCCTGGACTACACCAAGGAGGATACCGCACGTCCAAGGACAGAGGAGAAGCCACAGTGAGACGGTAGGAGGGCACAATCAGAGTAAAATCTAATCCCATAACTGCTGGGTGGGTGACTCACAGACTGGCGAACACTTATACCACAGAAGTCCACCCACTGGAGTGAAGGTTCTGAGCCCCACGTCAGGCTTCCCAACCTGGGGGTCCTGCAACGGGAGGAGGAATTCCTAGAGAATCAGACTTTGAAGCCTAGTGGGAATTGATTGCAGGACTCCTACAGGACTGGGGGAAACAGAGACCCCACTCTTGGAGGGCACACACAAAGTAGTGTGCGCATCGGGACCCAGGGGAAGGAGCAGTGACCCTGGGGGAGACTGAACCAGACCTACCTGCTGGTGTTTGGGGGTCTCCTGCAGAGGCGGGGCGTGGCTCTGTTTCACCGTGGGGACAAGGACACTGGCAGCGGAGGTTCTGGGAAGTGCTCCTTGGCGTGAGCCCTCCCAGAGTCTGCCATTAACCCCACCAAAGAGCCCAGGTAGGCTCCAGTGTTGGGTTGCCTCAGGCAAAACAACCAACAGGGAGGGAACCCAGCCCCACCCATCAACAGTCAAGTGGATTAAAGTTTTACTGAGCTCTGACCGCCACAGCAACAGTCAGCTCTACCCACCACCAGAGCCTCCCATCAAGCCTCTTAGATAGCCTCAACCACCAGAGGGCAGACAGCAGAAACAAGAAAAACGACAATCCTGCAGCCTGTGGACCAAAAACCACAGTTACAGAAAGATAGACAAGATGAAAAGGCAGAGGGCTATGTACCAGATGAAGGAACAAGAAAAAACCCCAGAAAAACAACTAAATGAAGTGGAGATAGGCAACCTTCCAGAAAAAGAATTCAGAATAATGATAGTGAAGATGATCCAGGACCTCGGAATAAGAATGGAGGCAAAGATTGAGAAGATGCAAGAAATGATTAACAAAGACCTAGAAGAATTAAAGAACAAACAAACAGAGATGACCAATACAATAAGTGAAATGAAAACTACGCTAGAAGGAATCAATAGCAGAATAACTGAGGCAGAAGAACGGATAAGTGACCTGGAAGACAGAATGGTGGAATTCACTGCTGCGGAACAGAATAAAGAAAAAAGAATGAAAAGAAATGAAGACAGCCTGAGAGACCTCTGGGACAACATTAAATGCAACAACATTCGCATTATAGGGGTCCCAGAAGGAGAAGAGAGAGAGAAAGGACCAGAGAAAATATTTGAAGAGATTATAGTCGAAAACTTCCCTAACATGGGAAAGGAAATAGCCACCCAAGTCCAGGAAGCGCAGAGAGTCCCATACAGGATAAACCCAAGGAGAAACACGCCGAGACACATAGTAATCAAAGTGGCAAAAATTAAAGACAAAGAAAAATTATTGAAAGCAGCAAGGGAAAAACGACAAATAACATACAAGGGAACTCCCATAAGGTTAACAGCTGATTTCTCAGCAGAAACTCTACAAGCCAGAAGGGAGTGGCATGATATACTTAAAGTGATGAAAGGGAAGAACCTACAACCAAGATTACTCTACCCGGCAAGGATCTCATCTAGATTTGATGGAGAAATCAAAAGCTTTACAGACAAGCAAAAGCTACGAGAATTCAGCACCACCAAACCAGCTCTACAACAAATGCTAAAGGAACTTCTCTAAGTGGGAAACACAAGAGAAGAAAAGGACCTACAAAAACAAACCCAAAACAATTAAGAAAATGGTCATAGGAACATACATATCGATAATTACCTTAAACGTGAATGGATTAAATGCCCCAACCAAAAGACATAGACTGGCTGAATGGATACAAAAACAAGACCCATATATATGCTATCTACAAGAGACCCACTTTAGACCTAGGGACACATACAGACTGAAAGTGAGGCGATGGAAAAGGATATTCCATGCAAATGGAAATCAAAAGAAAGCTGGAGTAGCTATACTCATATCAGATAAAATAGACTTTAAAATAAAGAATGTTACAAGAGACAAGGAAGGACACTACATAACGATCAAGGGATCAATCCAAGAAGAAGATATAACAATTATAAATATATATGCACCCAACATAGGAGCACCTCAATACATAAGGCAACTGCTAACAGCTATAAAAGAGGAGATCGACAGTAACACAATCATAGTGGGGGACTTTAACACCTCACTTACACCAATGGACAGATCATCCAAAATGAAAATGAATAAGGAAACAGAAGCTTTAAATGACACAACAGACCAGTTAGATTTAACTGGTATATATAGGACATTCCATCCAAAACCAGCAGATTACACGTTCTTCTCAAGTGCGCACGGAACATTCTCCAGGATAGATCACATCTTGGGTCACAAATCAAGCCTCAGTAAATTTAAGAAAATTGAAATCATATCAAGCATCTTTTCGGACCACAACGCTATGAGATTAGAAATGAATTACAGGGAAAAAAACGTAAAACAGACAAACACGTGGAGGCTAAACAATACGTTACTAAATAACCAAGAGATCACTGAAGAAATCAGAGAGGAAATCAAAAAATACCTAGAGACAAATGACAATGAAAACACGACGACCCAAAACCTATGGGATGCAGCAAAAGCAGTTCTAAGAGGGAAGTTGATAGCTATACAAGCCTATCTCAGGAAACAAGAAAAATCTCAAGTAAACAATCTAACCTTACACCTAAAGAAACTAGAGAAAGAAGAACAAACAAAACCCAAAGTTAGCAGAAGGAAAGAAATCATAAAGATCAGAGCAGAAATAAATGAAATAGAAACAAAGAAAACAATAGCAAAGATCAATAAAACTAAAAGTTGGTTCTTTGAGAAGATAAACAAAATTGATAAGCCATTAGCCCAGACTCATCAAGAAAAAGAGGGAGAGGACTCAAATCAATAAAATCAGAAATGAAAAAGGAGAAGTTACAACAGACACCGCAGAAATACAAAGCATCCCAAGAGACTACTACGAGCAACTTTACGCCAATAAAATGGACAACCTGGAAGAAATGGACACATTTTTAGAAAGGTATAACCTTCCAAGACTGAACCAGGAAGAAACAGAAAATATGAACAGACCAATCACAAGTAATGAAATTGAAACTGTGATTAAGAATCTTCCAACAAACAAAAGTCCAGGACCAGATGGCTTCACAGGTGAATTCTATCAAACATTTAGAGAAGAGCTAAGACCTATCCTTCTCAAACTCTTCCAAAAATTGCAGAGGAAGGAACACTCCCAAACTCATTCTATGAGGCCACCATCACCCTGATACCAAAACCAGACAAAGACACTACAAAAAAAGAAAATTACAGACCAATATCACTGATGAATATAGATGCAAAAATCCTCAACAAAACACTAGCAAACAGAATCCAACAACACATTAAAAGGATCATACACCACGATCAAGTGGGATTTATCCCAGGGATGCAAGGATTCGTCAATATACGCAAATCAATCAATGTGATACACCATCTTAACAAATTGAAGAATAAAAACCATATGATCATCTCAATAGATGCAGAAAAAGCTTTTGACAAAATTCAACACCCATTTATGATAAAAACTCTCCAGAAAGTGGGCATAGAGGGAACCTACCTCAACATAATAAAGGCCATATATGACAAACCCACAGCAAACATCATTCTCAAAGGTGAAAAACTGAAAGCATTTCCTCTAAGATCAGGAACGAGACAAGGATGTCCACTCTCACCGCTATTATTCAACATAGTTCTGGAAGTCCTATGCACGGCAATCAGAGAAGAAAAAGAAATAAAAGGAATACAAATTGGAAAAGAGGAGGTAAAACTGTCACTGTTTGCGGATGACATGATACTATACATAGAGAATCCTAAAACTGCCACCAGAAAACTGCTAGAGCTAATGAATGAATATGCTAAAGTTGCAGGATACAAAATGAATGCACAGAAATCTCTTGCATTCCTATACACTAATGATGAAAAATCTGAAAGAGAAATTATGGAAACACTCCCATTTACCATTGCAACAAAAAGAATAAAATACCTAGGAGTAAACCTACCTAGGGAGACAAAAGACCTGTATGCAGAAAACTATAAGACACTGATGAAAGAAATTAAAGATGATACCAACAGATGGAGAGATATACCATGTTCTTGGATTGGAAGAATCAACATTGTGATAATGAGTATACTACCCAAAGCAATATACAGATTCAACGCAATCCCTATCAAATTACCAATGGCATTTTTTACGGAGCTAGAACAAATCATCTTAAAATTTGTATGGAGTCACAAAAGACCCCGAATAGCCAAAGCAGTCTTGAGGGAAAAAAATGGAGCTGGAGGAATCAGACTCCCTGACTTCAGACTATACTACAAAGCTACAGTAATCAAGACAATATGGTACTGGCACAAAAACAGAAACATAGATCAATGGAACAAGATAGCAAGCCCACAGATTAACCCACGCACCTATGGTCAACTAATCTATGACAAAGGAGGCAAAGATATACAATGGAGAAAAGACAGTCTCTTCAATAAGTGGTGCTGGGAAAACTGGACAGCTACATGCAAAAGAATGAAATTAGAATACTCCCTAACACCATACACAAAAATAAACTCAAAATGGATTAGAGACCTAAATATAAGACTGGACACTATAAAACCCTTAGAGGAAAACATAGGAAGAACACTCTTTGACATAAATCACAGCAAGATCTTTTTTGATCCACCTCCTAGAGTAATGGAAATAAAAACAAAAATAAACAAATGGGACCTAATGAAACCTCAAAGCTTTTGCACAGCAAAGGAAACCATAAACAAGACGAAAAGACAACCCTCGGAATGGGAGAAAATATTTGCAAACGAATCAACGGACAAAGGATTAATCTCCAAAATATATAAACAGCTCATTCAGCTCAATATTAAAGAAACAAACACCCCAATCCAAAAATGGGCAGAAGACCTAAGTAGACATTTCTCCAAAGAAGACATACAGACGGCCACGAAGCACATGAAAAGATGCTCAACATCGCTAATTATTAGAGAAATGCAAATCAAAACTACAATGAGGTATCACCTCACTCCTGTTAGAATGGGCATCATCAGAAAATCTACAAACAACAAATGCTGGAGAGGGTGTGGAGAAAAGGGAACCCTCTTGCACTGTTGGTGGGAATGTAAATTGATACAGCCACTATGGAGAACAATATGGAGGTTCCTTAAAAAACTAAAAATAGAATTACCATATGACCCAGCAATCCCACTACTGAGCATATACCCAGAGAAAACCGTAATTCAAAAAGACACATGCACCCGAATGTTCATTGCAGCACTATTTACAATAGCCAGGTCATGGAAGCAACCTAAATGCCCATCAACAGACGAATGGATAAAGAAGTTGTGGTACATATATACAATGGAATATTACTCAGCCATAAAAAGGAACGAAATTGAGTCATTTGTTGAGAAGTGGATGGATCTAGAGACTGTCATACAGAGTGAAGTAAGTCACAAAGAGAAAAACAAATATCGTATATTAATGCATGTATGTGGAACCCAGAAAAATGGTACAGATGAGCCGGTTTGCAGGGCAGAAGTTGAGACACAGATGTAGAGAATGGACATATGGACACCAAGGGGGGAAAACTGCGGTGGGGTGGGGATGGTGGTGTGCTGAATTGGGCGATTGGGATTGACATGTATACACTGATGTGTATAAAATTGATGCCTAATAAGAACCTGCAGTATAAAAAAACAAACAAACAAAACAACTAATACTAAACTTTCATTGGGTTATTTGTATGGAAATAGGTTAATATAAATGTTTCAGACATTACATGAAATTTCTAAAAATCTTATATTTGTATTTGTATGGAAATATGTATGGAAATATGTTAATATAAATGTTTCAGACATTACATGAAATTTCTAAAAATCTTATATGTTCTGGTATAATGTTATAAGTAATAATCCTAGTTATTACTTTAAAATGTATATCTCAGAAATAACTAATTTTCTTGTCAACTGCATTATTATGAACTTTCATCAAATCTTTAACTGTGGTCATTTTTAAGTCTTTTCTCATTTACAGACAGTTCTGGGTGTACTCTGATGCTTTGGCAAATATGTTCCTATTAAAGGGTTTCATCTTCAAGAAATTCATGGAAAAGACTCTGACAAGTACAAGTTTCTGGTAACTGACTGCACTGCTGAACTGAATGAATAAGCATTTTCAGAACTCTAATGAAAAACTGATGAACTCAAAAAAGTGCTAACAAAAGATCAAGATGAAAACAAAAATTTAATTACATGGGACTGAGTGAACTGATGAGGATGAGTATAATTTTTGTGACTTTCTGTCTGAATTAAAAAAAAATCCCACAAGGACTCAGAGGCAAAGAATATACAAATCAATTTTCACTGCAAAGTAAAGGAGCTGTTACAGTGGAGGATTACTGGACTGAATGTCAATATTATGACATAGTATGAGTGTGTTTCAGGTTTGGTAACTGCAATCATTGTTGCTTTTGTTGTGGTCATCCATGTACAATGCTTACTGTCAGTCTATTTATCTCTTGTAAAAATAAAATACACTGTGTGTGTGTGAAAAAAAATGTCAACAAACAATAGGTGCTGAAGCAGTTGTGGAGAAAAGCGTAACCTCTCGGTCTAAGTGGGATGTAAACTGGTAATGGCCAAATAATAAGAACAGGACGGCAGTGCGTTTAAAGGTAAAAATTGAGTCACCATATGATCTGGAAGGCCCACTATTGGGCCTGTCACCTGTGAAAGCCAGAATCAAAAAGGCACGGGATGGAAAACCGTGTATTGCAGCAGTACTTACAATAGCCAAAACATGGAAGCAAACAAAATGTCCATCAACAGATAAATGGACAAAGAAGAAGTGGTACACATACCGAATGGAAGAGTAGCCTCGGGAAAAAAATGAACAATGCCGTTTTCAGGACTACACATGAGCCTAGAAATAATCATATTAGCTTAAGTAAGTCAAGAGGGAATGACAAATATCCTATGATATCATGTATACATGTTATCCTAAGATTGCTACCAATGAACATATTTCCACAGAAAAAGACACTCACAGACTTATAAAACAAACTAAGGGTTAGCCAAAATGAAAGGTGGGAGGATGGATAAATAAGGACTATGGGGTAACATAGATATAGTAATGTATGTTAAAAGTATATAAACATATAACATATAAACTCTATGAATTATTTAGTCACCAATACATATAAAATATATAATGACAAAACACCTACCAAATACCAAGGGAGGTCTACTCAACATTCTGTAATAACATACAAGGTAACAGAATCCGAAGATGAACAGACATACGTATGAATCATTGAGCAGATTCTGTACAGCCAGAAAACCACAACACTCCGATAAGAAATAGAAATTAAATTTAAAAAGCAAACATAAGTAAGGCGACATAAAGTTCTGGGGGCTTGTCCCAGCACATTCCACTCTAATATACAACCTTGGAACTCTACCTCCAGGAAGATTCTTTTGCACTAGTAACAAGAGCTGAGAACGTAATAATGCTGCTGCCTTGTGGCTGTATCCCACAACAGCAGCTTTAAACCAAGTGCTAATGGTTGCTTAATAGTCACAAGGACTGCAGGGCTGTAAATGACACCTGTCCTCAAAAAATGCCCTGGGATAGGGAATAGGCAAGAAAATTCAACACCTGACAAATTTTTCAAGAAGTCAATAGGAAGAGGGAGGTTGTAATCACTCTTTAAAAAAAAAAGGAAAAGAAAAAAAAGGAGATGCCTAAAGCTCAGTATAAGGAATTATTAGCCACATGCAAAGGCAACGTGAAAAAGGTTTCAGCTCACACCAGTCAAATGACCATCAGCAAAAAGTCTACAAACTATAAATGCTGAAGGGGTTTTAGAGACCTCTCATCCTTCTAGCTGCTGGTGGGATGTAAAGTGGTAACAGCACTAACGAAAACTGAATGGAGCTGCTTTAAAAGGTAAAAATTGAGCTACCATATGATGCAGCAGGGCACGTTTTGGGCCTATAACCTAAGACCACCAGAATCGGAAAGACAGAGGCAGGCAAATGTGCACTGCAGCAATACTGAAATAGCCAACACATGGAAGCAAAAAAAAGTTCCATAAACAGAAGAATGGACAAAGAAGAAGTGGTATATGGACAGAATGGAATAGTAGTAGCCTTGGGAAAAAAATGAACAATGCCGTTTTCAGGACTACAAATGAGCCTAGAAATAATCATATAAGGTTAAGTAAGTCAAAAAGGTATGACAAATATCCTATGATATCATGCGTACATGTTATCCTAAGATTGCTACCAATGAACATATGTCTACAGAAAAAGACAATCACAGATTTACAAAACAAACTAATGGTTAGCCAAAATGAAAGGTGGGAGGATGGATAAATTAGGACTATGGGGCTAACATACATATACTAATGTATATTAAATGTATATAAACATATAACATATAAACTATATGAATTATATAGTCGCCAATACATATAAAATATATAGTGACAAAACACCTACCAAATACCAAGGGAGGTCTACTCAACATTCTGTAATAACATACAAGGTAACAGGATCCGAAGATGAACAGACATCTGTATGAATCATTGAGCAGATTCTGTACAGCCAGAAAACCACAACACTCTAATCAAATTTACTCCGATAAGAAATAGAAATTAAATTTAAAAAACAAACATAAGTAAGGTGACATAAACTTCTGGGGGCTTGTCCCAGCACATTCCACTCTAATTTACAACCTTGGAACACTACCTCCAGGAAGACTCTTTTGCACTAGTAACAAGAGTTGAGAACGTAATAATGCTGCCGCCTTGTGGCTGTTTCCCATAACAGCAGCTTTAAACCAAGTGCTAATGGTTGCTTAATAGGCACAAGGACTGCAGGGCTATAAATGACACCTGTCCCCAAAAAATGCCCTGGCGTAGGGAATAGGCAAGAAAATTCAACACATGACAAATGTTTCAAGAAGTCAATATGAAGAGGGAAGTTTTAGTCACTCTTTAAATAAAAAAGGAAAAGGACAAAAAAGGACATGCCTAAAGCTCAGTATAAGGAATTATTAGCCACATGCAAATCCAACTTCCAAAAAGGTTTCAGCTTACACCAGTCAAATGACCATCAGCAAAAAGTCTACAAACTATAAATGCTGAAGGGCTTTTAGAGAACTCTGTACCTTCTAGCTGCTGGTGGAATGTAAAATGGTAACAGCACTAACGAAAACTGAACGGAGCTGCTTTAAAAGGTAAAAATTAAGCTACCATATGATGCTGCAGGGCACCTTTTGGGCCTATAACCTAAGACCACAAGAATCGGAAAGACAGAGGCAGGCAAATGGTACTGCAGCAATATTGAAATTGCCAAGACATGGAAGCAAAAAAAAGGTCCATAATCAGATGAATGGACAAAGAAGAAGTGGTATATGGACAGATCGGAGTATCAGTCACAAAAAAAATAAAACAATGGCATATGCAGCACCACAGATGAGCCTAGAGATAATCACACAATGTGAAGTAAGTCAGAATGCGAAAGACAAATGCCCTATGATGTCCCTTATGTTATCTGAAAATTCATAAAAATGAACATATTTCCTAGAGAAAGGCAATCTCAGATTGAGAAGACAAACTTATGGTTAAGCCATAGAAAAGGTGTGAGGAATGGATAAATTAGGATATTGGGGTTAACACACATATATTAATACATATAAAATATATAATCCCCAAAGACCTATGGAATACCAAAAGTGGTCTACTCAACACTCTGTAACAACCTACATGGGAAAGGACCCAAAGATCAACAGATATATATGTATATGTGTAAATGAACAAGATTCTGTACACCTAGAAAAAAAGACATTTTTCAATCAAATTTGCTCTGATAAAAACTACAACTTAAAGACACAAACAAGAATTACGGAGGCTAAAACTTACGGGGGTTTGTCCTGGCACATTCCACTCTAATCTGCAACCTAAAAGCACAACTTGCAGCAAGGTTCTGTTTGCCTAGCAAGCAGAGTTGGCAACATGGAAATGCTGCCACCCTAAGGCTGTTTCCTCAAACAGCAGCTTTAAATCTACTGCTAATGGTCACTAATATTCACAAGGACTGCAGGGCTGTAAATGACTCATACCCTCAAAAAATGTCCTGGGGTAGGGAATGGCCAAAAAAATCGAAACGTGGCAAATTTTTCAAGAAGGCAATTTGAAGTTGTAACTTTAGCTCCATCTTAAAAAAAAATGAAAAGAACATTGATAAACGCAAAACATCAGGAATTATGAGACGCATGCAAATCCAATCTACACAAAGCTATCACCTCACACCAGTCAGAATGACCATCAGCAAAATGTCAACAAACAGAGCATTAACCAAGATGGCGGAGTAGAAGGACGTGCTCTCACTCCCTCTTGCGAGAGCACCAGAATCACAACTGGCTGCTGGACAATCACTGACAGGAAGACCCTGGACTACACCAAGGAGGATACCGCACGTCCAAGGACAGAGGAGAAGCCACAGTGAGACGGTAGGAGGGCACAATCAGAGTAAAATCTAATCCCATAACTGCTGGGTGGGTGACTCACAGACTGGCGAACACTTATACCACAGAAGTCCACCCACTGGAGTGAAGGTTCTGAGCCCCACGTCAGGCTTCCCAACCTGGGGGTCCTGCAACGGGAGGAGGAATTCCTAGAGAATCAGACTTTGAAGCCTAGTGGGAATTGATTGCAGGACTCCTACAGGACTGGGGGAAACAGAGACCCCACTCTTGGAGGGCACACACAAAGTAGTGTGCGCATCGGGACCCAGGGGAAGGAGCAGTGACCCTGGGGGAGACTGAACCAGACCTACCTGCTGGTGTTTGGGGGTCTCCTGCAGAGGCGGGGCGTGGCTCTGTTTCACCGTGGGGACAAGGACACTGGCAGCGGAGGTTCTGGGAAGTGCTCCTTGGCGTGAGCCCTCCCAGAGTCTGCCATTAACCCCACCAAAGAGCCCAGGTAGGCTCCAGTGTTGGGTTGCCTCAGGCAAAACAACCAACAGGGAGGGAACCCAGCCCCACCCATCAACAGTCAAGTGGATTAAAGTTTTACTGAGCTCTGACCGCCACAGCAACAGTCAGCTCTACCCACCACCAGAGCCTCCCATCAAGCCTCTTAGATAGCCTCAACCACCAGAGGGCAGACAGCAGAAACAAGAAAAACGACAATCCTGCAGCCTGTGGACCAAAAACCACAGTTACAGAAAGATAGACAAGATGAAAAGGCAGAGGGCTATGTACCAGATGAAGGAACAAGAAAAAACCCCAGAAAAACAACTAAATGAAGTGGAGATAGGCAACCTTCCAGAAAAAGAATTCAGAATAATGATAGTGAAGATGATCCAGGACCTCGGAATAAGAATGGAGGCAAAGATTGAGAAGATGCAAGAAATGATTAACAAAGACCTAGAAGAATTAAAGAACAAACAAACAGAGATGACCAATACAATAAGTGAAATGAAAACTACGCTAGAAGGAATCAATAGCAGAATAACTGAGGCAGAAGAACGGATAAGTGACCTGGAAGACAGAATGGTGGAATTCACTGCTGCGGAACAGAATAAAGAAAAAAGAATGAAAAGAAATGAAGACAGCCTGAGAGACCTCTGGGACAACATTAAATGCAACAACATTCGCATTATAGGGGTCCCAGAAGGAGAAGAGAGAGAGAAAGGACCAGAGAAAATATTTGAAGAGATTATAGTCGAAAACTTCCCTAACATGGGAAAGGAAATAGCCACCCAAGTCCAGGAAGCGCAGAGAGTCCCATACAGGATAAACCCAAGGAGAAACACGCCGAGACACATAGTAATCAAAGTGGCAAAAATTAAAGACAAAGAAAAATTATTGAAAGCAGCAAGGGAAAAACGACAAATAACATACAAGGGAACTCCCATAAGGTTAACAGCTGATTTCTCAGCAGAAACTCTACAAGCCAGAAGGGAGTGGCATGATATACTTAAAGTGATGAAAGGGAAGAACCTACAACCAAGATTACTCTACCCGGCAAGGATCTCATCTAGATTTGATGGAGAAATCAAAAGCTTTACAGACAAGCAAAAGCTACGAGAATTCAGCACCACCAAACCAGCTCTACAACAAATGCTAAAGGAACTTCTCTAAGTGGGAAACACAAGAGAAGAAAAGGACCTACAAAAACAAACCCAAAACAATTAAGAAAATGGTCATAGGAACATACATATCGATAATTACCTTAAACGTGAATGGATTAAATGCCCCAACCAAAAGACATAGACTGGCTGAATGGATACAAAAACAAGACCCATATATATGCTATCTACAAGAGACCCACTTTAGACCTAGGGACACATACAGACTGAAAGTGAGGCGATGGAAAAGGATATTCCATGCAAATGGAAATCAAAAGAAAGCTGGAGTAGCTATACTCATATCAGATAAAATAGACTTTAAAATAAAGAATGTTACAAGAGACAAGGAAGGACACTACATAACGATCAAGGGATCAATCCAAGAAGAAGATATAACAATTATAAATATATATGCACCCAACATAGGAGCACCTCAATACATAAGGCAACTGCTAACAGCTATAAAAGAGGAGATCGACAGTAACACAATCATAGTGGGGGACTTTAACACCTCACTTACACCAATGGACAGATCATCCAAAATGAAAATGAATAAGGAAACAGAAGCTTTAAATGACACAACAGACCAGTTAGATTTAACTGGTATATATAGGACATTCCATCCAAAACCAGCAGATTACACGTTCTTCTCAAGTGCGCACGGAACATTCTCCAGGATAGATCACATCTTGGGTCACAAATCAAGCCTCAGTAAATTTAAGAAAATTGAAATCATATCAAGCATCTTTTCGGACCACAACGCTATGAGATTAGAAATGAATTACAGGGAAAAAAACGTAAAACAGACAAACACGTGGAGGCTAAACAATACGTTACTAAATAACCAAGAGATCACTGAAGAAATCAGAGAGGAAATCAAAAAATACCTAGAGACAAATGACAATGAAAACACGACGACCCAAAACCTATGGGATGCAGCAAAAGCAGTTCTAAGAGGGAAGTTGATAGCTATACAAGCCTATCTCAGGAAACAAGAAAAATCTCAAGTAAACAATCTAACCTTACACCTAAAGAAACTAGAGAAAGAAGAACAAACAAAACCCAAAGTTAGCAGAAGGAAAGAAATCATAAAGATCAGAGCAGAAATAAATGAAATAGAAACAAAGAAAACAATAGCAAAGATCAATAAAACTAAAAGTTGGTTCTTTGAGAAGATAAACAAAATTGATAAGCCATTAGCCCAGACTCATCAAGAAAAAGAGGGAGAGGACTCAAATCAATAAAATCAGAAATGAAAAAGGAGAAGTTACAACAGACACCGCAGAAATACAAAGCATCCCAAGAGACTACTACGAGCAACTTTACGCCAATAAAATGGACAACCTGGAAGAAATGGACACATTTTTAGAAAGGTATAACCTTCCAAGACTGAACCAGGAAGAAACAGAAAATATGAACAGACCAATCACAAGTAATGAAATTGAAACTGTGATTAAGAATCTTCCAACAAACAAAAGTCCAGGACCAGATGGCTTCACAGGTGAATTCTATCAAACATTTAGAGAAGAGCTAAGACCTATCCTTCTCAAACTCTTCCAAAAATTGCAGAGGAAGGAACACTCCCAAACTCATTCTATGAGGCCACCATCACCCTGATACCAAAACCAGACAAAGACACTACAAAAAAAGAAAATTACAGACCAATATCACTGATGAATATAGATGCAAAAATCCTCAACAAAACACTAGCAAACAGAATCCAACAACACATTAAAAGGATCATACACCACGATCAAGTGGGATTTATCCCAGGGATGCAAGGATTCGTCAATATACGCAAATCAATCAATGTGATACACCATCTTAACAAATTGAAGAATAAAAACCATATGATCATCTCAATAGATGCAGAAAAAGCTTTTGACAAAATTCAACACCCATTTATGATAAAAACTCTCCAGAAAGTGGGCATAGAGGGAACCTACCTCAACATAATAAAGGCCATATATGACAAACCCACAGCAAACATCATTCTCAAAGGTGAAAAACTGAAAGCATTTCCTCTAAGATCAGGAACGAGACAAGGATGTCCACTCTCACCGCTATTATTCAACATAGTTCTGGAAGTCCTATGCACGGCAATCAGAGAAGAAAAAGAAATAAAAGGAATACAAATTGGAAAAGAGGAGGTAAAACTGTCACTGTTTGCGGATGACATGATACTATACATAGAGAATCCTAAAACTGCCACCAGAAAACTGCTAGAGCTAATGAATGAATATGCTAAAGTTGCAGGATACAAAATGAATGCACAGAAATCTCTTGCATTCCTATACACTAATGATGAAAAATCTGAAAGAGAAATTATGGAAACACTCCCATTTACCATTGCAACAAAAAGAATAAAATACCTAGGAGTAAACCTACCTAGGGAGACAAAAGACCTGTATGCAGAAAACTATAAGACACTGATGAAAGAAATTAAAGATGATACCAACAGATGGAGAGATATACCATGTTCTTGGATTGGAAGAATCAACATTGTGATAATGAGTATACTACCCAAAGCAATATACAGATTCAACGCAATCCCTATCAAATTACCAATGGCATTTTTTACGGAGCTAGAACAAATCATCTTAAAATTTGTATGGAGTCACAAAAGACCCCGAATAGCCAAAGCAGTCTTGAGGGAAAAAAATGGAGCTGGAGGAATCAGACTCCCTGACTTCAGACTATACTACAAAGCTACAGTAATCAAGACAATATGGTACTGGCACAAAAACAGAAACATAGATCAATGGAACAAGATAGCAAGCCCACAGATTAACCCACGCACCTATGGTCAACTAATCTATGACAAAGGAGGCAAAGATATACAATGGAGAAAAGACAGTCTCTTCAATAAGTGGTGCTGGGAAAACTGGACAGCTACATGCAAAAGAATGAAATTAGAATACTCCCTAACACCATACACAAAAATAAACTCAAAATGGATTAGAGACCTAAATATAAGACTGGACACTATAAAACCCTTAGAGGAAAACATAGGAAGAACACTCTTTGACATAAATCACAGCAAGATCTTTTTTGATCCACCTCCTAGAGTAATGGAAATAAAAACAAAAATAAACAAATGGGACCTAATGAAACCTCAAAGCTTTTGCACAGCAAAGGAAACCATAAACAAGACGAAAAGACAACCCTCGGAATGGGAGAAAATATTTGCAAACGAATCAACGGACAAAGGATTAATCTCCAAAATATATAAACAGCTCATTCAGCTCAATATTAAAGAAACAAACACCCCAATCCAAAAATGGGCAGAAGACCTAAGTAGACATTTCTCCAAAGAAGACATACAGACGGCCACGAAGCACATGAAAAGATGCTCAACATCGCTAATTATTAGAGAAATGCAAATCAAAACTACAATGAGGTATCACCTCACTCCTGTTAGAATGGGCATCATCAGAAAATCTACAAACAACAAATGCTGGAGAGGGTGTGGAGAAAAGGGAACCCTCTTGCACTGTTGGTGGGAATGTAAATTGATACAGCCACTATGGAGAACAATATGGAGGTTCCTTAAAAAACTAAAAATAGAATTACCATATGACCCAGCAATCCCACTACTGAGCATATACCCAGAGAAAACCGTAATTCAAAAAGACACATGCACCCGAATGTTCATTGCAGCACTATTTACAATAGCCAGGTCATGGAAGCAACCTAAATGCCCATCAACAGACGAATGGATAAAGAAGTTGTGGTACATATATACAATGGAATATTACTCAGCCATAAAAAGGAACGAAATTGAGTCATTTGTTGAGAAGTGGATGGATCTAGAGACTGTCATACAGAGTGAAGTAAGTCACAAAGAGAAAAACAAATATCGTATATTAATGCATGTATGTGGAACCCAGAAAAATGGTACAGATGAGCCGGTTTGCAGGGCAGAAGTTGAGACACAGATGTAGAGAATGGACATATGGACACCAAGGGGGGAAAACTGCGGTGGGGTGGGGATGGTGGTGTGCTGAATTGGGCGATTGGGATTGACATGTATACACTGATGTGTATAAAATTGATGCCTAATAAGAACCTGCAGTATAAAAAAACAAACAAACAAAACAACTAATACTAAACTTTCATTGGGTTATTTGTATGGAAATAGGTTAATATAAATGTTTCAGACATTACATGAAATTTCTAAAAATCTTATATTTGTATTTGTATGGAAATATGTATGGAAATATGTTAATATAAATGTTTCAGACATTACATGAAATTTCTAAAAATCTTATATGTTCTGGTATAATGTTATAAGTAATAATCCTAGTTATTACTTTAAAATGTATATCTCAGAAATAACTAATTTTCTTGTCAACTGCATTATTATGAACTTTCATCAAATCTTTAACTGTGGTCATTTTTAAGTCTTTTCTCATTTACAGACAGTTCTGGGTGTACTCTGATGCTTTGGCAAATATGTTCCTATTAAAGGGTTTCATCTTCAAGAAATTCATGGAAAAGACTCTGACAAGTACAAGTTTCTGGTAACTGACTGCACTGCTGAACTGAATGAATAAGCATTTTCAGAACTCTAATGAAAAACTGATGAACTCAAAAAAGTGCTAACAAAAGATCAAGATGAAAACAAAAATTTAATTACATGGGACTGAGTGAACTGATGAGGATGAGTATAATTTTTGTGACTTTCTGTCTGAATTAAAAAAAAATCCCACAAGGACTCAGAGGCAAAGAATATACAAATCAATTTTCACTGCAAAGTAAAGGAGCTGTTACAGTGGAGGATTACTGGACTGAATGTCAATATTATGACATAGTATGAGTGTGTTTCAGGTTTGGTAACTGCAATCATTGTTGCTTTTGTTGTGGTCATCCATGTACAATGCTTACTGTCAGTCTATTTATCTCTTGTAAAAATAAAATACACTGTGTGTGTGTGAAAAAAAATGTCAACAAACAATAGGTGCTGAAGCAGTTGTGGAGAAAAGCGTAACCTCTCGGTCTAAGTGGGATGTAAACTGGTAATGGCCAAATAATAAGAACAGGACGGCAGTGCGTTTAAAGGTAAAAATTGAGTCACCATATGATCTGGAAGGCCCACTATTGGGCCTGTCACCTGTGAAAGCCAGAATCAAAAAGGCACGGGATGGAAAACCGTGTATTGCAGCAGTACTTACAATAGCCAAAACATGGAAGCAAACAAAATGTCCATCAACAGATAAATGGACAAAGAAGAAGTGGTACACATACCGAATGGAAGAGTAGCCTCGGGAAAAAAATGAACAATGCCGTTTTCAGGACTACACATGAGCCTAGAAATAATCATATTAGCTTAAGTAAGTCAAGAGGGAATGACAAATATCCTATGATATCATGTATACATGTTATCCTAAGATTGCTACCAATGAACATATTTCCACAGAAAAAGACACTCACAGACTTATAAAACAAACTAAGGGTTAGCCAAAATGAAAGGTGGGAGGATGGATAAATAAGGACTATGGGGTAACATAGATATAGTAATGTATGTTAAAAGTATATAAACATATAACATATAAACTCTATGAATTATTTAGTCACCAATACATATAAAATATATAATGACAAAACACCTACCAAATACCAAGGGAGGTCTACTCAACATTCTGTAATAACATACAAGGTAACAGAATCCGAAGATGAACAGACATACGTATGAATCATTGAGCAGATTCTGTACAGCCAGAAAACCACAACACTCCGATAAGAAATAGAAATTAAATTTAAAAAGCAAACATAAGTAAGGCGACATAAAGTTCTGGGGGCTTGTCCCAGCACATTCCACTCTAATATACAACCTTGGAACTCTACCTCCAGGAAGATTCTTTTGCACTAGTAACAAGAGCTGAGAACGTAATAATGCTGCTGCCTTGTGGCTGTATCCCACAACAGCAGCTTTAAACCAAGTGCTAATGGTTGCTTAATAGTCACAAGGACTGCAGGGCTGTAAATGACACCTGTCCTCAAAAAATGCCCTGGGATAGGGAATAGGCAAGAAAATTCAACACCTGACAAATTTTTCAAGAAGTCAATAGGAAGAGGGAGGTTGTAATCACTCTTTAAAAAAAAAAGGAAAAGAAAAAAAAGGAGATGCCTAAAGCTCAGTATAAGGAATTATTAGCCACATGCAAAGGCAACGTGAAAAAGGTTTCAGCTCACACCAGTCAAATGACCATCAGCAAAAAGTCTACAAACTATAAATGCTGAAGGGGTTTTAGAGACCTCTCATCCTTCTAGCTGCTGGTGGGATGTAAAGTGGTAACAGCACTAACGAAAACTGAATGGAGCTGCTTTAAAAGGTAAAAATTGAGCTACCATATGATGCAGCAGGGCACGTTTTGGGCCTATAACCTAAGACCACCAGAATCGGAAAGACAGAGGCAGGCAAATGTGCACTGCAGCAATACTGAAATAGCCAACACATGGAAGCAAAAAAAAGTTCCATAAACAGAAGAATGGACAAAGAAGAAGTGGTATATGGACAGAATGGAATAGTAGTAGCCTTGGGAAAAAAATGAACAATGCCGTTTTCAGGACTACAAATGAGCCTAGAAATAATCATATAAGGTTAAGTAAGTCAAAAAGGTATGACAAATATCCTATGATATCATGCGTACATGTTATCCTAAGATTGCTACCAATGAACATATGTCTACAGAAAAAGACAATCACAGATTTACAAAACAAACTAATGGTTAGCCAAAATGAAAGGTGGGAGGATGGATAAATTAGGACTATGGGGCTAACATACATATACTAATGTATATTAAATGTATATAAACATATAACATATAAACTATATGAATTATATAGTCGCCAATACATATAAAATATATAGTGACAAAACACCTACCAAATACCAAGGGAGGTCTACTCAACATTCTGTAATAACATACAAGGTAACAGGATCCGAAGATGAACAGACATCTGTATGAATCATTGAGCAGATTCTGTACAGCCAGAAAACCACAACACTCTAATCAAATTTACTCCGATAAGAAATAGAAATTAAATTTAAAAAACAAACATAAGTAAGGTGACATAAACTTCTGGGGGCTTGTCCCAGCACATTCCACTCTAATTTACAACCTTGGAACACTACCTCCAGGAAGACTCTTTTGCACTAGTAACAAGAGTTGAGAACGTAATAATGCTGCCGCCTTGTGGCTGTTTCCCATAACAGCAGCTTTAAACCAAGTGCTAATGGTTGCTTAATAGGCACAAGGACTGCAGGGCTATAAATGACACCTGTCCCCAAAAAATGCCCTGGCGTAGGGAATAGGCAAGAAAATTCAACACATGACAAATGTTTCAAGAAGTCAATATGAAGAGGGAAGTTTTAGTCACTCTTTAAATAAAAAAGGAAAAGGACAAAAAAGGACATGCCTAAAGCTCAGTATAAGGAATTATTAGCCACATGCAAATCCAACTTCCAAAAAGGTTTCAGCTTACACCAGTCAAATGACCATCAGCAAAAAGTCTACAAACTATAAATGCTGAAGGGCTTTTAGAGAACTCTGTACCTTCTAGCTGCTGGTGGAATGTAAAATGGTAACAGCACTAACGAAAACTGAACGGAGCTGCTTTAAAAGGTAAAAATTAAGCTACCATATGATGCTGCAGGGCACCTTTTGGGCCTATAACCTAAGACCACAAGAATCGGAAAGACAGAGGCAGGCAAATGGTACTGCAGCAATATTGAAATTGCCAAGACATGGAAGCAAAAAAAAGGTCCATAATCAGATGAATGGACAAAGAAGAAGTGGTATATGGACAGATCGGAGTATCAGTCACAAAAAAAATAAAACAATGGCATATGCAGCACCACAGATGAGCCTAGAGATAATCACACAATGTGAAGTAAGTCAGAATGCGAAAGACAAATGCCCTATGATGTCCCTTATGTTATCTGAAAATTCATAAAAATGAACATATTTCCTAGAGAAAGGCAATCTCAGATTGAGAAGACAAACTTATGGTTAAGCCATAGAAAAGGTGTGAGGAATGGATAAATTAGGATATTGGGGTTAACACACATATATTAATACATATAAAATATATAATCCCCAAAGACCTATGGAATACCAAAAGTGGTCTACTCAACACTCTGTAACAACCTACATGGGAAAGGACCCAAAGATCAACAGATATATATGTATATGTGTAAATGAACAAGATTCTGTACACCTAGAAAAAAAGACATTTTTCAATCAAATTTGCTCTGATAAAAACTACAACTTAAAGACACAAACAAGAATTACGGAGGCTAAAACTTACGGGGGTTTGTCCTGGCACATTCCACTCTAATCTGCAACCTAAAAGCACAACTTGCAGCAAGGTTCTGTTTGCCTAGCAAGCAGAGTTGGCAACATGGAAATGCTGCCACCCTAAGGCTGTTTCCTCAAACAGCAGCTTTAAATCTACTGCTAATGGTCACTAATATTCACAAGGACTGCAGGGCTGTAAATGACTCATACCCTCAAAAAATGTCCTGGGGTAGGGAATGGCCAAAAAAATCGAAACGTGGCAAATTTTTCAAGAAGGCAATTTGAAGTTGTAACTTTAGCTCCATCTTAAAAAAAAATGAAAAGAACATTGATAAACGCAAAACATCAGGAATTATGAGACGCATGCAAATCCAATCTACACAAAGCTATCACCTCACACCAGTCAGAATGACCATCAGCAAAATGTCAACAGACAGAGCATTAACCAAGATGGCGGAGTAGAAGGACGTGCTCTCACTCCCTCTTGCGAGAGCACCAGAATCACAACTGGCTGCTGGACAATCACTGACAGGAAGACCCTGGACTACACCAAGGAGGATACCGCACGTCCAAGGACAGAGGAGAAGCCACAGTGAGACGGTAGGAGGGCACAATCAGAGTAAAATCAAATCCCATAACTGCTGGGTGGGTGACTCACAGACTGGCGAACACTTATACCACAGAAGTCCACCCACTGGAGTGAAGGTTCTGAGCCCCACGTCAGGCTTCCCAACCTGGGGGTCCTGCAACGGGAGGAGGAATTCCTAGAGAATCAGACTTTGAAGCCTAGTGGGAATTGATTGCAGGACTCCTACAGGACTGGGGGAAACAGAGACCCCACTCTTGGAGGGCACACACAAAGTAGTGTGCGCATCGGGACCCAGGGGAAGGAGCAGTGACCCTGGGGGAGACTGAACCAGACCTACCTGCTGGTGTTTGGGGGTCTCCTGCAGAGGCGGGGCGTGGCTCTGTTTCACCGTGGGGACAAGGACACTGGCAGCGGAGGTTCTGGGAAGTGCTCCTTGGCGTGAGCCCTCCCAGAGTCTGCCATTAACCCCACCAAAGAGCCCAGGTAGGCTCCAGTGTTGGGTTGCCTCAGGCAAAACAACCAACAGGGAGGGAACCCAGCCCCACCCATCAACAGTCAAGTGGATTAAAGTTTTACTGAGCTCTGACCGCCACAGCAACAGTCAGCTCTACCCACCACCAGAGCCTCCCATCAAGCCTCTTAGATAGCCTCAACCACCAGAGGGCAGACAGCAGAAACAAGAAAAACGACAATCCTGCAGCCTGTGGACCAAAAACCACAGTTACAGAAAGATAGACAAGATGAAAAGGCAGAGGGCTATGTACCAGATGAAGGAACAAGAAAAAACCCCAGAAAAACAACTAAATGAAGTGGAGATAGGCAACCTTCCAGAAAAAGAATTCAGAATAATGATAGTGAAGATGATCCAGGACCTCGGAATAAGAATGGAGGCAAAGATTGAGAAGATGCAAGAAATGATTAACAAAGACCTAGAAGAATTAAAGAACAAACAAACAGAGATGACCAATACAATAAGTGAAATGAAAACTACGCTAGAAGGAATCAATAGCAGAATAACTGAGGCAGAAGAACGGATAAGTGACCTGGAAGACAGAATGGTGGAATTCACTGCTGCGGAACAGAATAAAGAAAAAAGAATGAAAAGAAATGAAGACAGCCTGAGAGACCTCTGGGACAACATTAAATGCAACAACATTCGCATTATAGGGGTCCCAGAAGGAGAAGAGAGAGAGAAAGGACCAGAGAAAATATTTGAAGAGATTATAGTCGAAAACTTCCCTAACATGGGAAAGGAAATAGCCACCCAAGTCCAGGAAGCGCAGAGAGTCCCATACAGGATAAACCCAAGGAGAAACACGCCGAGACACATAGTAATCAAAGTGGCAAAAATTAAAGACAAAGAAAAATTATTGAAAGCAGCAAGGGAAAAACGACAAATAACATACAAGGGAACTCCCATAAGGTTAACAGCTGATTTCTCAGCAGAAACTCTACAAGCCAGAAGGGAGTGGCATGATATACTTAAAGTGATGAAAGGGAAGAACCTACAACCAAGATTACTCTACCCGGCAAGGATCTCATCTAGATTTGATGGAGAAATCAAAAGCTTTACAGACAAGCAAAAGCTACGAGAATTCAGCACCACCAAACCAGCTCTACAACAAATGCTAAAGGAACTTCTCTAAGTGGGAAACACAAGAGAAGAAAAGGACCTACAAAAACAAACCCAAAACAATTAAGAAAATGGTCATAGGAACATACATATCGATAATTACCTTAAACGTGAATGGATTAAATGCCCCAACCAAAAGACATAGACTGGCTGAATGGATACAAAAACAAGACCCATATATATGCTATCTACAAGAGACCCACTTTAGACCTAGGGACACATACAGACTGAAAGTGAGGCGATGGAAAAGGATATTCCATGCAAATGGAAATCAAAAGAAAGCTGGAGTAGCTATACTCATATCAGATAAAATAGACTTTAAAATAAAGAATGTTACAAGAGACAAGGAAGGACACTACATAACGATCAAGGGATCAATCCAAGAAGAAGATATAACAATTATAAATATATATGCACCCAACATAGGAGCACCTCAATACATAAGGCAACTGCTAACAGCTATAAAAGAGGAGATCGACAGTAACACAATCATAGTGGGGGACTTTAACACCTCACTTACACCAATGGACAGATCATCCAAAATGAAAATGAATAAGGAAACAGAAGCTTTAAATGACACAACAGACCAGTTAGATTTAACTGGTATATATAGGACATTCCATCCAAAACCAGCAGATTACACGTTCTTCTCAAGTGCGCACGGAACATTCTCCAGGATAGATCACATCTTGGGTCACAAATCAAGCCTCAGTAAATTTAAGAAAATTGAAATCATATCAAGCATCTTTTCGGACCACAACGCTATGAGATTAGAAATGAATTACAGGGAAAAAAACGTAAAACAGACAAACACGTGGAGGCTAAACAATACGTTACTAAATAACCAAGAGATCACTGAAGAAATCAGAGAGGAAATCAAAAAATACCTAGAGACAAATGACAATGAAAACACGACGACCCAAAACCTATGGGATGCAGCAAAAGCAGTTCTAAGAGGGAAGTTGATAGCTATACAAGCCTATCTCAGGAAACAAGAAAAATCTCAAGTAAACAATCTAACCTTACACCTAAAGAAACTAGAGAAAGAAGAACAAACAAAACCCAAAGTTAGCAGAAGGAAAGAAATCATAAAGATCAGAGCAGAAATAAATGAAATAGAAACAAAGAAAACAATAGCAAAGATCAATAAAACTAAAAGTTGGTTCTTTGAGAAGATAAACAAAATTGATAAGCCATTAGCCCAGACTCATCAAGAAAAAGAGGGAGAGGACTCAAATCAATAAAATCAGAAATGAAAAAGGAGAAGTTACAACAGACACCGCAGAAATACAAAGCATCCCAAGAGACTACTACGAGCAACTTTACGCCAATAAAATGGACAACCTGGAAGAAATGGACACATTTTTAGAAAGGTATAACCTTCCAAGACTGAACCAGGAAGAAACAGAAAATATGAACAGACCAATCACAAGTAATGAAATTGAAACTGTGATTAAAAATCTTCCAACAAACAAAAGTCCAGGACCAGATGGCTTCACAGGTGAATTCTATCAAACATTTAGAGAAGAGCTAAGACCTATCCTTCTCAAACTCTTCCAAAAATTGCAGAGGAAGGAACACTCCCAAACTCATTCTATGAGGCCACCATCACCCTGATACCAAAACCAGACAAAGACACTACAAAAAAAGAAAATTACAGACCAATATCACTGATGAATATAGATGCAAAAATCCTCAACAAAACACTAGCAAACAGAATCCAACAACACATTAAAAGGATCATACACCACGATCAAGTGGGATTTATCCCAGGGATGCAAGGATTCGTCAATATACGCAAATCAATCAATGTGATACACCATCTTAACAAATTGAAGAATAAAAACCATATGATCATCTCAATAGATGCAGAAAAAGCTTTTGACAAAATTCAACACCCATTTATGATAAAAACTCTCCAGAAAGTGGGCATAGAGGGAACCTACCTCAACATAATAAAGGCCATATATGACAAACCCACAGCAAACATCATTCTCAAAGGTGAAAAACTGAAAGCATTTCCTCTAAGATCAGGAACGAGACAAGGATGTCCACTCTCACCGCTATTATTCAACATAGTTCTGGAAGTCCTATGCACGGCAATCAGAGAAGAAAAAGAAATAAAAGGAATACAAATTGGAAAAGAGGAGGTAAAACTGTCACTGTTTGCGGATGACATGATACTATACATAGAGAATCCTAAAACTGCCACCAGAAAACTGCTAGAGCTAATGAATGAATATGCTAAAGTTGCAGGATACAAAATGAATGCACAGAAATCTCTTGCATTCCTATACACTAATGATGAAAAATCTGAAAGAGAAATTATGGAAACACTCCCATTTACCATTGCAACAAAAAGAATAAAATACCTAGGAGTAAACCTACCTAGGGAGACAAAAGACCTGTATGCAGAAAACTATAAGACACTGATGAAAGAAATTAAAGATGATACCAACAGATGGAGAGATATACCATGTTCTTGGATTGGAAGAATCAACATTGTGATAATGAGTATACTACCCAAAGCAATATACAGATTCAACGCAATCCCTATCAAATTACCAATGGCATTTTTTACGGAGCTAGAACAAATCATCTTAAAATTTGTATGGAGTCACAAAAGACCCCGAATAGCCAAAGCAGTCTTGAGGGAAAAAAATGGAGCTGGAGGAATCAGACTCCCTGACTTCAGACTATACTACAAAGCTACAGTAATCAAGACAATATGGTACTGGCACAAAAACAGAAACATAGATCAATGGAACAAGATAGCAAGCCCACAGATTAACCCACGCACCTATGGTCAACTAATCTATGACAAAGGAGGCAAAGATATACAATGGAGAAAAGACAGTCTCTTCAATAAGTGGTGCTGGGAAAACTGGACAGCTACATGCAAAAGAATGAAATTAGAATACTCCCTAACACCATACACAAAAATAAACTCAAAATGGATTAGAGACCTAAATATAAGACTGGACACTATAAAACCCTTAGAGGAAAACATAGGAAGAACACTCTTTGACATAAATCACAGCAAGATCTTTTTTGATCCACCTCCTAGAGTAATGGAAATAAAAACAAAAATAAACAAATGGGACCTAATGAAACCTCAAAGCTTTTGCACAGCAAAGGAAACCATAAACAAGACGAAAAGACAACCCTCGGAATGGGAGAAAATATTTGCAAACGAATCAACGGACAAAGGATTAATCTCCAAAATATATAAACAGCTCATTCAGCTCAATATTAAAGAAACAAACACCCCAATCCAAAAATGGGCAGAAGACCTAAGTAGACATTTCTCCAAAGAAGACATACAGACGGCCACGAAGCACATGAAAAGATGCTCAACATCGCTAATTATTAGAGAAATGCAAATCAAAACTACAATGAGGTATCACCTCACTCCTGTTAGAATGGGCATCATCAGAAAATCTACAAACAACAAATGCTGGAGAGGGTGTGGAGAAAAGGGAACCCTCTTGCACTGTTGGTGGGAATGTAAATTGATACAGCCACTATGGAGAACAATATGGAGGTTCCTTAAAAAACTAAAAATAGAATTACCATATGACCCAGCAATCCCACTACTGAGCATATACCCAGAGAAAACCGTAATTCAAAAAGACACATGCACCCGAATGTTCATTGCAGCACTATTTACAATAGCCAGGTCATGGAAGCAACCTAAATGCCCATCAACAGACGAATGGATAAAGAAGTTGTGGTACATATATACAATGGAATATTACTCAGCCATAAAAAGGAACGAAATTGAGTCATTTGTTGAGAAGTGGATGGATCTAGAGACTGTCATACAGAGTGAAGTAAGTCACAAAGAGAAAAACAAATATCGTATATTAATGCATGTATGTGGAACCCAGAAAAATGGTACAGATGAGCCGGTTTGCAGGGCAGAAGTTGAGACACAGATGTAGAGAATGGACATATGGACACCAAGGGGGGAAAACTGCGGTGGGGTGGGGATGGTGGTGTGCTGAATTGGGCGATTGGGATTGACATGTATACACTGATGTGTATAAAATTGATGCCTAATAAGAACCTGCAGTATAAAAAAACAAACAAACAAAACAACTAATACTAAACTTTCATTGGGTTATTTGTATGGAAATAGGTTAATATAAATGTTTCAGACATTACATGAAATTTCTAAAAATCTTATATTTGTATTTGTATGGAAATATGTATGGAAATATGTTAATATAAATGTTTCAGACATTACATGAAATTTCTAAAAATCTTATATGTTCTGGTATAATGTTATAAGTAATAATCCTAGTTATTACTTTAAAATGTATATCTCAGAAATAACTAATTTTCTTGTCAACTGCATTATTATGAACTTTCATCAAATCTTTAACTGTGGTCATTTTTAAGTCTTTTCTCATTTACAGACAGTTCTGGGTGTACTCTGATGCTTTGGCAAATATGTTCCTATTAAAGGGTTTCATCTTCAAGAAATTCATGGAAAAGACTCTGACAAGTACAAGTTTCTGGTAACTGACTGCACTGCTGAACTGAATGAATAAGCATTTTCAGAACTCTAATGAAAAACTGATGAACTCAAAAAAGTGCTAACAAAAGATCAAGATGAAAACAAAAATTTAATTACATGGGACTGAGTGAACTGATGAGGATGAGTATAATTTTTGTGACTTTCTGTCTGAATTAAAAAAAAATCCCACAAGGACTCAGAGGCAAAGAATATACAAATCAATTTTCACTGCAAAGTAAAGGAGCTGTTACAGTGGAGGATTACTGGACTGAATGTCAATATTATGACATAGTATGAGTGTGTTTCAGGTTTGGTAACTGCAATCATTGTTGCTTTTGTTGTGGTCATCCATGTACAATGCTTACTGTCAGTCTATTTATCTCTTGTAAAAATAAAATACACTGTGTGTGTGTGAAAAAAAATGTCAACAAACAATAGGTGCTGAAGCAGTTGTGGAGAAAAGCGTAACCTCTCGGTCTAAGTGGGATGTAAACTGGTAATGGCCAAATAATAAGAACAGGACGGCAGTGCGTTTAAAGGTAAAAATTGAGTCACCATATGATCTGGAAGGCCCACTATTGGGCCTGTCACCTGTGAAAGCCAGAATCAAAAAGGCACGGGATGGAAAACCGTGTATTGCAGCAGTACTTACAATAGCCAAAACATGGAAGCAAACAAAATGTCCATCAACAGATAAATGGACAAAGAAGAAGTGGTACACATACCGAATGGAAGAGTAGCCTCGGGAAAAAAATGAACAATGCCGTTTTCAGGACTACACATGAGCCTAGAAATAATCATATTAGCTTAAGTAAGTCAAGAGGGAATGACAAATATCCTATGATATCATGTATACATGTTATCCTAAGATTGCTACCAATGAACATATTTCCACAGAAAAAGACACTCACAGACTTATAAAACAAACTAAGGGTTAGCCAAAATGAAAGGTGGGAGGATGGATAAATAAGGACTATGGGGTAACATAGATATAGTAATGTATGTTAAAAGTATATAAACATATAACATATAAACTCTATGAATTATTTAGTCACCAATACATATAAAATATATAATGACAAAACACCTACCAAATACCAAGGGAGGTCTACTCAACATTCTGTAATAACATACAAGGTAACAGAATCCGAAGATGAACAGACATACGTATGAATCATTGAGCAGATTCTGTACAGCCAGAAAACCACAACACTCCGATAAGAAATAGAAATTAAATTTAAAAAGCAAACATAAGTAAGGCGACATAAAGTTCTGGGGGCTTGTCCCAGCACATTCCACTCTAATATACAACCTTGGAACTCTACCTCCAGGAAGATTCTTTTGCACTAGTAACAAGAGCTGAGAACGTAATAATGCTGCTGCCTTGTGGCTGTATCCCACAACAGCAGCTTTAAACCAAGTGCTAATGGTTGCTTAATAGTCACAAGGACTGCAGGGCTGTAAATGACACCTGTCCTCAAAAAATGCCCTGGGATAGGGAATAGGCAAGAAAATTCAACACCTGACAAATTTTTCAAGAAGTCAATAGGAAGAGGGAGGTTGTAATCACTCTTTAAAAAAAAAAGGAAAAGAAAAAAAAGGAGATGCCTAAAGCTCAGTATAAGGAATTATTAGCCACATGCAAAGGCAACGTGAAAAAGGTTTCAGCTCACACCAGTCAAATGACCATCAGCAAAAAGTCTACAAACTATAAATGCTGAAGGGGTTTTAGAGACCTCTCATCCTTCTAGCTGCTGGTGGGATGTAAAGTGGTAACAGCACTAACGAAAACTGAATGGAGCTGCTTTAAAAGGTAAAAATTGAGCTACCATATGATGCAGCAGGGCACGTTTTGGGCCTATAACCTAAGACCACCAGAATCGGAAAGACAGAGGCAGGCAAATGTGCACTGCAGCAATACTGAAATAGCCAACACATGGAAGCAAAAAAAAGTTCCATAAACAGAAGAATGGACAAAGAAGAAGTGGTATATGGACAGAATGGAATAGTAGTAGCCTTGGGAAAAAAATGAACAATGCCGTTTTCAGGACTACAAATGAGCCTAGAAATAATCATATAAGGTTAAGTAAGTCAAAAAGGTATGACAAATATCCTATGATATCATGCGTACATGTTATCCTAAGATTGCTACCAATGAACATATGTCTACAGAAAAAGACAATCACAGATTTACAAAACAAACTAATGGTTAGCCAAAATGAAAGGTGGGAGGATGGATAAATTAGGACTATGGGGCTAACATACATATACTAATGTATATTAAATGTATATAAACATATAACATATAAACTATATGAATTATATAGTCGCCAATACATATAAAATATATAGTGACAAAACACCTACCAAATACCAAGGGAGGTCTACTCAACATTCTGTAATAACATACAAGGTAACAGGATCCGAAGATGAACAGACATCTGTATGAATCATTGAGCAGATTCTGTACAGCCAGAAAACCACAACACTCTAATCAAATTTACTCCGATAAGAAATAGAAATTAAATTTAAAAAACAAACATAAGTAAGGTGACATAAACTTCTGGGGGCTTGTCCCAGCACATTCCACTCTAATTTACAACCTTGGAACACTACCTCCAGGAAGACTCTTTTGCACTAGTAACAAGAGTTGAGAACGTAATAATGCTGCCGCCTTGTGGCTGTTTCCCATAACAGCAGCTTTAAACCAAGTGCTAATGGTTGCTTAATAGGCACAAGGACTGCAGGGCTATAAATGACACCTGTCCCCAAAAAATGCCCTGGCGTAGGGAATAGGCAAGAAAATTCAACACATGACAAATGTTTCAAGAAGTCAATATGAAGAGGGAAGTTTTAGTCACTCTTTAAATAAAAAAGGAAAAGGACAAAAAAGGACATGCCTAAAGCTCAGTATAAGGAATTATTAGCCACATGCAAATCCAACTTCCAAAAAGGTTTCAGCTTACACCAGTCAAATGACCATCAGCAAAAAGTCTACAAACTATAAATGCTGAAGGGCTTTTAGAGAACTCTGTACCTTCTAGCTGCTGGTGGAATGTAAAATGGTAACAGCACTAACGAAAACTGAACGGAGCTGCTTTAAAAGGTAAAAATTAAGCTACCATATGATGCTGCAGGGCACCTTTTGGGCCTATAACCTAAGACCACAAGAATCGGAAAGACAGAGGCAGGCAAATGGTACTGCAGCAATATTGAAATTGCCAAGACATGGAAGCAAAAAAAAGGTCCATAATCAGATGAATGGACAAAGAAGAAGTGGTATATGGACAGATCGGAGTATCAGTCACAAAAAAAATAAAACAATGGCATATGCAGCACCACAGATGAGCCTAGAGATAATCACACAATGTGAAGTAAGTCAGAATGCGAAAGACAAATGCCCTATGATGTCCCTTATGTTATCTGAAAATTCATAAAAATGAACATATTTCCTAGAGAAAGGCAATCTCAGATTGAGAAGACAAACTTATGGTTAAGCCATAGAAAAGGTGTGAGGAATGGATAAATTAGGATATTGGGGTTAACACACATATATTAATACATATAAAATATATAATCCCCAAAGACCTATGGAATACCAAAAGTGGTCTACTCAACACTCTGTAACAACCTACATGGGAAAGGACCCAAAGATCAACAGATATATATGTATATGTGTAAATGAACAAGATTCTGTACACCTAGAAAAAAAGACATTTTTCAATCAAATTTGCTCTGATAAAAACTACAACTTAAAGACACAAACAAGAATTACGGAGGCTAAAACTTACGGGGGTTTGTCCTGGCACATTCCACTCTAATCTGCAACCTAAAAGCACAACTTGCAGCAAGGTTCTGTTTGCCTAGCAAGCAGAGTTGGCAACATGGAAATGCTGCCACCCTAAGGCTGTTTCCTCAAACAGCAGCTTTAAATCTACTGCTAATGGTCACTAATATTCACAAGGACTGCAGGGCTGTAAATGACTCATGCCCTCAAAAAATGTCCTGGGGTAGGGAATGGCCAAAAAAATCGAAACGTGGCAAATTTTTCAAGAAGGCAATTTGAAGTTGTAACTTTAGCTCCATCTTAAAAAAAAATGAAAAGAACATTGATAAACGCAAAACATCAGGAATTATGAGACGCATGCAAATCCAATCTACACAAAGCTATCACCTCACACCAGTCAGAATGACCATCAGCAAAATGTCAACAGACAGAGCATTAACCAAGATGGCGGAGTAGAAGGACGTGCTCTCACTCCCTCTTGCGAGAGCACCAGAATCACAACTGGCTGCTGGACAATCACTGACAGGAAGACCCTGGACTACACCAAGGAGGATACCGCACGTCCAAGGACAGAGGAGAAGCCACAGTGAGACGGTAGGAGGGCGCAATCAGAGTAAAATCAAATCCCATAACTGCTGGGTGGGTGACTCAGAGACTGGCGAACACTTATACCACAGAAGTCCACCCACTGGAGTGAAGGTTCTGAGCCCCACGTCAGGCTTCCCAACCTGGGGGTCCTGCAACGGGAGGAGGAATTCCTAGAGAATCAGACTTTGAAGCCTAGTGGGAATTGATTGCAGGACTCCTACAGGACTGGGGGAAACAGAGACCCCACTCTTGGAGGGCACACACAAAGTAGTGTGCGCATCGGGACCCAGGGGAAGGAGCAGTGACCCTGGGGGAGACTGAACCAGACCTACCTGCTGGTGTTTGGGGGTCTCCTGCAGAGGCGGGGCGTGGCTCTGTTTCACCGTGGGGACAAGGACACTGGCAGCGGAGGTTCTGGGAAGTGCTCCTTGGCGTGAGCCCTCCCAGAGTCTGCCATTAACCCCACCAAAGAGCCCAGGTAGGCTCCAGTGTTGGGTTGCCTCAGGCAAAACAACCAACAGGGAGGGAACCCAGCCCCACCCATCAACAGTCAAGTGGATTAAAGTTTTACTGAGCTCTGACCGCCACAGCAACAGTCAGCTCTACCCACCACCAGAGCCTCCCATCAAGCCTCTTAGATAGCCTCAACCACCAGAGGGCAGACAGCAGAAACAAGAAAAACGACAATCCTGCAGCCTGTGGACCAAAAACCACAGTTACAGAAAGATAGACAAGATGAAAAGGCAGAGGGCTATGTACCAGATGAAGGAACAAGAAAAAACCCCAGAAAAACAACTAAATGAAGTGGAGATAGGCAACCTTCCAGAAAAAGAATTCAGAATAATGATAGTGAAGATGATCCAGGACCTCGGAATAAGAATGGAGGCAAAGATTGAGAAGATGCAAGAAATGATTAACAAAGACCTAGAAGAATTAAAGAACAAACAAACAGAGATGACCAATACAATAAGTGAAATGAAAACTACGCTAGAAGGAATCAATAGCAGAATAACTGAGGCAGAAGAACGGATAAGTGACCTGGAAGACAGAATGGTGGAATTCACTGCTGCAGAACAGAATCAAGAAAAAAGAATGAAAAGAAATGAAGACAGCCTGAGAGACCTCTGGGACAACATTAAATGCAACAACATTCGCATTATAGGGGTCCCAGAAGGAGAAGAGAGAGAGAAAGGACCAGAGAAAATATTTGAAGAGATTATAGTCGAAAACTTCCCTAACATGGGAAAGGAAATAGCCACCCAAGTCCAGGAAGCGCAGAGAGTCCCATACAGGATAAACCCAAGGAGAAACACGCCGAGACACATAGTAATCAAAGTGGCAAAAATTAAAGACAAAGAAAAATTATTGAAAGCAGCAAGGGAAAAACGACAAATAACATACAAGGGAACTCCCATAAGGTTAACAGCTGATTTCTCAGCAGAAACTCTACAAGCCAGAAGGGAGTGGCATGATATACTTAAAGTGATGAAAGGGAAGAACCTACAACCAAGATTACTCTACCCGGCAAGGATCTCATCTAGATTTGATGGAGAAATCAAAAGCTTTACAGACAAGCAAAAGCTACGAGAATTCAGCACCACCAAACCAGCTCTACAACAAATGCTAAAGGAACTTCTCTAAGTGGGAAACACAAGAGAAGAAAAGGACCTACAAAAACAAACCCAAAACAATTAAGAAAATGGTCATAGGAACATACATATCGATAATTACCTTAAACGTGAATGGATTAAATGCCCCAACCAAAAGACATAGACTGGCTGAATGGATACAAAAACAAGACCCATATATATGCTATCTACAAGAGACCCACTTTAGACCTAGGGACACATACAGACGGAAAGTGAGGCGATGGAAAAGGATATTCCATGCAAATGGAAATCAAAAGAAAGCTGGAGTAGCTATACTCATATCAGATAAAATAGACTTTAAAATAAAGAATGTTACAAGAGACAAGGAAGGACACTACATAATGATCAAGGGATCAATCCAAGAAGAAGATATAACAATTATAAATATATATGCACCCAACATAGATAGGAGCACCTCAATACATAAGGCAACTGCTAACAGCTATAAAAGAGGAGATCGACAGTAACACAATCATAGTGGGGGACTTTAACACCTCACTTACACCAATGGACAGATCATCCAAAATGAAAATGAATAAGGAAACAGAAGCTTTAAATGACACAACAGACCAGTTAGATTTAACTGGTATATATAGGACATTCCATCCAAAACCAGCAGACTACACGTTCTTCTCAAGTGCACACGGAACATTCTCCAGGATAGATCACATCTTGGGTCACAAATCAAGCCTCAGTAAATTTAAGAAAATTGAAATCATATCAAGCATCTTTTCGGACCACAACGCTATGAGATTAGAAATGAATTACAGGGAACAAAACGTAAAACAGACAAACACATGGAGGCTAAACAATACGTTACTAAATAACCAAGAGATCACTGAAGAAATCAGAGAGGAAATCAAAAAATACCTAGAGACAAATGACAATGAAAACACGACGACCCAAAACCTATGGGATGCAGCAAAAGCAGTTCTAAGAGGGAAGTTGATAGCTATACAAGCCTATCTCAGGAAACAAGAAAAATCTCAAGTAAACAATCTAACCTTACACCTAAAGAAACTAGAGAAAGAAGAACAAACAAAACCCAAAGTTAGCAGAAGGAAAGAAATCATAAAGATCAGAGCAGAAATAAATGAAATAGAAACAAAGAAAACAATAGCAAAGATCAATAAAACTAAAAGTTGGTTCTTTGAGAAGATAAACAAAATTGATAAGCCATTAGCCCAGACTCATCAAGAAAAAGAGGGAGAGGACTCAAATCAATAAAATCAGAAATGAAAAAGGAGAAGTTACAACAGACACCGCAGAAATACAAAGCATTCTAAGAGACTACTACGAGCAACTTTACGCCAATAAAATGGACAACCTGGAAGAAATGGACACATTTTTAGAAAGGTATAACCTTCCAAGACTGAACCAGGAAGAAACAGAAAATATGAACAGACCAATCACAAGTAATGAAATTGAAACTGTGATTAAAAATCTTCCAACAAACAAAAGTCCAGGACCAGATGGCTTCACAGGTGAATTCTATCAAACATTTAGAGAAGAGCTAAGACCTATCCTTCTCAAACTCTTCCAAAAATTGCAGAGGAAGGAACACACCCAAACTCATTCTATGAGGCCACCATCACCCTGATACCAAAACCAGACAAAGACACTACAAAAAAAGAAAATTACAGACCAATATCACTGATGAATATAGATGCAAAAATCCTCAACAAAACACTAGCAAACAGAATCCAACAACACATTAAAAGGATCATACACCACGATCAAGTGGGATTTATCCCAGGGATGCAAGGATTCGTCAATATACGCAAATCAATCAATGTGATACACCATCTTAACAAATTGAAGAATAAAAACCATATGATCATCTCAATAGATGCAGAAAAAGCTTTTGACAAAATTCAACACCCATTTATGATAAAAACTCTCCAGAAAGTGGGCATAGAGGGAACCTACCTCAACATAATAAAGGCCATATATGACAAACCCACAGCAAACATCATTCTCAAAGGTGAAAAACTGAAAGCATTTCCTCTAAGATCAGGAACGAGACAAGGATGTCCACTCTCACCGCTATTATTCAACATAGTTCTGGAAGTCCTATGCACGGCAATCAGAGAAGAAAAAGAAATAAAAGGAATACAAATTGGAAAAGAGGAGGTAAAACTGTCACTGTTTGCGGATGACATGATACTATACATAGAGAATCCTAAAACTGCCACCAGAAAACTGCTAGAGCTAATGAATGAATATGCTAAAGTTGCAGGATACAAAATGAATGCACAGAAATCTCTTGCATTCCTATACACTAATGATGAAAAATCTGAAAGAGAAATTATGGAAACACTCCCATTTACCATTGCAACAAAAAGAATAAAATACCTAGGAGTAAACCTACCTAGGGAGACAAAAGACCTGTATGCAGAAAACTATAAGACACTGATGAAAGAAATTAAAGATGATACCAACAGATGGAGAGATATACCATGTTCTTGGATTGGAAGAATCAACATTGTGATAATGAGTATACTACCCAAAGCAATATACAGATTCAACGCAATCCCTATCAAATTACCAATGGCATTTTTTACGGAGCTAGAACAAATCATCTTAAAATTTGTATGGAGTCACAAAAGACCCCGAATAGCCAAAGCAGTCTTGAGGGAAAAAAATGGAGCTGGAGGAATCAGACTCCCTGACTTCAGACTATACTACAAAGCTACAGTAATCAAGACAATATGGTACTGGCACAAAAACAGAAACATAGATCAATGGAACAAGATAGCAAGCCCACAGATTAACCCACGCACCTATGGTCAACTAATCTATGACAAAGGAGGCAAAGATATACAATGGAGAAAAGACAGTCTCTTCAATAAGTGGTGCTGGGAAAACTGGACAGCTACATGCAAAAGAATGAAATTAGAATACTCCCTAACACCATACACAAAAATAAACTCAAAATGGATTAGAGACCTAAATATAAGACTGGACACTATAAAACCCTTAGAGGAAAACATAGGAAGAACACTCTTTGACATAAATCACAGCAAGATCTTTTTTGATCCACCTCCTAGAGTAATGGAAATAAAAACAAAAATAAACAAATGGGACCTAATGAAACCTCAAAGCTTTTGCACAGCAAAGGAAACCATAAACAAGACGAAAAGACAACCCTCGGAATGGGAGAAAATATTTGCAAACGAATCAACGGACAAAGGATTAATCTCCAAAATATATAAACAGCTCATTCAGCTCAATATTAAAGAAACAAACACCCCAATCCAAAAATGGGCAGAAGACCTAAGTAGACATTTCTCCAAAGAAGACATACAGACGGCCACGAAGCACATGAAAAGATGCTCAACATCGCTAATTATTAGAGAAATGCAAATCAAAACTACAATGAGGTATCACCTCACTCCTGTTAGAATGGGCATCATCAGAAAATCTACAAACAACAAATGCTGGAGAGGGTGTGGAGAAAAGGGAACCCTCTTGCACTGTTGGTGGGAATGTAAATTGATACAGCCACTATGGAGAACAATATGGAGGTTCCTTAAAAAACTAAAAATAGAATTACCATATGACCCAGCAATCCCACTACTGAGCATATACCCAGAGAAAACCGTAATTCAAAAAGACACATGCACCCGAATGTTCATTGCAGCACTATTTACAATAGCCAGGTCATGGAAGCAACCTAAATGCCCATCAACAGACGAATGGATAAAGAAGTTGTGGTACATATATACAATGGAATATTACTCAGCCATAAAAAGGAACGAAATTGAGTCATTTGTTGAGAAGTGGATGGATCTAGAGACTGTCATACAGAGTGAAGTAAGTCACAAAGAGAAAAACAAATATCGTATATTAATGCATGTATGTGGAACCCAGAAAAATGGTACAGATGAGCCGGTTTGCAGGGCAGAAGTTGAGACACAGATGTAGAGAATGGACATATGGACACCAAGGGGGGAAAACTGCGGTGGGGTGGGGATGGTGGTGTGCTGAATTGGGCGATTGGGATTGACATGTATACACTGATGTGTATAAAATTGATGCCTAATAAGAACCTGCAGTATAAAAAAACAAACAAACAAAACAACTAATACTAAACTTTCATTGGGTTATTTGTATGGAAATAGGTTAATATAAATGTTTCAGACATTACATGAAATTTCTAAAAATCTTATATTTGTATTTGTATGGAAATATGTATGGAAATATGTTAATATAAATGTTTCAGACATTACATGAAATTTCTAAAAATCTTATATGTTCTGGTATAATGTTATAAGTAATAATCCTAGTTATTACTTTAAAATGTATATCTCAGAAATAACTAATTTTCTTGTCAACTGCATTATTATGAACTTTCATCAAATCTTTAACTGTGGTCATTTTTAAGTCTTTTCTCATTTACAGACAGTTCTGGGTGTACTCTGATGCTTTGGCAAATATGTTCCTATTAAAGGGTTTCATCTTCAAGAAATTCATGGAAAAGACTCTGACAAGTACAAGTTTCTGGTAACTGACTGCACTGCTGAACTGAATGAATAAGCATTTTCAGAACTCTAATGAAAAACTGATGAACTCAAAAAAGTGCTAACAAAAGATCAAGATGAAAACAAAAATTTAATTACATGGGACTGAGTGAACTGATGAGGATGAGTATAATTTTTGTGACTTTCTGTCTGAATTAAAAAAAAATCCCACAAGGACTCAGAGGCAAAGAATATACAAATCAATTTTCACTGCAAAGTAAAGGAGCTGTTACAGTGGAGGATTACTGGACTGAATGTCAATATTATGACATAGTATGAGTGTGTTTCAGGTTTGGTAACTGCAATCATTGTTGCTTTTGTTGTGGTCATCCATGTACAATGCTTACTGTCAGTCTATTTATCTCTTGTAAAAATAAAATACACTGTGTGTGTGTGAAAAAAAATGTCAACAAACAATAGGTGCTGAAGCAGTTGTGGAGAAAAGCGTAACCTCTCGGTCTAAGTGGGATGTAAACTGGTAATGGCCAAATAATAAGAACAGGACGGCAGTGCGTTTAAAGGTAAAAATTGAGTCACCATATGATCTGGAAGGCCCACTATTGGGCCTGTCACCTGTGAAAGCCAGAATCAAAAAGGCACGGGATGGAAAACCGTGTATTGCAGCAGTACTTACAATAGCCAAAACATGGAAGCAAACAAAATGTCCATCAACAGATAAATGGACAAAGAAGAAGTGGTACACATACCGAATGGAAGAGTAGCCTCGGGAAAAAAATGAACAATGCCGTTTTCAGGACTACACATGAGCCTAGAAATAATCATATTAGCTTAAGTAAGTCAAGAGGGAATGACAAATATCCTATGATATCATGTATACATGTTATCCTAAGATTGCTACCAATGAACATATTTCCACAGAAAAAGACACTCACAGACTTATAAAACAAACTAAGGGTTAGCCAAAATGAAAGGTGGGAGGATGGATAAATAAGGACTATGGGGTAACATAGATATAGTAATGTATGTTAAAAGTATATAAACATATAACATATAAACTCTATGAATTATTTAGTCACCAATACATATAAAATATATAATGACAAAACACCTACCAAATACCAAGGGAGGTCTACTCAACATTCTGTAATAACATACAAGGTAACAGAATCCGAAGATGAACAGACATACGTATGAATCATTGAGCAGATTCTGTACAGCCAGAAAACCACAACACTCCGATAAGAAATAGAAATTAAATTTAAAAAGCAAACATAAGTAAGGCGACATAAAGTTCTGGGGGCTTGTCCCAGCACATTCCACTCTAATATACAACCTTGGAACTCTACCTCCAGGAAGATTCTTTTGCACTAGTAACAAGAGCTGAGAACGTAATAATGCTGCTGCCTTGTGGCTGTATCCCACAACAGCAGCTTTAAACCAAGTGCTAATGGTTGCTTAATAGTCACAAGGACTGCAGGGCTGTAAATGACACCTGTCCTCAAAAAATGCCCTGGGATAGGGAATAGGCAAGAAAATTCAACACCTGACAAATTTTTCAAGAAGTCAATAGGAAGAGGGAGGTTGTAATCACTCTTTAAAAAAAAAAGGAAAAGAAAAAAAAGGAGATGCCTAAAGCTCAGTATAAGGAATTATTAGCCACATGCAAAGGCAACGTGAAAAAGGTTTCAGCTCACACCAGTCAAATGACCATCAGCAAAAAGTCTACAAACTATAAATGCTGAAGGGGTTTTAGAGACCTCTCATCCTTCTAGCTGCTGGTGGGATGTAAAGTGGTAACAGCACTAACGAAAACTGAATGGAGCTGCTTTAAAAGGTAAAAATTGAGCTACCATATGATGCAGCAGGGCACGTTTTGGGCCTATAACCTAAGACCACCAGAATCGGAAAGACAGAGGCAGGCAAATGTGCACTGCAGCAATACTGAAATAGCCAACACATGGAAGCAAAAAAAAGTTCCATAAACAGAAGAATGGACAAAGAAGAAGTGGTATATGGACAGAATGGAATAGTAGTAGCCTTGGGAAAAAAATGAACAATGCCGTTTTCAGGACTACAAATGAGCCTAGAAATAATCATATAAGGTTAAGTAAGTCAAAAAGGTATGACAAATATCCTATGATATCATGCGTACATGTTATCCTAAGATTGCTACCAATGAACATATGTCTACAGAAAAAGACAATCACAGATTTACAAAACAAACTAATGGTTAGCCAAAATGAAAGGTGGGAGGATGGATAAATTAGGACTATGGGGCTAACATACATATACTAATGTATATTAAATGTATATAAACATATAACATATAAACTATATGAATTATATAGTCGCCAATACATATAAAATATATAGTGACAAAACACCTACCAAATACCAAGGGAGGTCTACTCAACATTCTGTAATAACATACAAGGTAACAGGATCCGAAGATGAACAGACATCTGTATGAATCATTGAGCAGATTCTGTACAGCCAGAAAACCACAACACTCTAATCAAATTTACTCCGATAAGAAATAGAAATTAAATTTAAAAAACAAACATAAGTAAGGTGACATAAACTTCTGGGGGCTTGTCCCAGCACATTCCACTCTAATTTACAACCTTGGAACACTACCTCCAGGAAGACTCTTTTGCACTAGTAACAAGAGTTGAGAACGTAATAATGCTGCCGCCTTGTGGCTGTTTCCCATAACAGCAGCTTTAAACCAAGTGCTAATGGTTGCTTAATAGGCACAAGGACTGCAGGGCTATAAATGACACCTGTCCCCAAAAAATGCCCTGGCGTAGGGAATAGGCAAGAAAATTCAACACATGACAAATGTTTCAAGAAGTCAATATGAAGAGGGAAGTTTTAGTCAGTCTTTAAATAAAAAAGGAAAAGGACAAAAAAGGACATGCCTAAAGCTCAGTATAAGGAATTATTAGCCACATGCAAATCCAACTTCCAAAAAGGTTTCAGCTTACACCAGTCAAATGACCATCAGCAAAAAGTCTACAAACTATAAATGCTGAAGGGCTTTTAGAGAACTCTGTACCTTCTAGCTGCTGGTGGAATGTAAAATGGTAACAGCACTAACGAAAACTGAACGGAGCTGCTTTAAAAGGTAAAAATTAAGCTACCATATGATGCTGCAGGGCACCTTTTGGGCCTATAACCTAAGACCACAAGAATCGGAAAGACAGAGGCAGGCAAATGGTACTGCAGCAATATTGAAATTGCCAAGACATGGAAGCAAGAAAAAGGTCCATAATCAGATGAATGGACAAAGAAGAAGTGGTATATGGACAGATCGGAGTATCAGTCACAAAAAAAATAAAACAATGGCATATGCAGCACCACAGATGAGCCTAGAGATAATCACACAATGTGAAGTAAGTCAGAATGCGAAAGACAAATGCCCTATGATGTCCCTTATGTTATCTGAAAATTCATAAAAATGAACATATTTCCTAGAGAAAGGCAATCTCAGATTGAGAAGACAAACTTATGGTTAAGCCATAGAAAAGGTGTGAGGAATGGATAAATTAGGATATTGGGGTTAACACACATATATTAATACATATAAAATATATAATCCCCAAAGACCTATGGAATACCAAAAGTGGTCTACTCAACACTCTGTAACAACCTACATGGGAAAGGACCCAAAGATCAACAGATATATATGTATATGTGTAAATGAACAAGATTCTGTACACCTAGAAAAAAAGACATTTTTCAATCAAATTTGCTCTGATAAAAACTACAACTTAAAGACACAAACGAGAATTACGGAGGCTAAAACTTACGGGGGTTTGTCCTGGCACATTCCACTCTAATCTGCAACCTAAAAGCACAACTTGCAGCAAGGTTCTGTTTGCCTAGCAAGCAGAGTTGGCAACATGGAAATGCTGCCACCCTAAGGCTGTTTCCTCAAACAGCAGCTTTAAATCTACTGCTAATGGTCACTAATATTCACAAGGACTGCAGGGCTGTAAATGACTCATGCCCTCAAAAAATGTCCTGGGGTAGGGAATGGCCAAAAAAATCGAAACGTGGCAAATTTTTCAAGAAGGCAATTTGAAGTTGTAACTTTAGCTCCATCTTAAAAAAAAATGAAAAGAACATTGATAAACGCAAAACATCAGGAATTATGAGACGCATGCAAATCCAATCTACACAAAGCTATCACCTCACACCAGTCAGAATGACCATCAGCAAAATGTCAACAAACAGAGCATTAACCAAGATGGCGGAGTAGAAGGACGTGCTCTCACTCCCTCTTGCGAGAGCACCAGAATCACAACTGGCTGCTGGACAATCACTGACAGGAAGACCCTGGACTACACCAAGGAGGATACCGCACGTCCAAGGACAGAGGAGAAGCCACAGTGAGACGGTAGGAGGGCGCAATCAGAGTAAAATCAAATCCCATAACTGCTGGGTGGGTGACTCAGAGACTGGCGAACACTTATACCACAGAAGTCCACCCACTGGAGTGAAGGTTCTGAGCCCCACGTCAGGCTTCCCAACCTGGGGGTCCTGCAACGGGAGGAGGAATTCCTAGAGAATCAGACTTTGAAGCCTAGTGGGAATTGATTGCAGGACTTCTACAGGACTGGGGGAAACAGAGACCCCACTCTTGGAGGGCACACACAAAGTAGTGTGCGCATCGGGACCCAGGGGAAGGAGCAGTGACCCTGGGGGAGACTGAACCAGACCTACCTGCTGGTGTTTGGGGGTCTCCTGCAGAGGCGGGGCGTGGCTCTGTTTCACCGTGGGGACAAGGACACTGGCAGCGGAGGTTCTGGGAAGTGCTCCTTGGCGTGAGCCCTCCCAGAGTCTGCCATTAACCCCACCAAAGAGCCCAGGTAGGCTCCAGTGTTGGGTTGCCTCAGGCAAAACAACCAACAGGGAGGGAACCCAGCCCCACCCATCAACAGTCAAGTGGATTAAAGTTTTACTGAGCTCTGACCGCCACAGCAACAGTCAGCTCTACCCACCACCAGAGCCTCCCATCAAGCCTCTTAGATAGCCTCAACCACCAGAGGGCAGACAGCAGAAACAAGAAAAACGACAATCCTGCAGCCTGTGGACCAAAAACCACAGTTACAGAAAGATAGACAAGATGAAAAGGCAGAGGGCTATGTACCAGATGAAGGAACAAGAAAAAACCCCAGAAAAACAACTAAATGAAGTGGAGATAGGCAACCTTCCAGAAAAAGAATTCAGAATAATGATAGTGAAGATGATCCAGGACCTCGGAATAAGAATGGAGGCAAAGATTGAGAAGATGCAAGAAATGATTAACAAAGACCTAGAAGAATTAAAGAACAAACAAACAGAGATGACCAATACAATAAGTGAAATGAAAACTACGCTAGAAGGAATCAATAGCAGAATAACTGAGGCAGAAGAACGGATAAGTGACCTGGAAGACAGAATGGTGGAATTCACTGCTGCGGAACAGAATAAAGAAAAAAGAATGAAAAGAAATGAAGACAGCCTGAGAGACCTCTGGGACAACATTAAATGCAACAACATTCGCATTATAGGGGTCCCAGAAGGAGAAGAGAGAGAGAAAGGACCAGAGAAAATATTTGAAGAGATTATAGTCGAAAACTTCCCTAACATGGGAAAGGAAATAGCCACCCAAGTCCAGGAAGCGCAGAGAGTCCCATACAGGATAAACCCAAGGAGAAACACGCCGAGACACATAGTAATCAAAGTGGCAAAAATTAAAGACAAAGAAAAATTATTGAAAGCAGCAAGGGAAAAACGACAAATAACATACAAGGGAACTCCCATAAGGTTAACAGCTGATTTCTCAGCAGAAACTCTACAAGCCAGAAGGGAGTGGCATGATATACTTAAAGTGATGAAAGGGAAGAACCTACAACCAAGATTACTCTACCCGGCAAGGATCTCATCTAGATTTGATGGAGAAATCAAAAGCTTTACAGACAAGCAAAAGCTACGAGAATTCAGCACCACCAAACCAGCTCTACAACAAATGCTAAAGGAACTTCTCTAAGTGGGAAACACAAGAGAAGAAAAGGACCTACAAAAACAAACCCAAAACAATTAAGAAAATGGTCATAGGAACATACATATCGATAATTACCTTAAACGTGAATGGATTAAATGCCCCAACCAAAAGACATAGACTGGCTGAATGGATACAAAAACAAGACCCATATATATGCTATCTACAAGAGACCCACTTTAGACCTAGGGACACATACAGACGGAAAGTGAGGCGATGGAAAAGGATATTCCATGCAAATGGAAATCAAAAGAAAGCTGGAGTAGCTATACTCATATCAGATAAAATAGACTTTAAAATAAAGAATGTTACAAGAGACAAGGAAGGACACTACATAATGATCAAGGGATCAATCCAAGAAGAAGATATAACAATTATAAATATATATGCACCCAACATAGATAGGAGCACCTCAATACATAAGGCAACTGCTAACAGCTATAAAAGAGGAGATCGACAGTAACACAATCATAGTGGGGGACTTTAACACCTCACTTACACCAATGGACAGATCATCCAAAATGAAAATGAATAAGGAAACAGAAGCTTTAAATGACACAACAGACCAGTTAGATTTAACTGGTATATATAGGACATTCCATCCAAAACCAGCAGACTACACGTTCTTCTCAAGTGCACACGGAACATTCTCCAGGATAGATCACATCTTGGGTCACAAATCAAGCCTCAGTAAATTTAAGAAAATTGAAATCATATCAAGCATCTTTTCGGACCACAACGCTATGAGATTAGAAATGAATTACAGGGAACAAAACGTAAAACAGACAAACACGTGGAGGCTAAACAATACGTTACTAAATAACCAAGAGATCACTGAAGAAATCAGAGAGGAAATCAAAAAATACCTAGAGACAAATGACAATGAAAACACGACGACCCAAAACCTATGGGATGCAGCAAAAGCAGTTCTAAGAGGGAAGTTGATAGCTATACAAGCCTATCTCAGGAAACAAGAAAAATCTCAAGTAAACAATCTAACCTTACACCTAAAGAAACTAGAGAAAGAAGAACAAACAAAACCCAAAGTTAGCAGAAGGAAAGAAATCATAAAGATCAGAGCAGAAATAAATGAAATAGAAACAAAGAAAACAATAGCAAAGATCAATAAAACTAAAAGTTGGTTCTTTGAGAAGATAAACAAAATTGATAAGCCATTAGCCCAGACTCATCAAGAAAAAGAGGGAGAGGACTCAAATCAATAAAATCAGAAATGAAAAAGGAGAAGTTACAACAGACACCGCAGAAATACAAAGCATTCTAAGAGACTACTACGAGCAACTTTACGCCAATAAAATGGACAACCTGGAAGAAATGGACACATTTTTAGAAAGGTATAACCTTCCAAGACTGAACCAGGAAGAAACAGAAAATATGAACAGACCAATCACAAGTAATGAAATTGAAACTGTGATTAAAAATCTTCCAACAAACAAAAGTCCAGGACCAGATGGCTTCACAGGTGAATTCTATCAAACATTTAGAGAAGAGCTAAGACCTATCCTTCTCAAACTCTTCCAAAAATTGCAGAGGAAGGAACACACCCAAACTCATTCTATGAGGCCACCATCACCCTGATACCAAAACCAGACAAAGACACTACAAAAAAAGAAAATTACAGACCAATATCACTGATGAATATAGATGCAAAAATCCTCAACAAAACACTAGCAAACAGAATCCAACAACACATTAAAAGGATCATACACCACGATCAAGTGGGATTTATCCCAGGGATGCAAGGATTCGTCAATATACGCAAATCAATCAATGTGATACACCATCTTAACAAATTGAAGAATAAAAACCATATGATCATCTCAATAGATGCAGAAAAAGCTTTTGACAAAATTCAACACCCATTTATGATAAAAACTCTCCAGAAAGTGGGCATAGAGGGAACCTACCTCAACATAATAAAGGCCATATATGACAAACCCACAGCAAACATCATTCTCAAAGGTGAAAAACTGAAAGCATTTCCTCTAAGATCAGGAACGAGACAAGGATGTCCACTCTCACCGCTATTATTCAACATAGTTCTGGAAGTCCTATGCACGGCAATCAGAGAAGAAAAAGAAATAAAAGGAATACAAATTGGAAAAGAGGAGGTAAAACTGTCACTGTTTGCGGATGACATGATACTATACATAGAGAATCCTAAAACTGCCACCAGAAAACTGCTAGAGCTAATGAATGAATATGCTAAAGTTGCAGGATACAAAATGAATGCACAGAAATCTCTTGCATTCCTATACACTAATGATGAAAAATCTGAAAGAGAAATTATGGAAACACTCCCATTTACCATTGCAACAAAAAGAATAAAATACCTAGGAGTAAACCTACCTAGGGAGACAAAAGACCTGTATGCAGAAAACTATAAGACACTGATGAAAGAAATTAAAGATGATACCAACAGATGGAGAGATATACCATGTTCTTGGATTGGAAGAATCAACATTGTGATAATGAGTATACTACCCAAAGCAATATACAGATTCAACGCAATCCCTATCAAATTACCAATGGCATTTTTTACGGAGCTAGAACAAATCATCTTAAAATTTGTATGGAGTCACAAAAGACCCCGAATAGCCAAAGCAGTCTTGAGGGAAAAAAATGGAGCTGGAGGAATCAGACTCCCTGACTTCAGACTATACTACAAAGCTACAGTAATCAAGACAATATGGTACTGGCACAAAAACAGAAACATAGATCAATGGAACAAGATAGCAAGCCCACAGATTAACCCACGCACCTATGGTCAACTAATCTATGACAAAGGAGGCAAAGATATACAATGGAGAAAAGACAGTCTCTTCAATAAGTGGTGCTGGGAAAACTGGACAGCTACATGCAAAAGAATGAAATTAGAATACTCCCTAACACCATACACAAAAATAAACTCAAAATGGATTAGAGACCTAAATATAAGACTGGACACTATAAAACCCTTAGAGGAAAACATAGGAAGAACACTCTTTGACATAAATCACAGCAAGATCTTTTTTGATCCACCTCCTAGAGTAATGGAAATAAAAACAAAAATAAACAAATGGGACCTAATGAAACCTCAAAGCTTTTGCACAGCAAAGGAAACCATAAACAAGACGAAAAGACAACCCTCGGAATGGGAGAAAATATTTGCAAACGAATCAACGGACAAAGGATTAATCTCCAAAATATATAAACAGCTCATTCAGCTCAATATTAAAGAAACAAACACCCCAATCCAAAAATGGGCAGAAGACCTAAGTAGACATTTCTCCAAAGAAGACATACAGACGGCCACGAAGCACATGAAAAGATGCTCAACATCGCTAATTATTAGAGAAATGCAAATCAAAACTACAATGAGGTATCACCTCACTCCTGTTAGAATGGGCATCATCAGAAAATCTACAAACAACAAATGCTGGAGAGGGTGTGGAGAAAAGGGAACCCTCTTGCACTGTTGGTGGGAATGTAAATTGATACAGCCACTATGGAGAACAATATGGAGGTTCCTTAAAAAACTAAAAATAGAATTACCATATGACCCAGCAATCCCACTACTGAGCATATACCCAGAGAAAACCGTAATTCAAAAAGACACATGCACCCGAATGTTCATTGCAGCACTATTTACAATAGCCAGGTCATGGAAGCAACCTAAATGCCCATCAACAGACGAATGGATAAAGAAGTTGTGGTACATATATACAATGGAATATTACTCAGCCATAAAAAGGAACGAAATTGAGTCATTTGTTGAGAAGTGGATGGATCTAGAGACTGTCATACAGAGTGAAGTAAGTCACAAAGAGAAAAACAAATATCGTATATTAATGCATGTATGTGGAACCCAGAAAAATGGTACAGATGAGCCGGTTTGCAGGGCAGAAGTTGAGACACAGATGTAGAGAATGGACATATGGACACCAAGGGGGGAAAACTGCGGTGGGGTGGGGATGGTGGTGTGCTGAATTGGGCGATTGGGATTGACATGTATACACTGATGTGTATAAAATTGATGCCTAATAAGAACCTGCAGTATAAAAAAACAAACAAACAAAACAACTAATACTAAACTTTCATTGGGTTATTTGTATGGAAATAGGTTAATATAAATGTTTCAGACATTACATGAAATTTCTAAAAATCTTATATTTGTATTTGTATGGAAATATGTATGGAAATATGTTAATATAAATGTTTCAGACATTACATGAAATTTCTAAAAATCTTATATGTTCTGGTATAATGTTATAAGTAATAATCCTAGTTATTACTTTAAAATGTATATCTCAGAAATAACTAATTTTCTTGTCAACTGCATTATTATGAACTTTCATCAAATCTTTAACTGTGGTCATTTTTAAGTCTTTTCTCATTTACAGACAGTTCTGGGTGTACTCTGATGCTTTGGCAAATATGTTCCTATTAAAGGGTTTCATCTTCAAGAAATTCATGGAAAAGACTCTGACAAGTACAAGTTTCTGGTAACTGACTGCACTGCTGAACTGAATGAATAAGCATTTTCAGAACTCTAATGAAAAACTGATGAACTCAAAAAAGTGCTAACAAAAGATCAAGATGAAAACAAAAATTTAATTACATGGGACTGAGTGAACTGATGAGGATGAGTATAATTTTTGTGACTTTCTGTCTGAATTAAAAAAAAATCCCACAAGGACTCAGAGGCAAAGAATATACAAATCAATTTTCACTGCAAAGTAAAGGAGCTGTTACAGTGGAGGATTACTGGACTGAATGTCAATATTATGACATAGTATGAGTGTGTTTCAGGTTTGGTAACTGCAATCATTGTTGCTTTTGTTGTGGTCATCCATGTACAATGCTTACTGTCAGTCTATTTATCTCTTGTAAAAATAAAATACACTGTGTGTGTGTGAAAAAAAATGTCAACAAACAATAGGTGCTGAAGCAGTTGTGGAGAAAAGCGTAACCTCTCGGTCTAAGTGGGATGTAAACTGGTAATGGCCAAATAATAAGAACAGGACGGCAGTGCGTTTAAAGGTAAAAATTGAGTCACCATATGATCTGGAAGGCCCACTATTGGGCCTGTCACCTGTGAAAGCCAGAATCAAAAAGGCACGGGATGGAAAACCGTGTATTGCAGCAGTACTTACAATAGCCAAAACATGGAAGCAAACAAAATGTCCATCAACAGATAAATGGACAAAGAAGAAGTGGTACACATACCGAATGGAAGAGTAGCCTCGGGAAAAAAATGAACAATGCCGTTTTCAGGACTACACATGAGCCTAGAAATAATCATATTAGCTTAAGTAAGTCAAGAGGGAATGACAAATATCCTATGATATCATGTATACATGTTATCCTAAGATTGCTACCAATGAACATATTTCCACAGAAAAAGACACTCACAGACTTATAAAACAAACTAAGGGTTAGCCAAAATGAAAGGTGGGAGGATGGATAAATAAGGACTATGGGGTAACATAGATATAGTAATGTATGTTAAAAGTATATAAACATATAACATATAAACTCTATGAATTATTTAGTCACCAATACATATAAAATATATAATGACAAAACACCTACCAAATACCAAGGGAGGTCTACTCAACATTCTGTAATAACATACAAGGTAACAGAATCCGAAGATGAACAGACATACGTATGAATCATTGAGCAGATTCTGTACAGCCAGAAAACCACAACACTCCGATAAGAAATAGAAATTAAATTTAAAAAGCAAACATAAGTAAGGCGACATAAAGTTCTGGGGGCTTGTCCCAGCACATTCCACTCTAATATACAACCTTGGAACTCTACCTCCAGGAAGATTCTTTTGCACTAGTAACAAGAGCTGAGAACGTAATAATGCTGCTGCCTTGTGGCTGTATCCCACAACAGCAGCTTTAAACCAAGTGCTAATGGTTGCTTAATAGTCACAAGGACTGCAGGGCTGTAAATGACACCTGTCCTCAAAAAATGCCCTGGGATAGGGAATAGGCAAGAAAATTCAACACCTGACAAATTTTTCAAGAAGTCAATAGGAAGAGGGAGGTTGTAATCACTCTTTAAAAAAAAAAGGAAAAGAAAAAAAAGGAGATGCCTAAAGCTCAGTATAAGGAATTATTAGCCACATGCAAAGGCAACGTGAAAAAGGTTTCAGCTCACACCAGTCAAATGACCATCAGCAAAAAGTCTACAAACTATAAATGCTGAAGGGGTTTTAGAGACCTCTCATCCTTCTAGCTGCTGGTGGGATGTAAAGTGGTAACAGCACTAACGAAAACTGAATGGAGCTGCTTTAAAAGGTAAAAATTGAGCTACCATATGATGCAGCAGGGCACGTTTTGGGCCTATAACCTAAGACCACCAGAATCGGAAAGACAGAGGCAGGCAAATGTGCACTGCAGCAATACTGAAATAGCCAACACATGGAAGCAAAAAAAAGTTCCATAAACAGAAGAATGGACAAAGAAGAAGTGGTATATGGACAGAATGGAATAGTAGTAGCCTTGGGAAAAAAATGAACAATGCCGTTTTCAGGACTACAAATGAGCCTAGAAATAATCATATAAGGTTAAGTAAGTCAAAAAGGTATGACAAATATCCTATGATATCATGCGTACATGTTATCCTAAGATTGCTACCAATGAACATATGTCTACAGAAAAAGACAATCACAGATTTACAAAACAAACTAATGGTTAGCCAAAATGAAAGGTGGGAGGATGGATAAATTAGGACTATGGGGCTAACATACATATACTAATGTATATTAAATGTATATAAACATATAACATATAAACTATATGAATTATATAGTCGCCAATACATATAAAATATATAGTGACAAAACACCTACCAAATACCAAGGGAGGTCTACTCAACATTCTGTAATAACATACAAGGTAACAGGATCCGAAGATGAACAGACATCTGTATGAATCATTGAGCAGATTCTGTACAGCCAGAAAACCACAACACTCTAATCAAATTTACTCCGATAAGAAATAGAAATTAAATTTAAAAAACAAACATAAGTAAGGTGACATAAACTTCTGGGGGCTTGTCCCAGCACATTCCACTCTAATTTACAACCTTGGAACACTACCTCCAGGAAGACTCTTTTGCACTAGTAACAAGAGTTGAGAACGTAATAATGCTGCCGCCTTGTGGCTGTTTCCCATAACAGCAGCTTTAAACCAAGTGCTAATGGTTGCTTAATAGGCACAAGGACTGCAGGGCTATAAATGACACCTGTCCCCAAAAAATGCCCTGGCGTAGGGAATAGGCAAGAAAATTCAACACATGACAAATGTTTCAAGAAGTCAATATGAAGAGGGAAGTTTTAGTCAGTCTTTAAATAAAAAAGGAAAAGGACAAAAAAGGACATGCCTAAAGCTCAGTATAAGGAATTATTAGCCACATGCAAATCCAACTTCCAAAAAGGTTTCAGCTTACACCAGTCAAATGACCATCAGCAAAAAGTCTACAAACTATAAATGCTGAAGGGCTTTTAGAGAACTCTGTACCTTCTAGCTGCTGGTGGAATGTAAAATGGTAACAGCACTAACGAAAACTGAACGGAGCTGCTTTAAAAGGTAAAAATTAAGCTACCATATGATGCTGCAGGGCACCTTTTGGGCCTATAACCTAAGACCACAAGAATCGGAAAGACAGAGGCAGGCAAATGGTACTGCAGCAATATTGAAATTGCCAAGACATGGAAGCAAGAAAAAGGTCCATAATCAGATGAATGGACAAAGAAGAAGTGGTATATGGACAGATCGGAGTATCAGTCACAAAAAAAATAAAACAATGGCATATGCAGCACCACAGATGAGCCTAGAGATAATCACACAATGTGAAGTAAGTCAGAATGCGAAAGACAAATGCCCTATGATGTCCCTTATGTTATCTGAAAATTCATAAAAATGAACATATTTCCTAGAGAAAGGCAATCTCAGATTGAGAAGACAAACTTATGGTTAAGCCATAGAAAAGGTGTGAGGAATGGATAAATTAGGATATTGGGGTTAACACACATATATTAATACATATAAAATATATAATCCCCAAAGACCTATGGAATACCAAAAGTGGTCTACTCAACACTCTGTAACAACCTACATGGGAAAGGACCCAAAGATCAACAGATATATATGTATATGTGTAAATGAACAAGATTCTGTACACCTAGAAAAAAAGACATTTTTCAATCAAATTTGCTCTGATAAAAACTACAACTTAAAGACACAAACAAGAATTACGGAGGCTAAAACTTACGGGGGTTTGTCCTGGCACATTCCACTCTAATCTGCAACCTAAAAGCACAACTTGCAGCAAGGTTCTGTTTGCCTAGCAAGCAGAGTTGGCAACATGGAAATGCTGCCACCCTAAGGCTGTTTCCTCAAACAGCAGCTTTAAATCTACTGCTAATGGTCACTAATATTCACAAGGACTGCAGGGCTGTAAATGACTCATGCCCTCAAAAAATGTCCTGGGGTAGGGAATGGCCAAAAAAATCGAAACGTGGCAAATTTTTCAAGAAGGCAATTTGAAGTTGTAACTTTAGCTCCATCTTAAAAAAAAATGAAAAGAACATTGATAAACGCAAAACATCAGGAATTATGAGACGCATGCAAATCCAATCTACACAAAGCTATCACCTCACACCAGTCAGAATGACCATCAGCAAAATGTCAACAAACAGAGCATTAACCAAGATGGCGGAGTAGAAGGACGTGCTCTCACTCCCTCTTGCGAGAGCACCAGAATCACAACTGGCTGCTGGACAATCACTGACAGGAAGACCCTGGACTACACCAAGGAGGATACCGCACGTCCAAGGACAGAGGAGAAGCCACAGTGAGACGGTAGGAGGGCGCAATCAGAGTAAAATCAAATCCCATAACTGCTGGGTGGGTGACTCAGAGACTGGCGAACACTTATACCACAGAAGTCCACCCACTGGAGTGAAGGTTCTGAGCCCCACGTCAGGCTTCCCAACCTGGGGGTCCTGCAACGGGAGGAGGAATTCCTAGAGAATCAGACTTTGAAGCCTAGTGGGAATTGATTGCAGGACTTCTACAGGACTGGGGGAAACAGAGACCCCACTCTTGGAGGGCACACACAAAGTAGTGTGCGCATCGGGACCCAGGGGAAGGAGCAGTGACCCTGGGGGAGACTGAACCAGACCTACCTGCTGGTGTTTGGGGGTCTCCTGCAGAGGCGGGGCGTGGCTCTGTTTCACCGTGGGGACAAGGACACTGGCAGCGGAGGTTCTGGGAAGTGCTCCTTGGCGTGAGCCCTCCCAGAGTCTGCCATTAACCCCACCAAAGAGCCCAGGTAGGCTCCAGTGTTGGGTTGCCTCAGGCAAAACAACCAACAGGGAGGGAACCCAGCCCCACCCATCAACAGTCAAGTGGATTAAAGTTTTACTGAGCTCTGACCGCCACAGCAACAGTCAGCTCTACCCACCACCAGAGCCTCCCATCAAGCCTCTTAGATAGCCTCAACCACCAGAGGGCAGACAGCAGAAACAAGAAAAACGACAATCCTGCAGCCTGTGGACCAAAAACCACAGTTACAGAAAGATAGACAAGATGAAAAGGCAGAGGGCTATGTACCAGATGAAGGAACAAGAAAAAACCCCAGAAAAACAACTAAATGAAGTGGAGATAGGCAACCTTCCAGAAAAAGAATTCAGAATAATGATAGTGAAGATGATCCAGGACCTCGGAATAAGAATGGAGGCAAAGATTGAGAAGATGCAAGAAATGATTAACAAAGACCTAGAAGAATTAAAGAACAAACAAACAGAGATGACCAATACAATAAGTGAAATGAAAACTACGCTAGAAGGAATCAATAGCAGAATAACTGAGGCAGAAGAACGGATAAGTGACCTGGAAGACAGAATGGTGGAATTCACTGCTGCGGAACAGAATAAAGAAAAAAGAATGAAAAGAAATGAAGACAGCCTGAGAGACCTCTGGGACAACATTAAATGCAACAACATTCGCATTATAGGGGTCCCAGAAGGAGAAGAGAGAGAGAAAGGACCAGAGAAAATATTTGAAGAGATTATAGTCGAAAACTTCCCTAACATGGGAAAGGAAATAGCCACCCAAGTCCAGGAAGCGCAGAGAGTCCCATACAGGATAAACCCAAGGAGAAACACGCCGAGACACATAGTAATCAAAGTGGCAAAAATTAAAGACAAAGAAAAATTATTGAAAGCAGCAAGGGAAAAACGACAAATAACATACAAGGGAACTCCCATAAGGTTAACAGCTGATTTCTCAGCAGAAACTCTACAAGCCAGAAGGGAGTGGCATGATATACTTAAAGTGATGAAAGGGAAGAACCTACAACCAAGATTACTCTACCCGGCAAGGATCTCATCTAGATTTGATGGAGAAATCAAAAGCTTTACAGACAAGCAAAAGCTACGAGAATTCAGCACCACCAAACCAGCTCTACAACAAATGCTAAAGGAACTTCTCTAAGTGGGAAACACAAGAGAAGAAAAGGACCTACAAAAACAAACCCAAAACAATTAAGAAAATGGTCATAGGAACATACATATCGATAATTACCTTAAACGTGAATGGATTAAATGCCCCAACCAAAAGACATAGACTGGCTGAATGGATACAAAAACAAGACCCATATATATGCTATCTACAAGAGACCCACTTTAGACCTAGGGACACATACAGACTGAAAGTGAGGCGATGGAAAAGGATATTCCATGCAAATGGAAATCAAAAGAAAGCTGGAGTAGCTATACTCATATCAGATAAAATAGACTTTAAAATAAAGAATGTTACAAGAGACAAGGAAGGACACTACATAACGATCAAGGGATCAATCCAAGAAGAAGATATAACAATTATAAATATATATGCACCCAACATAGGAGCACCTCAATACATAAGGCAACTGCTAACAGCTATAAAAGAGGAGATCGACAGTAACACAATCATAGTGGGGGACTTTAACACCTCACTTACACCAATGGACAGATCATCCAAAATGAAAATGAATAAGGAAACAGAAGCTTTAAATGACACAACAGACCAGTTAGATTTAACTGGTATATATAGGACATTCCATCCAAAACCAGCAGATTACACGTTCTTCTCAAGTGCGCACGGAACATTCTCCAGGATAGATCACATCTTGGGTCACAAATCAAGCCTCAGTAAATTTAAGAAAATTGAAATCATATCAAGCATCTTTTCGGACCACAACGCTATGAGATTAGAAATGAATTACAGGGAAAAAAACGTAAAACAGACAAACACGTGGAGGCTAAACAATACGTTACTAAATAACCAAGAGATCACTGAAGAAATCAGAGAGGAAATCAAAAAATACCTAGAGACAAATGACAATGAAAACACGACGACCCAAAACCTATGGGATGCAGCAAAAGCAGTTCTAAGAGGGAAGTTGATAGCTATACAAGCCTATCTCAGGAAACAAGAAAAATCTCAAGTAAACAATCTAACCTTACACCTAAAGAAACTAGAGAAAGAAGAACAAACAAAACCCAAAGTTAGCAGAAGGAAAGAAATCATAAAGATCAGAGCAGAAATAAATGAAATAGAAACAAAGAAAACAATAGCAAAGATCAATAAAACTAAAAGTTGGTTCTTTGAGAAGATAAACAAAATTGATAAGCCATTAGCCCAGACTCATCAAGAAAAAGAGGGAGAGGACTCAAATCAATAAAATCAGAAAT